>NC_054847.1:29025620-29328650 GCF_018345385.1 Vulpes lagopus | reverse complement strand
CCAACCCTGCTGATATCTTGATTATGGACTTTTGGCCTCTAGAACTGTGAGAAAATAAATGTTGTTGTTTTAAGCCACCAGGTTTGTCGTGATTTGTTATGGCAGCCCTAGGAAACTAGTATAGTTACTTAACAATTTTATTCCAATAGTTAATAACCTTCGCTTTAGGTGCTTTACCAAAACAAACACAGTCATTTTCCTGAGCTTCGTCTTTCAAGCCACTGACTGTTCTTCAGCTGGGACATCAGTCCTCTGCACTAGACCACACTCAGACTCAGTCCTCGGCATCATTGGCTCACCTGGGTCTCCAGCTTGCAGACTGTGGGACTTCTCTGCCTCCATAATCATGTGAGCCATTTTCTTATAATTATCTATCTGTCTATTTATCTCTCTATATCTCTCATCTCCTCTTGGTTCTGATTCTCTAGAGAATTCTAAGGCACTTTGCTTACACAATCTGGTCACTCCAGCCTCATCTCATGTCAATCTCTCCCCTTCATCAAACGCTCTGAATTTCTTCCCATACCGTGAATTAAAAAGCCCTGTCTCTAGACCAGTGGTTCTTCTCCTTGGCTGCCCACTGGAATAACCTGAGGAGATCTCAAAATGATTGGGGGATCCCATTTCTAGAAATTTTAGTTCAACTTGTGGTGGTACAGTGAGGAGTTTAAGAATCTTCCTAGGTGATTCTAATGTCCAATTTAGGCTGAGAACCACAGAGGCTTTGCACATGGTTTTGGACTCTCATCCCCTATTCTGTTTCTCAGGCTAATACTTCTTGTCTTTCTGGTCTCCATCTAATGAACACCTGCTCCAGAAGTCTTCCTTGATTACTCCTAGACTAGGTTAGTCTTCTCCGTATGGATTCCTTAGCATCCTGAACTTCCGTATCATACCTCTTGTCACATTTAATTGTATGTATGTGTGTATTTATTACACAGGCTCCATGTCCAGCATGGGACTTGAATGTACACCCCTGAGATCAGAGTCACATGCTCTACTGACTGAGCCAGCCAGGCACTCCTGTAATTACTTCTTTAATTCTTTACCTTCCCCATTTGAATGTAAGCTCCACAGGATCAGGTATTATATCTAATTTTGCTCCACATTTTATCCTCAACATCTGACTTTGTGCCTGGTATTTTGTAGTTAATATTAAACTGAACGCATAAACAGATGTAAGTACATCCGGCAATATACACTGAGAAAGGTTCTTATTTGTTTCAAGCAATCCATTTGGGGGAACTGTCCTCAGTGTGGTCTGGAATTCTTAGTCTCTCCAGAGTGAATACCCTTCAATGACTGTATCTTGCCCTGGGGTGCAGTCTTTGGGACCCATTCTTCTTGGCTGCCATCTTTTCCAGTCACCAGGTCTTGAGGATACCTCTCTCCCAACCCCAACCCTAACCTTGACCTGCATGCCATTCTGTCTCTGGCGATTGTAAGGTAGGAGCTTGCATCAGAATGCCTATAGCAGCATTTATAAAACACACTTGTTCAGACCTCTACTACTTTCCCAATTCTGACTTGATAAGTTTGGGGTGGATCCTAGGCATTTATATTTTATCAGAGTTCCACAGATTATTCTGGTACGCAACCTGGCCTTTCATTGTTTCTAAATGTGTGGAGTGCTTACTAGCAGACCAAAGAGAGTGAAACTCAAGTGGGAGAGGGCCAGAAGGAGAAAGATGCCTATAGCTTCTGGCCACCAACCGAGGCCTGTGCCTGTAGTTGTACCTATAGTACATTTAGGCAATCCTAAATGTCCTTCCAGGAATTATGACTCTTCTTTCATTGCCTAATCCATGGAAGTGACTGTGGTAACTCTTTCGGGATTGTCGAGGACATGGTAGACCATGGGAGGAGACATTTGCAGTTGGTGGAACTCTGGGGGACTCTCCAAATTGTGGACAGGGCTGACCTTTTTTTGGGTTTCAGACAATGGGAAAGTTTTCCTCCCAGCTGCCTAACCGAGGCTGGCTTGTGTCAGTCTGTGAGAAAGGGGACCCGGCACTTTGCTGTGGTGTCACCAAGGGTTCCTTCCACTTTATGTAACACAGCCTTTAGAACATTGCTCTTAAATATATGTTAGGGTTGGGCTATTTAAAGCTCAAGACTTCTGCTGCTCAGACATGAAGCACAACACTCCAACATAGCTTTAAGTTATGCAAATTGTTTCTTCTCAGTTGCTGCAAGAAGCTTTGTTTTGTGAGATTGGCCTAGGGCCCAACAGGTAGCGTGCTCTGAGAAGGCAGCCCTCCTATGAACCCTTCCGTCGAAGGCTTCAGCCAGTGCTGTTCTCAGACATCCACCCAGGGCAGAAACGGGTCCGAGGGAAGATGAGGTAAGCGGTGGCATGGGCTGATTCCACACGACCAGCAGCCCACTGGGAGTAGGACCCCAGGGACCGGGGCTGGGTCCCCTCACCTCTCCGCCTCCCATTCTCCACCTGCTCCAAGCTGAGCAGGGCCACCTTTCTCAGCCTAAAGTTTTTCTTCTTCTAAGCTTTACTTTAACATTGGTAAGCATGCATAAATCACCAGCATCCATGGACATCACGCATCTCTGTCCTTATGTCAGCAGAGGCTCTTTGGCCCTCAGAGGTTTAGTCTAATCAGCTTGGATCCTAGTCAGTCCCAAAGCATTGGAAGTCCCCAGCCTCATCGCCTTTTCTCTGTCTCCTTACCTCCATCTCTGGCTATACATACACTCCACCCAGTTTACATAGGAAACCCATCTCCCTCCTAGGAGTTTGTGAGCTTTGGTGGAATTTATTCTAACTGTGGAGAGGGTAGAGAAGAGTCCCTTTCTGTGAGGCATGGCCTCCTGCTACCTTTCTGCCTCTGTTCCCTTCCTCCTGTCTCCGCTCCCTCCTCTTCTCTCCTTCCACACACCCTGTCTTCTAGCCCCAACCACAAGTCATCACTGCCATGCAGAGCCGTTTGTCTCTGGGGTCAGTGGAGGGTGGCGGGGTTCAGCCTCTATCCCTGAGCCTGCAAGCCCAACCTCAAACGACTTACTGCTTTTGTGATTTCACGCTTCTTAAGAAGCAGTCTTGGTTATGGATGATTTTTTTTTCTTCCCTGGTATATATTTGTTTGATATCTTACCATGAGTTAAGGTTTATCATGCATATGTATACAGTGGAAACTGTAGAAATTTTAGAAGGTACAGGTGGGTTCTCCTGCAGGCAAGCTGTGTGATGTTATTAGCCTTAAGCTATATAAAGCCAGCAAGACTTTAAAGCTTGAAACTGCACTATTTTGGTGCAAAAGAGAAAGTGATGTTGAGGAAGAGTGAGAGAAGAATCAGAGTCTTTAGGTATAGATGTGCAACTTCCAAAGTGAAAGGTGGAAAAATATATAAAACGCCCTATGAATATTAATAAGAATACTTTGCAAAGCACTCTGAGTTCTCAGAAGAAAGACGCTATGTAAGCACAAACTTTAGCTCATTAATCCTAACAGCATTCCAGTGAGAGGAGAGCCAAGGCAGATTATTCCACTTTAAAGACTAGGAAATGGAGAAAGGAGGGCACATAACTTGTCCCTAACATCCTCATTACCTCTGCTGTTGAGATGGTTGAGATTATGCAAATCTCTCCTTTAGAATGTGTCCCCACACAGGCCGGCCTCCCTGCTGCCTGCAATAAATCCTTACTCCTGGATGCTGTTCACCTGTGAAGGGAGAGCCTGGGCCCTCCATCCCTTGCTATTACATCCAACAGAACATCAGGGTCTTAATAAGTACTTAGTAAATGCTCGTGGACTGAGGAACAGTCATTTGTACTGTGGAAGTGATGGAGGTTTCACTAGCTGTATTTTCACTTTCCAGTTATTTTTATTCTTACTAAGTTTTAAATAATTACAAGCAATACAAACATCTTGCTTTTGTAAAAGAAAAAAAAATTAAAGCATTCTAGAAGTTTCCTTCATCTATCAATCTATCATCCTCTTCCCAGATCTAATCGGTGATATAACACAGAACAGTTTTAGTGATATATTTTGGAAAAGTAACTACATGTGCATAGTACAAAATTTTAAAGGTTTTATAAGAGGATATTGTCTGAAAAGTAACTATCCTTCTCCCCTTTCCCAGAGGCAAATGTCATTACCAGTCTTGTGTCTTTCTAGGCATGTTCTATGCTTATACAAGAACGTGTATGCGTGTAGCTTTTTAACCCAAATGGTAGAGGATCATAGACCTTGCTCTGTCCCGGGCTCTTTTTGCTTAACAACATATCTTGGAGATTGTCTCATGCCAGTGTTTATAGTTGCCCCATTCACAGTATTTCTTTTTGTGGACAGACCATCATTTCACTACTCTCCTAGTGAACAATAGGTTATTTTCCATCTTTGCTATTATAAACAATGTTACGATAAATGTTTTTCTACATATGACAGATTGCATATGCACAATGTCCTATGTGCAAATTCCTAAAAGTCGAATTGCTGGTTCAAAGAATTTGTGCATTTACAATTTTGATGGATATTGGTAATTGCTCTGCATAGGAAAAGAACCAATAGATGCTCCCAACCACAATGGAAGAGAGCAAAGCACATTTTAGAAAAGCCATCTATAAGAGAAGAGAACATGGAGAAGGTACAAAAATTAGATTACAGCAAAGTAGCGTGTCACAATGAAGACATTGATGGCTAACATTCATCTGTAGAGCTTACTGTGTACCAGGCTAGGTACCGGCCCTCAGATTCATGGACTCAAAACAGTTCTGTAACTATTAGGTGATTTTATTTGAAAGGACTTTAAATTGGTACCTTGCCTAATAGTTAAAATGGCTGTTAGAAAAGAACATTTATTGAATATCTCCTAAGTTTTGGGAATAGAGAGAAACAGTTCCCATTCTCTGTTATTCAATCCTATGAGGTAAGCATTATTATTATCCTCTTTTTTTTTTTTTTTTTTTTTTGAGGAGGAAACTGAAATTCAGGTTAAGTAATTTGCCTGAGGTGTGCTATGGAATTAAAGGAGGACTCTCTAACTTTCTATGATGCCACTCTGGCTTGTGTGATTTGGAAGACTGAGCATTCTCAATTAAGAATCGAAATGGCATTTTCCTAAGGAAGAAGGTTATGAGTCCCATGGTATTGCAGTAGGGAAGGATATCCAAATATATGTACTTTAAACTTGTCTGCAGAAATACAAACCACCTAGTAATCAAAGGATGTTTTCTGATGTAAAAATCTCAACAACATCGCTGTTCTCTCTCATTTAGTGAGGGTCTTAGAGACAGATCTATCACCGTGCGTGATGACCCCACTCAAGAAGGAACAGATTTTAATCTCAGCATCATTTTAGAAATTGGCAATGTGAGGAAAGGGAACATAAGGGAGTGGGACACAAGTTTCATTTTCACATTAGGGTACACAGCTGAGCTGAGACACTATCAATGACCAAGATTTGTATCCTGTGGTTACTGCTGTGATGAAATCCTGTGGAAAGGGGAGTTTCACTTCCAGACACAGATTGACCACTGACAGAACCAAGAAAACCCATGCAATCATCTGCTGGTTTTTCTCTACCAAAGAAAACTGGCTGTGGACCTTTTGCCAGAAGCCAGGAATGGCAATGTGTGTCTTCTGTGAGTGGGTGTTCAAAAGATGGTAGTGCTGGGGCTGTGAAAGTACCTTTATAATAGGGGCATTTTGTGCATTGCACCTCAATGTGTGGGCTTAATACTATCAATTAGCTTACTTCAACAGTTATGTACTGTGTTCTTGCCAATATGAGGATATATCCATGATGTATCTGCTGGGAGATACAGGAAATATAAATTCTTGTCTTTATGTACTATATGCAGGGGAATATCTAGCCTAATGGTGCAGCTAAAAACACATACACATGACAAACTATAAGACATTTCTCCAACAAATGTTTTCTCAGAATCTACTATGTGAAAGGCACTGAGCCAGTTTCTCAGAATACTAGGTTCAGAGGAAAAGAGAAATGGGTCCCTGCCCTCTGTATTTACAGAGTAGATGGGGAGACAGATGATTGAACAGTTACACCAAGTGAGAATTACAGAAATAACTGCTAGAAATGTTCAGAGAGGTTATGTTATTCTGGGTTGGTGGAGGAAGAAAGCTTTCAGTAGAGGGTAGACATGAAGTAAAAAATGCACACTACCAAATATTTTTATTATCTTTCTTCTGGGTGGAAGAGATTTTCTAGTAGAAGGTGGGTGTGGAATCATAAACGCTGCTGACCAAATATTTCTATCTCTCTTCCTTCTGGGCACATGGGGGATTATACTTTCCCACCCTCTTTGAAGTTAAGCCTGGCTATTACAACTTGTTTTGGCACAAGAAAGCAAGATTGATATGTGTAACTTCTCTTTTTAAATTATTTTTTTAAATTTTATTTTATTTATTTATTTTTTTTTAGTTTTTTTTTTATTTTTTTAAATTTTAATTCCAGTATTGTTAACATACAGGGTTATATTATTTCCAAGTGCACAATATACTCTTTACATATATAACTTTATTATTCAGTGCTCATCAGGTTAAGTGTATTCTTAATCCCCATCACCTATTTCACCCTCCTGTAATGATTCGTTCATTCCATTTTAAGAGTCTGTGTTTTGTTTGTCTCTTTTTTCTTTGTTCATTTGTTTCTTAAATTTCACACATAAGTAAAGTCATACGGTGTTTGTCTTTCTCTGTCTTATTTCACTTAGCGTTAGACCCTCTAGATCCATCCATGTTGTTACAAGTGGCAAGATTTCATTCCTTTGATGGCTGAGTAATATTCCATCATATATATATACACCATATTTACATATATATTCCATAATATTCCATCATATATATACCATATTTACATATATTCTTTGCCCATTATCTATCGATGGACACTTGGGCTGCTTCCATTGTGTGGCTATTATAAATAATGCTGCAATGAACAAAGAGGTGCACATATATTTTTGAATTAGTGTTTTCATATTCTTTGGGCAAATACTCAGTGGTGGAATTACTGGATCATATGATAATTCTATTTTTAAGTTTTTGAGGAAAGTCCATATTGTTTTTCACAGTGGCTGCGGTATGTATCCCTTCTTTCTGGAAGCTTTAAATGCCTCATGCTATTAACCACACCTTGGTGGGCAGATCCTCAGAGACACATGTGTTGAGAGAAAGCTTCTGTTAGTCATGGTCCCCACAGGACCATGATGAGCACAGTCCTCTAGCCTTTGTAAGGTATGCGTTGTCGTGGTTTTAGCTCTCTGAGATTTTGGAATTGTGTTTTTCTGTAGCCCATTCTGACTAGTCCATTCATTTACATTTTTTGGTGAAGATTTATTAAGGAATTCTAAGTATTATGCTTAGGTGCTAGGAATAAATCATAGAGAAATATAAGTTTCTTTTAGAACTTATATTCTAGTTATGTGGAGGCTAAGAGATGGAGTTGGAGGGAAATAAACAGATAAACAAGTAAAAACATAATTAGTAGGATTTTGATTATGATAACTTTTACTGTTGATAAGATAGAGAATGCCTTTTAATAGGATTTTTTTTTTTAAGATTTTACTTATTTATTCATGAGAGACACAGAGAGAGGCAGAGACACAGGCAGAGGGAGAAGCAGGCTCCCTGTGAGGAGCCTGATGTGGGACTCGATCCCAGGACCCCAGGATCACATCCTAAGCCAGAGGCTGACCTCAACCACTGAGCTGCCCATGCGTCCCAGTAGGGACTGTTTTAGAGAGAGTAGTTAAAAAAATACCTCTCTGAGAAGATGTTAATAGTTAAAATCGGAAGGATGAGGAACAATCAGCCATGTGAAAATCCAGCAGAGAGTGTCCCTGAAGGAGAAAACAGCAAAACCCCTGAGGTCAAGAAAGAAGTTGGCTTATATGAGCAATGAAAGAGGACCAGTGTGGTCTAAACGAGGGGTTTAGAGGGAGGTGAATGTGGTACCAAGAGCCCAGTGCTACAGGCTGCAGTGAGAAGTTTTAAATTTTTAGTTTAGGTAAAAATGGAAGGTCGTTGCAATATTTTAAGCAGGAGAATGACGTCATTTATGTGTTAGAAAGACCACTCTGTTTGCTATGGAAGAAGGCCAAGCATGGATGCAGGAAGGCCACTTAGAGGACTATGACAATGTTTCAGAAAATCGATTTTGGGGACTTGACCCAGGGTGGCAGCAGTGGAGATGAGGAGAATTGGGTATAATATTGAGCAAAGTATATCTCGATAGATTTTGCTGGTATAATACACAGGATTTGCTGATGGATTGGATGTGGGTAGGTGTTAAGAATGATGTCTAAATGTTTGGTTTGAATTAAATATAGAGAGAAGATTAGAGTAGAAGCAAGAAGGAGATGGGAGAAGTGAACTAAGAGTTCTGTTTAGATAAGTTTAGTGTACACATTAGATATCCAAGTTAAGATACCAAGATAAGAGTCTGGGTCCTAAAGTGGATGTTAAGCCTGGAGGGAAAATGAGGAGTCCCAGCAAATAGATAGCATCTAAAGCCATGGCAGTAGATGAGATCATCTGGGGAATGTTTGTAGATAGTGAGAAGAAGAGCCTAGGACTGAACCCCTGGGCTCCCTCAAATTTAGAGGCTGAGTAGAAGAGTCATGACAGAAGCCTGGGAATGAGTGACCCATGGGGTAAGAGAAAAAAGTGGAAGTGTGGAGTGGTGGATGCTGAGAGAAGAGTGAGGAAGGGTGGAATGGTTAGACATGTTGACTGCTACTGGGAGGTAGGTAAGGTGAGAAGACAGATCTTTTCACTGGTGTTGGCACAGACTTGGTTCTTAGTAAATTGAAAAGAAAATTGAAAATTCAGTGGAGCTGGATGCCAGATTGCAAAGGGTTGAAGAGGAATGAATGTGAAAAAGTAGGGAAGCTGTATGTAGAGAAGTTGTGAAAGCCAGAAATGCTCTGATAGATGGTAGGTAGGTAATGATTCATATGGGTCAATGGAAATTTTTTTTTTTTTAACAGATATGAGGTTCTAAAGCATGTTGTGTGGTAATGGGAATGATTCAGGGAAGAGAAGGAAAGTGGGGGAGGCGGTGGCAAGAGAAGAGGAAGAAGGAAAAGGAGAAGAAGGCAAAGACTCTAAGTGCAAAGTGCTTGAGAGCATATGGAGTTATGAATACCAGTAGAAAGGAAGGCATTGACTTTGAGGTGATTAGAATTTATGTGGGTGGAGAGAAGTAGAAACATCATTAGCAAAGGTGTATTTGTGGTATTTAAGATGGTATTTTGGTGAAAAAAAAAATTAGTAGGATTGATTGACTAAAGCCATGGCTTTATTAGGGAAATAGTATGACTAAAATTGGAAATACCTAATGCAATTGGAGACTTGGAAAGGAAGTTCACTGTGTGTAGGAGTCTGTGCTACCACTGCCCTGACAGGCATCTGTCTGGCCTCTGCTCAAAGGTGAGGGCAGATTGCAAAAATGCTTATATCTAAATTAGCTTTGGGAACTCATTATTTAGACCATGAGAAGCCAGAGTGCATGATAGAGAGGGGGGGCCTTGATGAAAACAGTATTTTAAGCAGCTTCTCAAGGAGGGAGCATTTTGGAAGACTGGAACAGGGAGGTTGTGGAGGGGGACAAGCAAGGTGGGAGGCCCATGGAACAGAGGCCAACAGGGTGGTGGCACTGGGATTACAGAGGAAGGGAGGCAACGTGACCGATGACATTAAAGGCTGTAAGAGGAAGCATTTAAGACGGTTGATATGTGGGAGGAAGTGTTAGGAAGGGGTGAGGGCATATATTTTTAAGCTTGGAGAAGTTGTGATCAGAACAAGGTAAGTTGGAGATATAGAACTGAGCTTTGGGGTGATTTTCTTTCTTTTTCTTTTTTAAAAAAGATTTAATTTATTTATTCATGAGAAACACAGAAGCAGAGACACAGGCAGAGGGAGAAGCAGGCTCCCTGCAGGGAGCCCATTTTGGGACTCGATCCCAGGACCCCGGGATCACGACCTGAGCCAAAAGCGGATGCTCAACTGCTGAGCCGCTCAGATGTCCCTGGGGGTGATTTTCTTCTAAGAGATTTTTGAGCCACTAGTTTCACTAGATGAGTTTGTAGAGAGAAAAGCAGGGCAAAGAGGAGAAAGAAGAATGAGGGAAGGAGACCAAAAGACCAGTGGAATAGAAAAAAGTTTCAAGAAAGTATTCCTTGGGATCGAATACCACAAAAAGGTGATTCCGCTGTATCGATGACCACGAGCGCTGTGTCTGCTTAGTTTATGAGGTGCTTTCATTTCATTGAGAAGTCTAAGGTCTTCTTTGTAATTCCCCGAGGTAGGGAGATGGTATCTCTACTTTCAGAAAAGAGACTTGCTCATGGCCACACAACAGCTTCCATTGGGTTGTGGTTCTCAAAGTGAGGTGCCTGGTGCAGCAGCAGCAGCCTTACTTGGGAACTTGGAAATGCCAATTGTTGGACTCCATTCCAGACCTACTGAGTCAGACACGCTGGGGTTGGGGCCCGGCAATCGGTGCTCTAGCAGGCTTCTCAGGTAATTCTGTTGCATGCTAAATTTGGGAACCACCAGCTTCCATATAACAAGCATATGGCAGAAGGAAGACAGATGCCAGAGGGTTAAGGAGTGAATGGGAAGTACGAAGTGAAGGCAGCTGGGGTGGTTACTTTCCTGAGTTAGGTCTGAGCTCATTTCCTGGGGTTGTGGTTGGAGGGTGCTCATTCAGGACCTCTGGATTCTGCGTTTTTGGTACTATCTTCACTTCCATTTGACCATAAATTGCTGTGTTGGTGCAACTTGTTCAGCGCTATCTGTGGGAGGAGGGATTTTTTAATTAAAAATCAAATTTTATTAGTGCAGGGAAGGAGGAAATAGATATAGAACAGATACAGATATATGTGTAACATTCTCACCTTGCTTAACACGGCCATCACACTCCATGGTTTCTTAGTAGAGACTCATTAATTTAACATCTTTGTGCATCTAGAAGCTACAATGTCCAGGCACAAACGCGATATGGCTACGTAGGAGAAACAGGGAAACAGACTAACAGAGCAGTCTGAAGCGACAAGGGCCTAAACTAGGATGCGATCTGGTCTTGGGGCTATTTGGTGGTCCTGAGAATCTTTGGGGGAAGGTTGAACAAGGGGTGATTGCCGAGAGAGGCCTGTAATGTGGCACAGGTTGGTGAATTACCACAGTGCTAGTGCAAGGAGAGGAATTGAGAAAACTTTTCCCTTTGACGATTCAGTGTTCTCTAAAGGAGAGGACAAGCATGTTTTCTATCTCTGCCCCTGGTTACCGGTAACACTTCCCCTTGCCCCAGTGCCAAAATGGTGAGTTTACTTTTTGACTTTGGCTACTGTTCCACTGAACCCCAAGTCCTTGGCCTTGACCTTTCCTCCTTGGCATCAGGGTAATTTCTCACGTACTTGGCTCCAGGCTCTCGCTGGGATGCTTCCTACCTCTTTAGGGGCCTAGGATGTCTGCGTTCCTCTCTCTCTTTACAGCCTTGACTCTTCATCACTGAGGCTTAATGTCTTCTGAGTGTTGTGCGTGGCTCAAGGAAGGAAGTAAACAGATTCTGAAGGCGCCATGCCTGTGTATCAGTTGCTTTTCCTTCTTCTATTTGGGTCAGGTGTGTCTTCCGTAGGGGTCAGTTAGGGTAGGAAACACCGCATTTCCTAGTCCTCAAATAACTTCTGCCTGAGAGAATTTTTGATTGACTTTATAGGGAAGAAAAAAAAAAAAACCCTCAAAAAATGCTTTTGGCAGTCTTCAATAGGACAGATGGAAATGTGCCTGGCAGGGTTTGACGTTCTAGGATGAAGTTTCCATCATCTTTTGTCTAGTCACAGAAGGTACTTTGGAGTAAGGAAAGTAAAACTGAGCTTGATGTGGGCTCATTTGGCTAGATATACGCTAGTCGGACATGCAAGTGTTTGGCATGGGCGTCTAGCATTTTCTGCAGTGAATGGGGAGCTTAGCGAGCATTTGATGAAGAAAACATAAGACCTCAACCATTGCAGCAAAGGAAATAAAACATTACAATAGGGAATTAAAAGCCACACATGTGTCTGTACGTATCTGTAAGAGTGGGACAAAAACATCTTTACAGCCAGACTAGACCAGACCGAGGGAAAGATCTAGGTTAGATCAACTGAAACAGTGAGTACTGTTGGCAGGTTTACTGAGCTCAGGGGCTGAGCAAAGGTATTCTGTAGTTTATATTTTTGATGTGTGTTGTTAATTAATTAAATGCATGCAGCCTTCCTGTGAAGTGAGTCAGTGTTCCTCATTTCACGTGTGAGGAGACAAGGGCAGGGAGGATAAATGACTTGCCATTTTGCCAACTGGTAGCATCATCCTGGCCGGATTGCTAGGATTTCCAGTGGGGCTTCAAAGGATGACTTTAATTTCAGATGTAGTCTGGGTTCACGTGAGGCTACTCAGGTGAAATTTTCATGTCTGTGCAGTCCCTCCCTGGGTCCTGCCTGGGAGGAGGATAATGGTCAGTAAGAGTCTACTTGGAAGGTGTGAGGGTTTCAAGTGCTTCTCATGTTGACTTAAATTAGCACTTGTCTCGCTTTCTTAGTATAAACTTGCCATCCCCGAGTGCCACTTATGTGCTAAACAGAACAAAGAGCAAGCTTGCTGGAAAATTAATTAATTCAATAATTGATGGCAAAGGAACTTGAAAAGTTGCCAGACCAGCGGCCCAGTGTGATTTGTAGCAACAGAACAGAAAAATACCTGAGGAATGAGTTTCACGTTTATTTTTGGGGGGCACAGCAATAATCAGCAATAAGGGGAAGGGGCCAGTGAGACGAAACATCACGGATTCAGTCTTTCACTTGCCTGATGGGAGCTCCGCATGTGCCGCGACCCCCTGCACACGATGGAGCGCTCCGTGGGCTGGGGCAGAAGCAAAATTCCCGGATTGTTACTGGACAGCTAACCTCACCGAGCTGTGGGAGCCTGAATCAAGCCGCCTCGATGAGTGAGGTCAGTGTGCCTCCGTAGGCAAGCTGGTGGACAGGGCCAGAAACTGTAGTGTGCAGATGGAAACAGGGTTTAGGAAACGCCCACGATTTGGAGGGATGAGATGGGCAGTGATGCTCAGCGGCAGGGAGGGAGGATGAGGTGAGTCCACTATTAGGTTAGGGAGAGGTACCCCTGGAAGATGGGGATGCCCAGGCTGCTGGGCAGTGCAAGAGTCCAGCTGTGCACTCCATTCCACGGTCTGTAAATAGATCATTACTCTTGCCTTTTGCCAGTGGGAAAGGGAACTAATTAATTAGAGGAACAGAGGATCCTACAGTATTGGGACACTTTGAATTTCAACGGAGAAGTCGTTTAAGTGTTTCAGAATGAGTCAGAAGGAGCTTAAAAGTTTAGGGGTGCATGGTTTGTGAGCCTGTGAGTCATAAGGGGAATTTTATGTGCTATAGATGTCATTGAGTAAGTAGGCTTTCCTTTTTTGGGGAGGGGGAGTTCAAATTTGCCTTATTAGCAGCAAAACTGTCATATGATGTGATTATATTTAGGGAACTATGTTTCAAAAATCTAAAACTCAATTAATTTTATAGATAAATTTTAATATGGTAATTTCTTCTAATGACCTTTCTTAAATGAACCTTGATAAAAATAGCAGCAGGTGTTGAATGCCTGCCTGAAGAACATCATGTCAAGTTCTGAAGGGGGTTCAGAAAGAAATAAGGAAAGATACATTTTTACTCTAAAGCCCTACTTTCAAGATCTATCAAAATACCCAAAGACTGTTGAATTCGTTCTTTCTCTAACTCTTTCTGGGGGAGGGGTGTCTGTCTTAAGGGGATTATCTAAATATGGAAAAAGTCAACGTACAAAGATATTGATAACAGTTACCATTGTGAAATAGGAAAAAATTTTTGAAATTACAATAATACTCATTTGATAAGACATGCCATTTATGTTCTAGCAAATATTAACAAAATGATGGTAAAAGAGGCTGTATAAGGAACATGGAAAAAGCATATAAACTTCCGTTACATGGAAAGATTAAAATAATAATACCTAACGTTGACTTAGCATTTATGAGGTAGTATTTCTGTTTTACATCCTTTAAATGTTTTAACTCCTTTAATTGTCACAATAATCTCAAGTGAGGGGTATCGTTACCACCCTTATTTTGCAGACAAAAGAACTGAGACAGAAAGGTTACATAACTTTCCAAGTTTACCAGCTAGAAAGAAGTAGAGCCAGCAGGCCCCAGAGACAGGCATAGAGCTATATCTACTATACGATTAAAGCTATTTTTAAAGCATAGATGAGAGAATATGCTGATTTTAAAGAGTGAAAACACTGCTTGTATATAACCATACATCTGTGGGCCAGTCAGCTTCCATGGTCGTCTCCTTAACTAGCCGTGTAAGGGAACGTGGCCTCGTTAAGGCTCAAGGTGCCGAATGGGTTGTGTGGCTCCTTTTGGGAATTCATGCAGTCCCTTTCCTGGCACCGGTTGTTCTCTCTCTGGTGAACTTGGTTTCACAGGATCGGCGGAGACCCGAAGAGGTGGCTGACATCGGTGTGGATAGAGCCAAATACAACCCGGCAAGGAGATACTACTTTGTAGAGCCTAAACTTCAGAATCAAATGAGACTGCCTTATAATAATATTATGATGTGACATTTGATTGCTATTTGCAGTTCACGCGTCATTTTCATCATCTCATTTGATCTTTGCAAAAAGATTACCTTTATTTTGCAGATGAAGACTGTGAGGTTCAAAGAGCACTCAAATTGCAAAGCCTGAAATCCAAACCCTACTCTTCTCTTCATTTACACAAAGATGTGAACATCCTGTGTATGTGAGTGTATACGCCTAGTACTTTGTATGCATCTGTCATCGAATTTCTCTGCAACTTGCTCTTCTCACTTAATACTGCATCATATATTTCTCCAAGCAAAGATGTGAATCTGACTCATTCTTTAAGTAGTTGCACGATAACCTGCACCATATGGATGCATCTCAGTCTATTCAACTATTCCATCTTTTTTTTTAAGCTTTATTTATTTAAGAGAGAGAGAGAGCACGCATGCACACATGAATGGGAGGAGCAGAGGGAGAGGGAGAAAGAACCTTAAGCAGACTCTTTGCTGAGCACGGAGCCTGATGTGGGGCTTGATCTCATGACCCTGAGATCATGACCTGAGCCAAAACCAAGAGTCTGATGCCTAACTGACTACACCATCCGGGCGCCCCTCAACTATTCTATTCTTCTGGACATGAAGGTTGCTTCAAGTTTTTGCCATCACAAACACAACTGCATGCAATAAACATCCTTGTGTCTATGTCCTCCTGTACTGGTACTTTAATTTTTATGGGGTTGATTCCCAGAAGTAAAATTGCTGAGTCAAAGGATATGTGCTTTTAAAATTTTAATATATCGTGTCAGATTCCTCTCCAAAAGGCTGGGTCAAACACTTCTCCACTCTGATGTCTGGAAGTGCCTGCTTGTCTGCACCCCCATCAGCTAGGAGTTGTCACTCCGGTCTCTTACAGAAGAAGCCCTGGCATTCGGACAGTAAAGCTGGGCCTCTGTCTTTTCAATGAAGAGGTCTCAAATATCAGGGACTTTGGGCGGATTTTTAAGAAATAGCTATCTTTAGGGGATTATTCATAACCTAATAGACTTGGGTTCTGCGAGGAGGCTGCTTTTGGTCTCGGCCATTGCCTTGTATACTTACCACATATCAATAAATAATAACCATTACGGTCGAACATTAGAGTTGACAGTGTAGTAACTTATGAACAAATCTCTTCATTAGCAGCACTATTTTTTTGGTGTTTGCAGCAATCTAGTAGTCACAGCTAAGTTGGAACCAGAGCCATTATGTATGTAAGACATTTTTAGCTCATTTACTCTGAACTCACTTTGCATACAAGAGCACTTGGCCCGTGCCATATGGTGTAATGTCAGAACAAGACGCAATCTGAAGTGAAGAGGAATAGGACCTCTTTGATACGAGAGTGCATTATCCTGTACTTGGGTGCTTGTGGTTTTTAGAACTGAGTTAACAATTGTTTCTGAATAGATTCAGATTTTAATTCCATCTGATTGACCCATGTATTTTCTTGCTGTTGAAAGGGATGGGCTCCTGGCCTCATATATTTATTTATGCGTGTCTGTGTTTGTCGACCACTCAAGAGTTGGAATTGTAACATTGCATCACTGGACTTAATTTCTCCTTTTAAAAATTCTTGTTGGTGTCTTACAGTCTGGGGTCGGGGAGTTAATTAATTTGAGTGTTGGATTGGGTGTCTGGCCACCGTTTCATTTTCTCTAGTAATGGCACCTTCATTTTACTCTGGGGAGCCTCCCTCCCCAGGATCTCCCCCCTTCATTCCAAGAATAGAGCTCGCAAGCAGCACCTCCCTCCACCTCTGGTCTAGTATATTATGCTCCTCTGCATATGGTTGGTTCAGGGATGGGCATATAACCTGACCCAGGATGATGACACTCCATTCTGAGACATCGGTCAGGATTGTGGGGAAGAGATAGTCCCTCTCTGCAGTGATTGCTAGCTCTAGGCTGAGGTAAGTGTGAGCTATAAATCTCCAAGAGGATAGGGTCTACCTCAGAGGTTTGCGGAGCCACGAGGTGGAAAGAACTTGAGTCCTGAGGATACACTGGAGCTTTGAGTTCAGGGTTGTATGGACATTACCATTACGTGAGCCAATAGTTTCCCTCCTTTTCCTTATTTAAAATACTCTACCCATTTGGGGTTGAACTACTTACTTGTATCCAGTTGAATCCTAACTGATTTAGGTTTTTACATTGTCTTGATTTCTTCTACTGCATCAATTGTATGATTTTTTCAGTGGCTTCACTGTTCTGCTGCATAAGCAAAGATGTTTTCAAGCAGCTTCTAATGCAAAGTATTAATTAGATTAAATAAGAAAATGTAGATGCTGAGAGATGAGCTTCTCTTTGGCAGTTCCTCAAATATAAAAAGGTAGTCTCTCTTGTTTTTCTAGTTAGTTGGTTTAGTATGTTTTTAGGTCAGATGTTGGCATCTGAGTTTCCTTCCTCCCTGGTCAAAGTTAACAACTCTATGGGATTTTTTTTTAATGTTTTCAGTTCTTCGAATAATAGCATACAGAAGCTTATTACCCCAGCACGTTCAGTATTGCCCTAGGGGCTGAGGATGCAGCAAAAGCTACTGATAGCACTAACTGCAGCCAGGTTCCTCCTTTAGGGACCCATTTATGTGAATCACAAATGATTTCTTAGCTTGTGTTTTACTGTGTCTTGTTCCAGGCACCTAAAGCAGCTTTGGAAATTAATATTCTTTCCTCTAAGCTGAGATAGATCATATGTTAACTGTCTTATAATAGCCAATAACAATGTTTAATTATTTTAGAAGTAAAGTATAAGGATGGGTGGGGAATGACAGTATTTTTTTTCCCCAAACAGAGTTTGGGGAGGGCAAATCATCCTCTGTTTAAACCCCAATCTGAAAAATATTTTTCTCAACAAAAAGATCTACAAAAGAAAATAAACATTTCTCCAAGAGTCTCAGAGTGGCCAAACACAGGGGCAAGACTGGGAGTCATCTGAAGTAGGGACATGCAGACAAGAACAGCACTGTAGGACCAGGTACATGAAAAGAAGAGTCTTCCCTGAGTTGAAACTCTGTAAAAAAATACTGGAGGAAGCACACATTCTTAGCGATACCATTGCTATAAACTCCACATTTAAATGATGTCCCATGCAAGGCAAAAAGAAAGACCGAAGATATCTGGAATTAATCATAAGAGAACTAACCTGAGGAAATGACACTACAAAGCATAGAACACAGGCATGACAAGGATCGAGTGGAGTACCCAGAGTATGATGGACAGTGTAGGAGAGATTTAGGAACTTTAGGGCAGAGACATTTCTCTCATCCCTTCCTGGCTGAGTCTTCACCAATATATATATATTTTAAATTTCATTATTTATTTGTCAGAGACACACAGGGAGAGACAGAGACACAGGCAGAGGGAGAAGCAGGCTCCTCACGGGGGAGCCCGATGTGGGACTTGATCTCAGGACCCCGAGATCATGACCTGAGCCAAAGGCAGACGCTCAATCACTGAGCTACCCAGGTGCCCCATCTTCACCAATTCTAAATGAGTGGAGTTGATGAAGAAAAATATTTGTAGAGTGAGTACTATTGGCCATATACAGTTAGGCAGTCCAAAGTCAGATGGATTTCGTATTTCTTTCATATAATTTTTACTTACATTAAATGAGTAGAACACTACTCGTGGTTCTCATTCTGCAGAAAGAAATCTATTATTGTAGATAATAATTTGTAATTTCCATGAAATCTTTAGCCCGGTGCACCTCTCCTAAGTGGTATAGTTAATACCCTGGTACCCAATGTGGGTGGACAAGAGGGGCACGTTCTTGGTGGAATCATGCTTTTATTGGGGTGAATTCCAGGTAATTGTGCTCTCTGGGCCATCTTCCCATGCAGCTTGTTCAAGGAGGTTTTAGGCTTCCAGTCACACTTTGTGTCCTCAAGGCCGCAGACCTGGCACATACAATGCCAATCCTGTGATAGTCTTTTTAAATAGTTTAACTGATTGGTCCAAGGAAGTCTCCCCAGTGCCATCTCTGCATCTCATCTATTCAACTGGCTCTCTTCTTTTCTCTTGTTTCACTTTTTTTTTATTGTGGTAAGATATACATAACATAAAATTTACCATGTTAACCATTTTTAAGTGTTCAGTGATATTAAATATATTCATAGTGTTACACAATCATCACCACTATCTGTAAATACCTCTTTTTATCTTGTAAAACTGAAACTACAGACCCATTAAACAATAACTCTCCTCTTCCCCTTCCCTCCAGCCCCCGGCAACTACCATTCTACTTTCTGTCTCTATGATTTTTTTGTTTAGCTCTCCTCTTGGTAATATTTTAGCTGGTCGAGGAACCTGGAGGGTGGTGGGAGGAGGTAGTCAAAATATGGAGCTGTTGGAGATGTGATAGGGAAGATAGGACTTATACTTTAAGCATCCAACACAGTTAGTTGTATGACTTTGCAGTAGTTCCTTAACCGTACTTTCCTCAGTTTCCTCATTTGTAAATAATGGGGATAATAATAATACTTACCACATATATATGATGGAGAAATAATTATACATGTAAAATCTACAGAGCACATACTAAGCACTAAATACATTTTATTGATGGTGGCGATGATGGTCTCTCATTAGGATAATTACCTCGGTTGAATTAGCCCATTTGAGCAGAATATGAAGTTATAGCTGACACGAGCCCTCCTACCCTGCCCACACCAGGTTGTGTGGGATTAGAAATTCAGCTATAAGGATAATTTGGTTGTTCAAATGGTCTGTATACTGTTTCACGTTTATGCCAGCTTATTCACATTGTGTAGACTTACAACGTTATTTTCTGTTGAAAGCACCCTGTGACATATGAAGTCAACACTTCTCGTGTTGGGGAGGAAGCCCATATGTCTATCACTGAGGTTAATGATCATTTTAGTGACCAAACCATTCCCTGGGAAATTTTGGATTACCAGAGAAAGTATCCAAGGAGATATTATAAAATTGCTGTTAGAGAAATTGACATTTTGGGATCCCTGGGTGGCTCAGCGGTTGAGCGCCTGCCTGCCTTTGGGTCCAGGGTGTGATCGCAGTTTGGGGATTGAGTCCCATGTCAGGCTCCCTGCATGGAGCCTGCTTCTCCCTCTGCCTGTGTCTCTGCCTCTCTCTGTCTCTCATGAATGAATTAATAAATAAAATCTTAAAAAAAAAAAAGAAATTGACATTTTCTTTACATAGGGCATCACTGCGTAGAACCTGGGCTTTAAATAGCTCAAGAGATGATATGGCTTGAGATCGAAAGGCCCAACTGAGCATGTGCTTACAAATGGTCTACTTGGGCTTTGCAGATAGTAACTAGAGCATTTTTTTAATTCTACTCCTACCTTGATGCTGTTATTTGTTTCCATGACACTAGTTCTGGGAATGGCACCAGGCACATTCAGCATCTGCAAGTGACGGTTTAGATAGTAATTGATGTGTGTTACAAAACTCACATCTGGGCCTTCCACCAACTGAGAGTCAGTTTGATTTGATCTGGCAAAAGGAACTTCAAAGCATTTGGTTTTTAAATTATAGTGATTTATAGAAAAGTGCCTCTTAAGATGACTATCAGCTGGTAGCAGGTTGAATTTCCAGAAAAAGTGTGCTTTCATTGTCCTGATTTCTCCAAATGGCAAGCCCACTAGGGCACTCCTCTTCAACATGGCCTCCTGGGGCTAGCTCTTCCTTTTGTTGAATATGCTGCCTACAGATAGGATTGCTGATGCTAAAATTGTTGTTTGCTGTGCTGGAAGTTTATTTTGTTTACTGGATCATACTTGGATTATCAAAATTGTGAGAATAAAGTACTTTGATGATAAAGTTCATAAATTTATGTGAACTTTTTTTTTCAATTCAAAGTGGTGTTTGTCCAACAAAAGTCATCATGCCTTAAATTCCATTTTTGTACATTTCCCTCTTTCTGTCATGTTATCTCTCTAGTATATAATCCTTCTTCCTAAAAAAAAAAAAAAAAAAAAAAAAAATCCTTCTTCCTTCTCTCTCAACTCCTCTTTCCCTAGCAAAATCTGCAGAAATTGCTATCAGTCTTTTATTCATGTTTTTGAATTTTACCTTAGTGTGATTAAGTTTCTGTCTATATTTTACCTTTTCTGGGTATTTGCACTTTAGGCTTTGGATGGAAAATGAAAGGCTCTTCGCCTCTTTTAAAGGAATTTCAAGTGTCATTAAGTAGCAAGAGAATCTTTCTGGAACTGGGTAAGACAGCTTTCTGATACCATTCTAGATCTTGTATGACAAGCGCTGGAGGTTAACCTAATTTAATCACACTTGAGGAATCATCAGGAATCACCTTCCACTCAGGTGTGGCTGCAGGAAGCCACCAGGTGAGGAAGAACATGTTTTGGTCACTGAGTAAAGGTGCCCCAGGGAGGTTCCCAAGATAGTGCTTCTCTGACTTCAATGTGCATACGAATCACCTGGCACCTTGTTAAAATATTGATTCTGAATTAATTAGATGGGGCATGGGATCTGAGATTCTACATTTCTGGATTCATCCCATGTGATGTTAATGTGGTTGGTCCCTAGACCACACCATTAGAGTAGCAAGGGTATGCAGGGTTCCTCTTCTGCACATCTTCTTCATTGTCTCTTTTTGTCTTTATTCTCCTTTTCCCGAGGTTCAGTTTATATAGATGTACATTACGGCACATTTAATGTTATTGTTACTAGTGATTGTGGCATTCCGTTAGATAAGTCCTTCAAAAAATCAAATATTATCATTCATTCAGAAAATATTTATCAAGCATTCACAATGTACTAAGTATTTTTCTACATATGGGCATATAGGAGTGAGCAACACAAAACTCTGTCCTCTTGGAGCTTTCACTCTACTGGGAGAAGCAAACAACCACCAAATAGTAAACAAGTGTACACAAGCATGCCTGGTGGAGATAGTGCTATGCAGAAAAATAGGTGAGGAGGATGGGATAGAGAGTGGTAGGGTAAGGGTGGGGAAGATGTAGGTTTATGGTAGGGTTATTTCCCTCCTCTGCAAACTACCACAAAGGTTAAACTATTAAGTTAATTATTAAACAAGCTAGTATTTAATTTCTTAGAAACCCAAGGAAAGGTTTATTGAATGAAAACAGAAAGCTGTATTTTCTCAAGGCCAAAAATTTTGAGTTTGTGAATGTAGTGTACATCAAATTACATGGTTCTCTTTAGGAGTAAACCACTCACCACCTGACATATGTGAACTTCTCCAGGCTAATTAGAGCACCACTTATATTACCTATTCATACTTCCAAGTAGCCTAAACATTGATGACTTCTGAAAAAAAATCAATAAACCTTTAAAAAAAAAAGCTTAATATCAAGAGCCGATTTAGAATAGAACCATGACTATAGTCGACTGATCTTTGACAAAGGAAGAGTGGAGTTCAATGGAGTACCAAATGGTACTGGAACGATTGGATAATCACATGACATCCACATACGGAAAAGTAAATTGAGATACAATTTTCCTGCACAGAAATTAATTCAGAATGGTTCATAGATCTAAATGTAAGATGCAAAATTATAAAACTGCTAAAAAATAACACAGAAAACCTAAATGAACCTTGGTATGGTCATGACCTTATTTATATATAACACCAAAGATATATCTGTGAAATATATAAATGATAAGCTGGACTTCATTAAAATGAAAAACTTATACTCTGCAAAAGGCAATGTTATTAGAATGGGAAGACAATCCACAGACTGGAGAAAATATTGTAAAAGACAATCTAATAAAGGACTGTTATCCAAAATATACAAAGAACTCTTAAAACTCAACAATAAGAAAACAAGCAACCTGATTTAAAAAATTAGGCCAATGACCTTAACAGACACTGTACCAAAGGAGATATATGGATGGTAAATAAACATATGAAAAGCTGCTTCACTTGACATGCAAATTAAAACAATGAGGTACCACTATGTCCTTATCATTGAAATGGCCAAAATCCTGATCCCTGACAATACTGGTGAGGATATAAAGTGAAAGGAGCTCTCCGTTCGTTGCTGATGGGTTGCAAAATGGTACAGCTACTTTGGAAGACAGTTTGGTGGTTTCTTACAAAATGAAACATACTCTTACCATAGAATCCAGTCATCATGCTCCTTGGTACGTACCCAAAATAATTGAAAACATGTCACACAAAAACCTATACGTTGATCATAAAATCCAAAACTTGGAAGCAACCAGGATGTCCTTTAGTAGGTGAGTGGATAAATAACTGTTTCACAGCCAGACAGTGGAATATTATGCAATGCTAGAAAGAAACGAGCTATTAAAGGATGAAAAGGAGGAATCTTACATGCATATTACTAAGTAGGAAAAAAAAGGCACTCTGAGGGGCGCCTGGGGTGGCTCAGTCAGTCGAGTGTCTGCCTGTTGGTTTCTGCTCAGGTCATGAGTTCAGGGTCATGAGATTGAGCCCCATGTCAGTATGGAATCTGCTTAAGATTCTCTCCCTCTCTCTGCCCCTCCCCAACTTGTGTGTACACTCTCTTTCTTTCTTAAAATATTTTAAAAATGCAAAAAAAAAAAAAAATCAGAAAAGGCTATCCACTATGTGACATTTCTGGAAAGGCAAAACCATAGAGACAGTAAGATGAACGGTGGACTGGTGTATGACACTAAAGTGATGGGTACTTGTTAAACAATTGTCCGGACACGTAGAATGTACACTAAGAATGAACCGTAAGGTAAAGTATGGACCCTGAGTGACTGTGACGTGTCTGTGTGGGTTCATCAGTTGTGACAAATGTATCACTGGTGGGGATGTTGATGATGGAGGAAGCTCTGCATGTTGGGGGACGGGAGGTTCTTGGGATACCTCCGTATTTTCTTCACTGTGAACCCGAAATGGCTCTAAAAAAATTCAAGTCTTCCTCATTTTGCTGATAAGAGGCCCTGATATTCTGTCTTCAGTACTTATAACAAGCCAAACGTCCTCATTTTATAGATGACAATGTTGAGGTGAAAAGGATGGGAGCTTAATGACCAAAATTCCACTGACAGCCAGTAGGAGCTGGGACCCTGAATGTTGGCCTCTAAATTAGCAGCTTCCTTCTCTTCACTCTCCATTGCTATCTCTGCAAAGAGGACTTTAATAGTTGGAATTATGTAGAGTTTTAAACACAATGGTCTTAAGACTTTTCAAGGAAAGATCAAACAAGTATTCTAATTGAGACCCTTTCTCCCCCTCCACATATTTGTGATTCTATGTGATGAGACCATGTGGAGTCTGTACTTGGTTGGTGCAACTCTCGGGAGATAACACCAATAAACAAATTGGCTTCCTTTAAATTAACGAACATCTTTTTTAAAAAAATAGAATTGGTGCCAGTGTGATATGGTCAGTATGTCTGGTCAAAACACGGGTGTTCCTTCAGAGAAAAGCAGCTGATACTACAAAATGCACTTTTGAAAAAGAAAAAAAGAATGAAGTCACTTCCAAGCAAGTTTTCTATTCTTCCGAGAACACTAACTTTGTGTCATTACTCTAAAAATTAGCCAATTGAGATTGTTTCTTTACATTCAAAAACCTATGTTTTGGGTGGCAGCTTGTTGAATGGGTGGCTTGCTGGAGCACCAGCAACCCCAGTTTGAGCTTTCCTAGCCCTTGGGCTGTCCATTGACATTTGCAAACAAGATAGGTAAGAAGGAAGCAAAAACCATCTGGGTAATATGTCTTCTTGATTTAAGGTTGGTTTTGTAATTCTAACTTCTAGTTTTACCCCCATTTGATCCTTTAGCTGGGGAACTTGAATTGGTTGGGTTTACCCTTGTGTGAAATCTGTGTACCTGCAACAAAAAAAATTACTGTAGAAAGGGTATTTCCTGTTGCTGAAGCCTTTCTTTTCTGCCTGCCTCCCCTCCCTCCCTCCTTCCCTTCCTCCTTCCCCCTTTCCCTCCCTTCCTTCCTTCCTTCCTTCCTTCCTTCCTTCCTTCCTTCCTTCCTTCCTTCCTTCCTTCCTTCCCTCTTTTCTCCCTTGTCTGTCTCTCTCTCCCTCTCAGAACAGCAAATCTCTATTGTTACTATTCACTGATCATTTTGGAACCGTCGCATGAATTATACCAATGGTAATTCCTTTAGAAAGATAAAATTTTTAGGTTTTTGCCAATTGAAGTATTCAGTGTAAAAACAGATTTCTCCAAATGTAGCAAATTGTTGGTTCATTTACTAACCATGTTTGTTTCATGTATTTGCATTTGCCAGACAAACACTGAGAATATATATTTTAATTTTATTGCAAAACTACCATTTCAAGGCATACCGTGAAATTATAATTTATGTTCCTGAGATTTTTGTAGTTTTAGAATGATCATTTCAATTTAGCCCTGGGTACCTTATACCATTATGCTAGGAACACTTCCAGTTTAAACATATATAATTTATTTTTAACAGATTTTGCTTGGAGTACACAAATGAAATGTAACAGTCATTACAGAGATTGTCTTAGTTCATTTACTAAACATGAATCCATGTCCTCCATTTCCCTTATTTTGTGCATGACTCCCTGGCTGGGCTTCTGTTCTCTGCTTTGATGCAAATTGTAGGTTGAAGGAGGCTCTGAGCATAAAGTCCCTTTTAGGGAACAATCCTGGCAAATGGGATGAGTGGGTTATTCAGATATTCTGTATTTTTAGATAGCTCTTTCTGAAAAATCAAATTTATAAATTGATCTTTCCTCCATTCTTAGTCACTTTACACCTGGAGCCCCTCTTCGCTTCAAAACACCCCAAACAGCCTTGATCTTGAGACTTTTTCTTTCCGGAAGATGACAATTGTATTTTTTGAAGTTGTTTTACCTTTATTCAGAAAGAGTTATCCAAACTCAACTTCTAATTAGAGTCCTCATTCTCTCTCAAGCAGCACAGATCAAACAAAGGTGGAGATTTGGCATGTCACAGCTCCATGAGTTTTTAGCAGGAATCACACACAGCGTTGAGTATATAAATTTAAAATAACGTAAAAACACTTTTGATAGGCTCTGTATTGAACCTAAGCCAGCGAGTTTTGGCCTCCAAATATTTACACTGGGTTTGTGTTACCTTTGCACACCAAATATTTGTGGCTTATGATGTATTGTCAAGCTCAGTACAGATGGTGTACAAAATATTTCCTTTCTTTCTCTACTTAGAAGACTGAGGAAGGTCCCACAGTATAAAGTTGTTTGTTGGCGGACAGATTTTATGCCATTTGAAACTGGAATTATGGAGAGCAGTTATCAAGAGTGTGAGTTTTTGGATTCAGCAAATAGGCGGGGCTCACAAATTAGGTTTTCATCAGTAGTGAATACATGTCTCTAAGGGATTAAGGTAGCAGAGCAAGCTTTTGCAGCTTTGTATACACTGTGTACCAAGCTTTCACAAGATGCCATAAGGAGCTGTGGAACTTCCCTGGGAGACGCTGAAAAATAAAGATGGATTCTGTGAGCGTTATGGGTTGTTGGGTGATTTTGCTTCAGGCTATCAAATAAAAGTGGCACATGTCATTAGCCTTATGGAGAGAGGGTTTTAAATATCTTTTCTCAAAATTATGTTTCTTTTGATTTATTCTGTGGTCCCTTTTGTCTCATATTTCTGAAAGACGCCTGTGACAGGAGGGCCTAAGGGATCATCCCTCTTATAATCTGACATGTTGAATTTTGTATAATCCACACATTTTTTTTTCTATGGTATTGGACACTTTCCAAGCACTGAATTAATTCCGCTGTTTAAAAAAGAACAAATCAAAACAAAAGTCTTCTTAAGAGAGCAAAACCCTCAATATGGCTGTGTGTCTTTGCAAACCAGAAGCCTAAGTGTCATATCTGAATGACTACAAATATTAAGCACACGATGAGGTGCTCTGGCCTCTTCCTAGAGGACATTTTATGGGGCTTCCAGCTTTCGTTCATGCCCATACCCTCTATTATCTCAGATATTCATCTTTCTCAGAGGAGAAAGATGCAGAGAACCTTCAACAGGGAGGCACATACTTAATAAGGAGGTGGAAGTGACTTCAGGGCATAAGGATCTGCCAAGCACTGGCCCGCAGGATCTCATTACATGGAGGTTGGAGGGGAACAGTAGTAAAAAGATCAAATTCAGCAGAGATCAACGGCACGCATCATCCTAACTGATCGATAAGCAGCTCCTGAGAGTAACCAATGTGAGCTGAGCTGGATCAGTCTCCCCTAGACTCCACCAAGGAGTGAAGATCACGTCCCTTTCAGGCTCAGAGGCCTCTAAAGCTGGAAAACCCCATAGGGATCCAGGCACGTTGTGATGATTTCTCTCTAACATTTTGAAGGTCTGCTTTACTGATGGAAATAGAATAATTTCACCAATGCAAGTAGTGTGAATTAAAAAAAAAAAACCAAGATAAATTATGCCATTATTGCCACATTTTTCACAGCCACCCTACTAAACACTGACATTTTAAGAGGAGTTTATATAAAGAGGAACATTATTTTTGATACAATACTGAACTTGCAGGTTACTAAAGCGAATACTTGAGAACAGTCTGAGCATGTTCTGACTAGAACAAAGTCTTAGAGGTGGCTTCCAGTCAGGCATAGCTACATATTTCATTTAGACATTTCTAGAATGAAAACGAGAGAGAAGTTTTAAGAGGCCTTAAACCCTATCTCCCCACCCGCTCCCTCAAGTATAAATTTAGATAAGTGTAATGTACAGAAAATAAGCATCCAAATAGACTCATTTGATTATATGGCTTTTCTGTCTAGGAATTATGGAAACAGGATGCTTTATTTGATCTTGGGTTATAATATTACTGAAAGTTTTTGCTAAGGTTAATAAAAAGGAAATTCAATAGATACATTAAATGTCTGAAACAGGCTCGTGAGTTAGGACACTGAGCTCACTGCACTTAAAGCTTGGAAGTCAGAATTCTGACGCCACTCAGCAGCGAGTCTGTGTGCGTGTGTGTGTGTGTGTGTGTGCGCGCACGCATGCACCAGCGAAGTGGGAGGTTGCTCCAGGAGAAGAAATCTCTTTGGCTTAATATTTTAGAGCATGTTGCTTCAGAGAAGCATCTTTTAATTGGCATTTAAACTCTTCTATTATTACAAGTTGGTATAAGAAGGACAATTTTCAATTTTCATTTCTGGAGACTGTTTACTGCCCTTCTCATCAATATTTAAACATTGGGAAGCAAGGAAGGCATATTAGGTTGTCTCAAGGATTGTTTAAAAGTCCGTGAGAATTTGAATCAAAATTTAATCTGAGAAAACTTGGGAAACCTGTCTGGCTAGAAAGCTTTTCTTCGTTTCTTCCTCCCCCATCCCTTCCTAAAGTTCTTCTGATTTGTGAGCCCAGGGCAGGTTTAATTATAATTAGTTAATGTTAGTTAATTAGGTAATGTTCATATAGTGCTTTGAAGATGAAAAGTGTTTTAGAAATGCTAAGTGCTATCATTATTAGTATCAGCAAAGGGGAAAAGAAAGCATGATGAACAATTTTGGAAGCTGCAGAATTTGAACGTGAAAATGCTTGAGGCCACTTGACTCTCCAGCCTTCCACCATCTCATCTGTTCCTGGTGGAATGTGAAGTAGCCCTTTGTCTTCATTGTTTGGGTGGCCAGAGCTCCTTTCCTTCCTCCTTCCCTGTCTATGCTGACCCTGTTCAAAGAAGTGAAGCGGGAGTCAGTCTTAGGCTAAACACCACCCCGATGTGTACACTTGGGAACAGACTCACATGCAAGGATGTTCCCACACCTAGCTCGGCCCTCAGTGTGAGCTCATGCTTAGGCATATTTCTGAAATCTGAGACCTTCCATAGGTCCCAACGATTCATAGTTTCTTCAATTTTTCTTGTTCTCTATTTCAGAAGAAAACAGTAGAAAATTAGAACAAAAAGAACCACTGTTCTTTGGATTATGTTACTTATTTAAGGGAATGAACCTGCAGAGTAAAAAGTAGCATCTCTTACTTGCAAACACAGGGAATTCTCTTAATTGTAACTGAGATGCAAACTTTGGAGGCACATGGCTCCTGAGCTTTAGCAATGCAAGGCGGTCCCATGCAACTTGCAGAGCAGAATGCATTTGCAGACCATGGTGTATCTGGATGGCACGTCACAGAACTTTTTATTAGCTATGCTGAGGAAAGTAGGTCGATGTGATTTCTGATGTTCAGGTGGAGGAAAGTGGGCCCTGGCCACAACTAAGTCCAGGTGAGGATGGAGGCTGCTATTTGGACGATCATGCTAATTGGAGGCAGTGCCTTTCTCCAATCTGTCCTCCAAACAGAAATCACATTTCTTGTAGACTTAAGTTTGAAAAGGCTTATAATAAATAAGACAGGAAATCTTGGTATCTCAGAATGAAATAAATCAGTTTGTGGCAATAAAGACTCTAAAGGGCAGATAGAGGAGTCAGGGCCAACCTTGCCATCTCACATTGGGCTTCTACAGAGGAAGGGTAGATGATGTTTGAGTGATCCAAGTTCATGGAAAATTGTATAGGAAACTCTCACCTCATGATTCCTCACCTCTTTGTTTAGCATATTGATTCCTTGCTCTCTTTCCTTAATATAAATTGTTTAGGTGGCAGTAATACTGGGGAAATGGCATAGATGTGTCTTGGACTTGAGTTAAATTATTCCCAAAAGTCCAAATTGGTTTCTTACTGTTTGGTCGAGTAATTTGTGTATCTCACTAAAGGGCTAATGAACACTTCACTTTGGCACTTGGAAACAGACACATTCAGATCATGTTAATCAAACACAATTAACTTTCAAGGAAGGAGGCTGGAAGAGCGGGCCAAAGCAAATATGCTGAAATAGAACAGAGATGAATGCAAAGTCCTGCAGTTAAAAAAAAATCGACTGCACATACATAGAACAACTATGTGGTTTATTAAAACAAAGCAAGACACAACAGCATCCACCCAGCTTTAAAGGCTTTAGTTGGCTAAAAGCTCCATATGCATGCAGTGGTGTGACCTGAATGCAGAAGTGCCAGGGTGCCTCAGCCTCACACAGAAAGTATCAGCACCAGCACCGAGGCTGAAGGAGGGCCACATCCCCAATACCATGTTTTCCTGGTCTTAGAGTTTTTAGGATGCTTGCATGTCATTATAGGATAGGGTTGAACTGGGAGAGATTCAGCCTAGAAAAGTAAAGATTCCAGAGACAAATCGGATGCCATTTTAAATAAAAAAAAAAAACAAACTTTTTTTTAAAAAAAGATTAATCTGAGATAACTGGGAAGGAGAGAGAGAGAGATTAGGCCCGAATGACTATGGCCAAGGAAGAAATGACTAGTCAGGCTATGTTGCTGGACTTTCAATCCCTCCATACATCAACCCAGACCTTTTCCCTTGTGCTATTCCTCATTGTTCCTTTATCAGAATCTTTTGCCATCTGCCCTGGCTTGCCTCACTGTTCCCCAAATTCACCTTCCTGGTCACCAGCAGGGCTTTCCCTTGCTTTTATGCTGTCCCTAATGCTTTTCTGCCCAACTGAATCCTTCAAACTCTTGCCCAGTGTTTCTCAGTGTTGGCTGCATGTTAGAATTACCTAGAGAGCTTTTAAAACCTCTATGCCTGGGCTCTACTTCCAGAAGTGCTAATGCAATTGGTTTGGGGGGAGGCCCAGGCATCAGTATTATTTTAAAGCTCTCCAGGTGATTTTAATGGAAGCCTGGCATTAAGGACCTCTTGTTTGGTTCCCGCTGGACTTTGGCAATGCATTGCTCCATTTCACTTCTTCCTCTGACCGCCTGCTGAGAAACTCACTTACAATTAATATTATGTCTGATTTAATTCATTCAGCAAGAAAGAACTACCTGCTTTGTATTATTAATCATTTCAGGGTACATACATCTCACTTCTTTAATTGAACCCTCAGTCTTGTGGAGGTGTTTTATATTCCATATTCCCTTCTGTCCGGCACAATGCACAGCCCAATACCTTACACGTGGGAGAGTGTGTGTGTGTGTGTGTGTGGGGGGGGGGTTCTTCTTTAACTTTCTATAGAAAATCAATAAATATCCCTTATTTAATGGGCACATAAAATATGCTTGATAGTTGATACTAAAGTTACAAAAATCATTTATGTCCAGAAATGTAAGAAAAGGGTGGGCTGTGAAAGTTCAGCTAATCTATTGGGTGAGAACACAACAAGTTAGGAAATAAAGAGTATTTGGGCTGCATTCATTGTCGCAGGAGACATAATGGAGAGTAACTGCGATGGCTCACCAGACTTTCTGGTATCACCAGAAAGGCACAGAATAACCGGGGCGGCCACCCTTGGAGTGGCTTAGCATGACTGTACTTATGAGTAGAAGTTGGGTCATGAGGCCACAAGAGCACATGAGGTCCATTATTTCTGGCTAATGAGGCTATCTTTGCTTTCTTTATTCTCTGACGGAGGGTGGCTTTTTGAATTCTTGTACTGAATTTTGTTTTACTCCTACAGGTGGATTTGTGTAAGCCAGAACAGAAACTAATGCCAAGAGACGGATGGAGTAACTAAGCTGTTAATAAATTCCAGTGCCACCTAATAATAATACTTTGTATTTATACAGCGTCTTTCTTGGAGGAGCTCAAAGCACTTTATGGGCTCTGAAAGTTAATCAAGTTGGGAATTTTCAATCATTGTGCGAGTGAGATCCAGGGCTACAAACCCCCCAGCTGTAAAGCTTGCTTTCCTTATTTATACATGTGGACCCTGTTAGTGTGGGGACTTCAAAAAAAAAATCTGAGGCTCTTTGGCCTGAGAGACATTGTACCGTGGAGGGAACTGGAATTCATTTCTAGCCAGCTAGTATAAAGATCCCAATAATGTTTCAAATATTTTAACAAATAAAAACATTAGAAAACATCCTATGCGGCTGTCTGGCAATACTTTGTCACCATGACAATTGCTGAAATATAATGATCCCTGTGTTTGTGTTTCTGGCTATTAGAGGAGTAATTGTAAGGGGGAAGAATAAGTTTTACTTTAGGTTTTGTTTACTGGAATTTTCTTGTTTCTCTTTATTCGGATGTGTATCATTTCTGAGTAATAGAAGGGACTGGGAAAAGAGAACAAGATAAGTAAGTTCTTCTCTGGGCTAAGCTATGACATAAGATGATTTTTTTTTTTCAGAAATCTGGCTAATAATGAGATTCATGGAAATGATCTGATATCATCAGAGACTAGTTATATGAACTTAACCTTCAAATCTGACCTGTGCAGCCCTTGCTTAGGAACCCCTTCCTTAGCACTTGGATTTAGAAGTTTTATTGTGGAGCTGGATTTTGTTTAGGCAACCACTTTTTTTTTTTCCTGGGGTCGGGCCTCGGGACTTGAAACAAGTTACATGGAGCGTGGTTTTATGTATCTTCTGAAGAGCCAGATGGAGTTGACTTTGAGCATCTGCCATATTGTAGTGGAGTAGGTCTTCCAAAATTAGAATATTGGCTCTTCATCCAAATAGACTTTGTAATTCCAAATACAGTGCAATGAAAATCACTGGGCTCAGTAAGTATTTGTTGATTGATTTTCTTAATACAGGATTTTCCAGAGTGAGATGAGTAGCACGGTGATGGTCAAAATGAGTTTAAATGGGGCTGGAGCCCTACACTTCATAAAATGGAATCCCAGAGAAAGTGATTCTTTTTCCAATTTTCCTTCCATTTTTCTGATTCTATAAAGGAGACAGGCTTAGCTGGGTACTAGTATGTCTTTAACACTACTACCTTTGAAACAAAAAGAGTAAGCCTCAGCCTTTGACTGCAATAGCCTATAGAGAGACCATAATATAACAGTATTTAATGGAACACTGTTTGTTTTTTTTGGTATAAATGAAACTGGCTTTCCATTTTTTGGCAATGATGTAAATAAATGCATTTTATTTAAATTTATTTATTTTTATTTTTTATTTAAATTTTAAATAAATTTAAGTGGAAAAGAATGAAGATATTTGAAGAAAACACTAAATAAACAACAGCACAGGTGGTATGTATATGTCATAAAAATTCATCTATGAGATGACCAGACTCCCTTACTATTTGGGTTTATTGCTAAAACCTAACACTTGTTTTCATTTTTCTCTTCTTCCTTTATCAGAATTGCTTGCTACTTTTAAAATGTGAATTTGACTTCTCACTATCTCTAAATTATATGGCAAAAACCATTAGTTTCCACTAGTTTCTTACTGTCTAGGTTAAAGGGTATCCTCTTCTGAGTAAAGGTTCTGGGATGGAGTTAAGTGTCCACCATGTGTAACGAGTAAACTTTTCGGGGATGCCTTTAGAATAATACTATCTATGTACCATTTTGGGGAGACTTGAAAATAGTCATTTTGTGTTCAGTGATTTATTTATTTTAGAGAGAGCAAGAGAGAGAAAGCATGTGAGCGAGGACAGGAGCAGATGGAGAGGGACAAGCAGACTTGGTGCTGAGAATGGAGCCCCATGAGGGGCTTGATCTCAGGACCCTGAGATCCTGACCTGAGCTGGAATCAAGAGTCAGACACGTACCGACTGAGCCACCCAGGCGCCCCTGTGTTCTGTGATTCAGATGAGGCGTCATGGTTGAGAAAGGTTTTTGAAGTTGTTCGTCAAGTCAAACCTATTAGCTTAATTATCTTTGCTTTGAGAACATTCAATGATGTAAAGAAAGGGAAGAGACATCAGAGAGAGGTAAGAAAGGAGAAGGTAAACGGTGCAGGGAAGGGAGTGGGTGCCCTGAAATGGCAGGGAGGGCTAGAAGTGAAAGAGGAATCCCGCAGAGTCAGAGGAGAGAAAGAGAGAACAATGTAAAACCACACCGTGAATTAATATGTTTGTTTATGGAATACTTGGTATTAACAAAATGATTTTTAAGTGTGTTGAAATACAGAGAATTTATGTCCTGATAGTGTTTGTTCTCAGCTGCTTGGCGATTTCAAAAGGAAAGACAGATTACTCCAATACTGATACCTGCAATTAGCGCTGCGACCTTGGCCAAGTCGTGGAACTGTTCCTGGGAAAGGCCATTCCAGCATCTCCGCTCAGAGGCTTGCTGGGTGGGTTCAGGGAGAGCTGGTTAGTGAGGGGAAGTAGGACTGCAAGGCCACGCACAAGTGCCTTGTATAGCTGGTGGCCCCAAGCCCCAAGACAAAGCAGGAAAGGTGGTTGGTTTTTTCTTTTTTCTTTCTTCTCTTTTCTTCTTTTCTTCTTCTTTTTTTTTCACAAAGCCAACAGATAATCTGAAAGAACGTGTTTCTTTGCTCTTTTCCTTAGCATCCCTCAGTATTTCTTGTTGATGATGCTCTCTCCCTGGCTGCAGAATCACTGTGAGCTTGTGACACCAGGCTCTGGAATCTGCTTCTGGCCACCCTCCAGAGATTGATTTTTAGGCTTAAGCTGCATTGGGGTGGGGTCATTAAGACAGTTGCTCTGATGTCTGCAGCCTGTCAGTGAATGTAAAAATGAGCAAGAGAAGTTCTTCCCCGGGCCAAACCAGGGCATAAGGGAATTTTATCTCAGACATCTTTTTTGCCTTAGTTTCTTCCTCCGCAGGACAACTCCTTTTCAGGTACACAGGATCCTTGTCTTGTAACTCCTCCCTGTTATCACTCACCCTGCATCCCCACATCCAAAGCACTCTCAAGAAAGCAGCTATTTAGACTTCATGTGAAATCAAGTTAACAGTTTTACCTTTCCCAGGTGTGTTTGCAACCTGAGGTTTTTATTGCAAGTTGTGGAACTCTGTTCCTGTTAAAGGGATTACAGACAATTCCAGAATTTTCTGGAAAAGAGCCCATGGGAGCAGGGTCTTAGAGGCAGATTCTGGAAATGAGCCATGTCCTCATGCCTCATGGGCTAGCTCTCTGGGCCTGTCCTTACAGTCTGCAAGGCCAATGGTTACCAAATACTCTATTCTGTGTATCAAATTATTTTCTTGGTTTGCTGGGGTTGGTTAGGGAAACATAATGATTATCTGGTGTATAGCCGACACTTAGTTCTCATTTCAATGGATTTGTTAAATGGTGACGTACACAGGCAGCCTGCCCAAGTGCCTCTAACTGTTGGTGCTAAGTTGACCCTCTATCCCTCTTAGGGAATCAACAGCTCCTGACCCTGTTTCACTGTGCATGATTAGGGCACTGCACCTCGCTAAGCATATTCATAGCAGGCTCAAACCCATGCAGCAATTTTATCTATCTCTTGATCTTTTTTCCCTCTCTCTCTCTCTCCCTTTTTTTAAGAGAGAGAGAGAGTGCATGCATGTGGACATGTGTGAGAAGGAGAGATGGGGAGGGGCAGGGAGGGATGGAGAGAGAGAATCTTAAGCAGGCTCCACACCCAGTGCAGAGCCCCACATGGGGCTCGATCTCATGACCCTGAGTCATGATCTGAGCTGAAATGAAGAGTTGGGTGCTTAACTGACTGAGCCACACAGTCAGTTTCTTTTTTTCCTTTCCTTTCCTTTCCTTTCCTTTCCTTTCCTTTCCTTTCCTTTCCTTTCTTCTTTCTCTTTCTTTCTTTCTTTCTTTCTTTCTTTCTTTCTTTCTCTTTCTTTCTTTCTTTCTTTCTTTCTTTTTTTTCTTTTCTTTTCTTTTATCTTTTCTTTTCTTTTTTTTCCAGCTATCACCTACCCAACTATCCATTATAAAGAAAACAGAAGGAGAGAGCAGAAGGCTTTGAGGCATTTTCTTTAGACAAGTGAAGATTTTGGATAGCTCTTCTTACCATATCCCTTCAAGAGGCTGGGCTTAATAACATATAGGACAAAGTGTGAAATGCCGCCTCTTTCCACAGTGCTGCGTGGTAGAGGGTCTCCTGAGATTTGCTGTTGCAGGCTGCTAGCATTTCGTTTTGATGTTATTGCTGCTGCTCTGGGTTTTAAATATTTTAATGAAAATTTTTATTGTGTTTGTGGACTGGCTTTTAGCAAAGGCTGCAGTTTAAGAGATTCTAATAAATGAATGAGAGATGTGTATAAAGAGAATGAGAACTGAAACCTAGTTAACTCACAGCTACAGAGAATTTCATAAAACACAATAGAATCTGATGTTGTTTTAGAAGGTGGAGTGCATGACTAGGTACTAGAGAAATAGATTAGGCCTCTCTTTCAGAACCATTACAAACCACAAAAGTCTGCACATTCTTGGTTGGTTTGGTGACTATTTGATTGTCTCCTTCTTTCAAGTGGATCATTATTGTTGTAATGGGGTCTACGTGTTTCAGAGCAATGCCTGCTTATACAAAGAACAAAGACAATGGGGAAAGTGATGTCCTACCTAGAAAACCCAGCCTTGTGTAACTATCATCTTCCTCTTGCAAATACGTGATGAAATCTTATCCACAAGAGCTCTCTGTTTATAAATTTTATGAATAGGCCTAAATATCTAAGCCTATGTATAAAATATTTCCAATGAGCAATGCAGCTCATTTTGTGAACTGTACTCCTTCCTCCCACCTCTGGTTTTGATGCCTGAGGGCCTTTCCATAAAAAATGATCTTATGCAATCCAGCTTGGTGGTTTTCACATGCTTTAAAAATGCATTCTCTTCTGGTGCGATGGTGCCAGGAGCACCGTAGGATTGTGTGGGCTTATCCCTCCCTTTCTCTGCTTCCAAATGTCCAAAGATGAAATGGAAAATAATTCTGAAAAGTGATGGTGCTGGGCATTTCCTTGTTTGCTTGCAGATGTATTCCTTGCCCTTCTTGGGCTCTGGTCTGCCTAGTGGGCGTTGGCCAGAGAGAGAGGCCGGGGCAGGAAGTTGAAAGGTGGGAGGAAAGGAGAGGCCTGCGTTTTCTGCTTTTTTTCTGTCTGAGATAGCAGCTCCAACAGTGTTTCCAGTCCCCAAACTGCTCCCCCCGGGGACCCCAGCTGCCCCCAGGCAGGCTTGTGTCAAGCCAGCTGTCTCCGGGCTGCCCCAGCCCCTGGGATCTGGGAACACCACCACTTTGTTGTGAAAAACTCCATTACTTTCTGATTATACGTATTTCATGACCATTTAAAAAAAATAGGAATTAAAAACAAAGTTATAAAAAGAAAAATGTTGAATTACCTGAAACCCCACCATCTGGCAATGACCATGATCAACATATTAGTATGTTTCTGTCCTGTGTTTTAAATACATATAAACTGGGAATGTTTTTGGAAACAGCTACTAGATGCTATTAGTGGCTTCTTGAGGCTATCATTTGTGGATGAGCTCCTGCGATAAAAGCTTTGCTATCACAACATCAGTCCTCTTCTCAGGATGATGGGCACAAATGCCAAGATGCGGCAGGTTGTGGATATGGCCCCCTGACCCTCTGCCAAAAAACACGTGCGCACACAGATGTACACACGCACACCCACCACCACCACCAAACCCAGGGGTTCTGAAGCTACTTCCAGGTAAACGTCTTTGGAAGGGGTCCCACCTGTATGTTGTCCACTGCAGATGGGTCCCGCCAGGCTCCCAAGATTTCCTTCCAAGGGGAAGCCGGTTTGTGCAGCAACTCTAGGAGGCCCACGAACAAATGTAGGCGGAGTGACAGCAATGACAGACCCTGTACGTCTGCGGTGCTTTTCTTCTGAGGAGCTCAGGGGTGCCTGGCATTCTTGGACTCATTGCTTTTTCATCCCCGTGAGGAAGTGGGGAGGCTGGTTTCATGCCTTCTTCACAGATGGGGAATCCGGGACCCGCCAGGTAACCACATGACCGACATCCCCGGAGGCTTTCTAAGTCTGGAAGGGAGACTACGATTTCCCAACGGCAGCCCTGGGCCCCGCTCCCAGAGATTCTAGTTCTGTGGGTTCTGGTGTGAGGCCAGACAATCTGCATTCTCCCCTAAGCTCCTCGGGTGCTGGTGTGTAGCCAGGTTTGGGTAACCTTGTTACCTCCACACCAACTAGTGTCCTTGGAACTCGTGCTAGGTGCTAGTGTCTGAATTCTTGTGCCCTTTGCGATGTCAGCCCTTTAACGTGGCTAATGTGGGGCCTTTTTTGCTCCTGATGAGTCTCCTTCCTGCTTCTGGTTGTCTAGAGAGATGGTTTCCTGTAATTGTCGCCCTGCCTCATTGAGTTTCGTGTTTTGGAACCCAACTGTGGGCCCATACAAGAGGCGAGCTTTAGATGACCCTGGAAAAGGGTCAGACCTCCTCTCTGGATCCCTCCTGTGTCTCCTTCTGGGCTCTGCTGTCGCGAAATTCCCCACTGTGCTCCACCCTGGCTGGTCCTTTCTGAAAGCAGGACTCGACCCTAAATGAGAAGAGGATACAAACGATCTGACTTTCACCTCTCTTGGAAACTCTTTAGTCCCAGACCTGGCTTCCTCAGCGGCCGCATGCTCAGCAGATCAAATCAACCTGTCAGAGGAGAAGTGGGGGTCTGAGGTCTCTACTGCTGCAAAACAAATGAACCCAGGACTGAGTGGGCCAGGAATTTGGGAAGATCTTTGGGTCAGGTGTCTGGGTCAGGAATTTGGGGAGAGTTTACCTGGATGGTTCCCTCCTGGGTCTTCAACAACGTTGCCGTCAGCTACCGTCTTGGGGCTTGACAGAGGCCTGGAGACCAGCGCCCAGGATGGCCCACTCACGTGGCTTTGGCCGAAGCCTCAGCTCGTGTCCTCTTCCCCAGGGCTGTTTGGGTGCCCTCATGACGTGGCAGCCGGCTCCCCTCAGAGGGGGTGACACAAAGGGAGGTAATAGTCAGTGGTATTGTAATAGTGACGCAACGGGACGCGTGGCAGCCACACTTGTGGGAACACAGTGTCATGTAGAAACTTGTCAAGTGGCTCAGGTGTACACCTGAATCGGTTACACTGTGTGTCAGCTACCCACAACTCTTCGCAGTGATTATGATGATAAAACAAAAAAAGAGGGGAGACAAGAAGGCACACCTCGTTTGCTGCCCTAATCTCAGAACCCCAGTGTCACTGCCACTTTTACCACAGTCTGTTGGCTAGACGTGTCGCTCAGTACAGTCTGCACTTGAGCAAAGGGGGACCAGGCTTCCTCCTTTCGAAGGGAGGAGTGTCAAAGAATTTATGGAACAGGGGATCCCTGGGTGGCGCAGCGGTTTAGCGCCTGCCTTTGGCCCAGGGCGCGATCCTGGAGACCCAGGATCGAATCCCACGTCGGGCTCCCGGTGCATGGAGCCTGCTTCTCCCTCTGCCTATGTCTCTGCCTCTCTATCTCTCTCTCTATGACTATCATAAGTAAATAAATAAAAAAAAATTAAAAAAAAAAAACAGCAGTAGGAAGTTTAAAAAAAAAAAAGAATTTATGGAACATTTTTAAAATTTTTTCAACTTTTTAATTTTTTTTGTATTTTTTTAAATTGGAGTTCAATTTACCAACTATATTCTAAAGCTATCACAGAGGATAAAACTTTAACATGCTCACCCTTCTCCATAGGGTATTTGCATATTAATAAGGCCTCAAGCTGTTCAATGCTTAATCGGTGTTAGAGCTCCCTTCTCTGACCTACTGACTTTAGGGAGGAAATAATGGGGACATTTCAGTCTCTGGTTGATTTTTAATACCCTTCCCCGTTCGTGATGTGTGCACACACACCCCCACCCACCCACACGCACGCACACACATGCAACCGCCCTTGCTAGTTCTGGATCTGCTCCACCTCTGGTGAGTCATCTGACCACTATTGCAAGCAAAACTTTCTCTCCCACAGGGCTCTCCCCACCCCCACTCCAGTCAGGCACTGGTCTCTCTGGTTTCTGACCTTTTATTTTGAACACTTCATCCCGGTAATCCTATTCTTTGTCCTCAGTTTGGCCTTGAAGAAAAGCAGAGCAAGAATTGGAATGACATTTGTAAGGAGGAGGAAAATCTTTTCCTTCCGCCTATGTATTCAGGAGTTGTGATATCCCTATATCCTAGCAACAGTCTTGGAGGTGAGGCAATGCTTTGTGAGAATCAAAGCAAGTCTGACTGTAGCAGCGTGAGTATTGAAAAGGCCTTTGAAAGATGAAAAAACTGCCAATTATGTGTCTTTGAATTGGATCCCATCCAAGCCCTCCCTGAAGGAATCCCATTTACCTGGTGTCTGAGCAGGGCCAGGAAGGGAGGAGGGAGGCCCGGACCAGGCGTGGAGTGCCCGAGCGCATGAAGCCATTCCTTTTGACAAAGAATGATCCCCGTTTCCCAGGTTAGGTTAGTGAAATGTGATGGATGTACGAACCGAAAATTACGCCTTTGTCACGCTTCACTCAGGACACCACAAATTGAAGACTTGTAAATCACCTGCCAATATGCCATTAATCAATGGTAAAGAGGAATAAGAATGCTTCTCTGTGCGGGTCAAATATGCAAAGGAAATTGCCCGAGGAGGAGACTCCTCTTCCAAATCCTCCTCTCCCCATCGAGCCTGGGGAAGACTTGCTTTTGTACGCCTGTGGGAATAAAGACCTCCTTATTATAAAGGATATAGGAACAGTGATGCTGATTAGGAAGTGCCATGCTTTTATGTCTTCCTAGGGACACGGATGGAATCTTCCTTGGTTTGTTATTTCATCTGGGTGTGTTTATGAGGGATGTTAATTAGGAGAAGCAGGTGGCACTGTGTAGATTTGATATAAAGCATCCTTTTCGGAGTGGTTAGTGAGTGCCAGGCATCAAAGCAAGGCTTGTGACTCGCATTATTTTATTTAACCATTATAGCAACCCAGAGAGCTTGCTTATTATTAGCTTTTTTTTTTTTTTTCTTAACAGATGAAAAGTTGGAGTTTCAGGGACGGTAGGTAACTTGCCCAGGGTCGCACAGGCCAGTAAGCAGCCAAGCCAAACTTAAATTCAGATCTGGTGGTTTCTGGCACCGGGTGAACTCCTCCACTTTGCCTGATACACATAAACGTTGCTTGAAGTGGGAGGGTCACCAAAATCTCCCACCTCCCATGCAGCACAGTTTTAGACAAACTTTTCTGGAAAGCAGTGAGATGCCTTGGTGCCTCTTCTCAGCGTCTTAATCTGTAAAATGGGCTAATGGCTAGATTAATGTGGGAATCAAATGAGAATATGTTAAAGCATTTCTTAAGCTGGAACGTACAATTTAAATATCAGTCATCACGGTCTGATTTCGTTTAGAACCTGCCTCAAGAGTGGTCGGATTAGCTACAGGGCAGGCACAGCGTAGTGGCTTCCAGCTGTGTCTGGAGCCTCCTATCACGACTGAATGTTTGCAGAGTTTGGGCGATGATGCGATTTCCACCTAGTGCTCTTGTGTTATTTCTGGAGAAATGGAGCATAATGAGGATTAGGGCTGGCTGAGATCGTCACAGCAAAAAGGTAACGTTGTTTGCGTGGGTCCCATGCACTCACACTTTAGAAATTGAGCTTTGCTAGTAGTAAATCACCACCTTCGTAGAAGATAAGCAGTTGCCCGTTTTCAAATATTAAAATCTAGAAAAGGCAAAGGAAAGCATGTTAAGATTATTATTTAGTGCAAAATACAGGAATGACCCTGAGTTTCAAGTACAAAAGAAAAACAAACCGAGCTCTTCTCCCATATAAATTCAGGTGGGAAGGAGCAGTATACAATGAAGTAATTGAATAAATAACATGAGATATTTATAAGATGAAATTTCTCTTCCTAGAGAGGAGGTCTTGAATGCAAAATGTAAAATATTTATCTTCTTGCTATTCACCATTGTCTATTTTAAATAAGGTTGTCTAGTTCATTAATAATGAAGAAGACAGCAGAACACCATCATTCTTGAGATGATTGTGCAAATTTATAATAATTTATCATTTCTAGGTGCTTATGTTCATATATTAGTTTTCTCTGCCTCAATATCTGCAGAGTGGAGGCTCTCACACCTGTTCTTGCTTAACAGATTCAGAAATCCTGCGGTGCACAGAGGCGTGCCTCCTCTGATGGGATACTTTGAAGAAAGAGTGGCTGAAAACACTTGGCTTTAGGTTTATTTCAGAGTCTGACATGCAGGAGTCCCTAGTCCACGGCCTCCTACCACATCATCTTTCAAAGGAAACAGCTGAAACCTTAATGGACCAACTTGGAGGTGAGGGAGCTATCGGTAGAACCTGGAACTCTGGTTCTTAAATTGCACTTTTAAAAAATATTTTATTTATTTGATAGAGAAGAGGGAGAGCAGTAGGGGCAGAGAGAGAAGCAGGCCCCGCTGAGCAGGGAGGCGAGCCGGGCTCGATCCCAGGACCCCGGGTGACGACCTGAGCCCAAGGCTGACCCTTAACCGGCTGAGCCACCCCAGCTCTGCATGGTAACCCAGGAGGCTGCCTTCCTGAGCCCTGTTTTGCTTTCTGGCTGGAGCGGGGGGTACATAAGGGTAGTGGGTGAGTCGGGACACGATGGGGGTCAGCCCTGTTAAACAGTTCGGAACCCCCAGAGCATGTTGCCAGCCCACGGCGTTCGCACTGGCCTCCCGCACTGCTCACCTGACCTTCCCACCCCCGTCAGGCCAACCAGGTTCCCCCAAAGCCACACGTTCCCTCAGAGCCAAGGGAGCGCTCAGGGGAGGGCCGCAGATGCTCAGCTTAGTTTCTTCTTGGAATTGGCCCAGGTCTCCTCTCCTTCCTTCAGGTTGCTCGTGGCCTCTCTCCTCACCTGAGCTGATTCTCGGGGCCGGTGCGGCCGGTGGAAGCAGAGCCGCAGAGCTGTGCCCACCGGTAGCCACGGGGGCCGACGCCGCTGGGAGACTGCTGGATGCTTCCGGAACCAGACAGATGGTCGTAAACAAAGTGCAAAGCGAGGCTGAGTGGCTCCGGCAGGGAGCAGGTGCAGGTGCCACCCGGGCCAGTGGGTCTCTAGTGTCCCCCCAGGGTCCCCTGCTGGTCCAGCACCCCCGTGGGACTGGCTGCCCCGGGCTCCGAGCAGCACGCACCTGCCAGACATCGTGCCACGTGCTGGGAAAACCGGTCAAGGCTGAGCCCTGTTGCCCCGGCCTCCGAAGGCCATCGCCTTCGTTGGCGTCACCTGCACACCTGATAGAAGTCCAGACACCTGAGCTTCACTCTGCAGAGTTTGCTGAACCTCGACCTCTGGGGCTTGGGCCCAGGCTCTGCTGGGCTCACTGCCTGCACACGCGAGAGAAGGCCGTGCGAGGGCCTACAGGCGAGTCCCGAGGCGGAGGGACGCTTGTGTCCCGAGCTGGACACAGACCCCATGGGCTCCTGGTTCCTCCAGGGACAGCACGCTGGACTTCGGAGCTGCAGGGGCTCGTGCATGACCGGCCTTCAGGGGTGAGGGAGGGACAGCTCGGACCCCCTTGGGCCTCCGTCTACTTGTCGCAGAGTGCAGTCCACGTGGGCCCGGAGGTACTGCTCCCACTAGGGGCACGCGACGGGGGTGAAGGGCCGGGAGGCAGGCCCTCGCCTTCCAGGTGGCCGGGCCGGGACACGCACCCACGTAAGTAGCACTCAGGCCAGGAGGGGCATTCACATGTGTGCCTGAGGGTCCCAGGCAGCGACGTTAGCACCATTCCAGGTCACTTCTCTGTGCTCCCCTTTTGAACCACGAATTGAGCATCCGTCCCTGAACAAAAGTGTTTCTGTAGAGTTGTGGGGTCCGGTGCCATAAGTATGTGGGCCTTGGGGGAGTCCTGCCCACCCGTGCATCTGGGATAGACAGATGGACAGGCCTTGGTTGGGTGTGTGGAGCCGGCAGGAGCCCGCAGAGCGGCCCAGCCCGCCGGGTTAGGGGCAGCTGGGGACAGCCTGCAGCTTGCACGGGGTGGGGGATGGGGAGGGACTGTGGAAATCCAGCCTCCGCAGGGGTGATGGCAGCGCTCCCCGGCAGGACCCTGGGAGACAGGGCAAGGGGGTATGAGGGGTGGGGACACGGGTTTTGTTTTGTTTGCTGGTGAGGCTTCATGCAAGAAAGAGGGTGCTCCCTTCTACTAGTTAAAGCTGACGCTTACCGAGCCCCGTCCGTAGGCTGTGGCTACTGATCTTATAGTGCCAGAGCCACACAAAGAGTTAGGGGGCCTTGCTCTTCCCACTTTCCAGATGAGAAAATCGAGGCCCGGGAAGTCAGCTGCCCCCCAGCTCGTCCCCCAGCCGAGAAGCAGCCGATGCGGACCTGCACCCAGCGCTCTGTCTCTGGGCCTTGCCCTTCCCCGGGGAGCAGGCTGGGGGCCGTGCAGCGCCCCGAGCTCTCCCCGAGCCCTCAGGGAGGCCGACCCTGTGCAGGAGGGGGTAAGTCGGGGTTTTATCAAGGGGGCCGAGGCCGCACAGTGCCTCAGGGTGTCGGCTCCGGGGGGAGAAAGAGGAGGTAAGACAACCTGCGGCCCTCCTCCCACTCAGGTGCGCACCTGGGCAGGTGCCAGAGAGCTCTCCTCCCGTTGCTGCTGCCGGTGGCTCAGGCCGGGACAGCAGGCCCAGGCGGCTGGGCTCAGGGACGAGCACCGGTGACACGGGCTACGGTGGGAAAGGTGACCGTTCTCAGGAATCCTGGGGTCCTGGTGAGGCCCCACTTGCTGTCCTGCCCTGGACAAGGAGAAAGGGGAAGCTGAGGGACCAGGGTTTTGGGAGCCCCGCGGGGCTGGTGCCAGAGGGAGGACGCACGGCAGCAGCTGGCAGGTGCGGGCCCTGGCTCGGGGTGACCCAGGTGAGCCAAGTGGCCGCGTGGGGGTCCGAGCCCCTCCAGGCTGCTGGAGGATCACCCGTGGAGGCTGAGGCCCTCAGCTCGTTGGCGGGGCCCAGGGGCCCGGGCAGAGGGCTTCTGGAAGGCCCCACAGGACATCTGAGCACGCTGTCCTACACCCACCACCCTGAGCCCTGTGAGCTGTGGTCCGTGGCCACCGCGCAAGGAGGACCTTGAGGTGGCCACCGTGCAAAGAGGACCCTGAGGGGCCGGGGACCCGTGGGCGGGGTGCCTGAGCTGAGCCTGAGAGCCGGGGAACAGAAGGGGCAGGAGCACGAGGCCAGGCAGGCGACAAGCCCTAGGGCCTGCGAGGGTGATTGTGCCCCTCAGTTGTGCAAATGGGCACATTGCTCATTAACAGAAACTGCACTGGGGGCTTGTTTTAATAGGATCGCTTCTTGGCCCCCGTGGCCTTTGAAGGGGGGTACATTAGGTCCAACAAACCCTGGAGCTACAAGGGGAGGCCAGGGTTTTAGAAAACTTAGTTTTGAATTTCTGAAGGAGGCAAATGCGTTACTATATGGCAACAGGGAGGAGTTCACGGGTCTTTCTCTCTTATTGCCAAGATGTTCATCTATTATTTTTTCCCTGGAGAGAGAGAAACTATTTTTTTTTTTTTTTGAAATTTAATGATCCAGAAAATTAACTTTTCTGCCCTGATCAATACCTTTGGACAAACCCCTGTATCCCAGAACTTACTGGGGACATTGTGGCCTATCTTGGGTTTGGGCGTATGAAGGAGCCTATGGATTAGAGGTGTCTTCTCGGAACAGACCTAGAAATCTTTGAGTCTTTGGGCATTTCTAATGAATTCTTAGTAGCTACTATTTGCTAATATTTGGGGGGTTCTGGTGAAAATTGAGCTGTATTTAAATGGAGACCGAGAGAGCGTGCTTGTGAGAACATGCACGCCTGAACACAACACTCCCACCCTTTTTCCTAGAGTTGGCGCTGGCCCTGCTCAAAGCTACTGTTCCTTGAGATGCTGATGGGTGAAATAATTACACCAGATATTATACCAGTTACTGCATCCAGAAAAACCGGGGCCTAGTGTTCTGTGATGTGTGGGTTAGAAAGTTGGCTTAGAGAACTTGCTTTAAAAGAGTCCTTTAAAATGGAATGAAAAGGCTTTAATGTTTTGGAAAGAAAAGAAAAGGTGACTTTTGTATGCTTCTTAATGCATATGTACAGCTTTGAATGGATTTATTATAGAACTCAAGAACAGAAGATTAAGAAATTAAGGATCGTGATGCTTAAAATAGATACCACAGGTTTTTCTTTTTTCTTTTTTTTCTCACTTTAAGCAAAGCAATCTGCTAGGCAGGTGAGATTCCTGACATGATAACAATAAAATATCCAAAATCCTTGGGAGGCTATTCCTTTACCAGTCATATTTCCCAATGGATTTTTGATGAATATGTTAGATTTTTTTTTTTCCCTAGCTACATCTAGATAAGCAGAACTAGGGAAAACAAGCTTCTGATGCCCTTCAGGCTGGCCAAAGTATACTAAGTATAAACAGCTGCCGTGCATTTAAAAATGTTCCTAATCTACAAAATCAAATCAGTGCCCAAGTCTTTGCTCTCTTTATCAGATTACAGATTTGTCTTTTGTTTTTGGAATTGGTGACAGCTAGGAAAGAAAAAAAAAAAAAAAGAACCATCCTGGGTCTTTTTAAAAGCCGTATCATTGTGTTTCTTATCTCACCAGATAACTTTCTTTTTCCTTTTGCTGTTGCTGCCATTAAACCACAGGCCGAGATGGGGGGGGGGGGGGTGAAGAACCCTCGCTGGGGTTCCAGTGAGACCAGTGTGCGTGGTTGAAAAGATGTAATCCCAACTGTATGTATATTGAGTTTGAAATTGACCCTTGATCCTTGCCGATACTCCGCTTCTCCGGAGGAGGTAGTGGTTACCTTTACCTGGGCATGGAGCCTCGAGTGTGTGGGACACAGGTGGGTGCATTTCGAGTAGGGGAGGCCGGTGGGAAGGATGTGAAGTTGGAAGTGCTGCTGGCGGAGACGGTTCTACTCCGAGGGCACCTGGGGGAAGATGCTGCTAAGAGACTGTATCAAAAGATATTTTTTGCATCTTTCGTAATTTTCCCAGCATAAGGGATGGAGATTTTTAAAACACTGGGCAACGAGAAAGTCTTGTGTGTTAGGTTTTGCAATGCGATCCGAGGCCTCCTTGCAGAGCTACCACCGCCAACATAAGTGCTTGCACCCACATCTGCGGGCCGCCCCTGTGACTGCTCTCTGCAGAACTGTAGACACCTGTTGTCTGGCCAGGTGAGCTATCACCTGTGAGGGCATTCGTCCTTTCCAGATCCACAAGAGTTGATTCTGTATATAGAAGGCATTTCTAAAAGCATTCACTTCCTTTAAAATCCTCCAAAAGACTGCAGCAGGATGTAAACCCAGAGAGCGATCCCAAGGGACCATAACAATCCTAGAACTTTCCAAGAGGAAGGAAACTCTGGCAACAGTCACGGGCAGTGTGTCCTAAGACCCCACCCTCTGCATCCTTCACGACCCCCTTCCACTGCTCCTCCCGTGCCTTTTCTCAGAGCCTATCACACAGTTAGCAAGGGACTCAGATATAAAGGACTGGCGATTACTGCTGCTGTTTTTGTCCTTCAGACTCTCTAACTGGGGATGTCTGGGGTCACACGAAGGAGATACTGTTAAGTAGTTTGTTCTAGGACAGACATGTCAGTCAAAGATACCATGGCTTTTGGCGAATAATTTTTTTTTTTTTTAGTTTTTCTAGCATAGGGTGGGGTTTTCTTTGAGTACAGAAATCAGAATCTGGTCAAAAAATAGCTCCATTCCCTTTTGGTAGTGGAAATGAGAGGAGCAATCGAGAAAGGTAGGCAAGGGGGGTGGGGAGAGATAATGAGAGAGAATGAGAAAGAGAGAGAGAGAAAGAGCAAGAGAATGAGAGAGAGAGAGAGAGAGAGAGAGAGAGAGAGAATGGCCCTGGGTACCAGGCTATATTTCAGGGCTTGTCAATAATTCCATTACTGAGACTTCAGGTGACTATAACTTAATGTATCCATAAACATTTACCCTCTGAATTGAAGTTTATCACCTTGAGCCTCATTTTGATGATATTTGCATTTTTTTGGAGAGGGGGGAAGGAAGGATGTATTCCCCTCCTGGGCCAGGTTAAAGTTAGAAAAGAAACATTTCATTTGGCTATTTTTGAGAGACCTCTGAAGTAAGCTAATGTAATGTGGGCTTGGAATTAAAACTTTTTCTGTTTCCACAGCTCCCTTTTATTTTTAAATACTGTCTTAGTTTACATCTTCTTCTCTGCCTTCCAGAATATGTGCTTATGTATATAAAATATATTATTCTTTATATCAATCCTCTCTCTACCTCCTCTCAGACCAAACATCTGTTCTTCTCTGTGAGGCAGTGTGCTTTGGGCTCAGAAAAACGAAAAAATAATATTCTCTGTCCCTAATAGCACATTTCTTTTCTCTTGGAGAAACATTTGGGTAAGCTTCTTTTTCTTTCTTTTTTAAATTGAGGTCAAATTGGTCCGTAATTTTATGTAAGTTTCAGCTGTGTTTGTCATTTGACATCTGTACGGGCTACAAAGTGACCACCAAAAGTCTAGCTACCATTTGTCACCATACAATTGACCCCTGCACCTATTTAGTGCCCCCAGTCCCCCTTCCCCTCTGATAGCCGATCAATCTGTTCTCTGTATCTGAGTCTATTTTTGCATTATTTTGTTTGTTCATTTCTTACATAGATTTTTTAGATCTACATATGAGTAAAATCGAATGATCTATGCCTCCCTCGGGCTAACTTAGTTCATTTAGCATAATAACCTCAAGTTCCATTCATGTTATCACAAAGAGCAAGATTTCATTCTTTATGGCTGAGTAGTATTCCATTGCACACGTAAAGCCTATCCTCTTTATTCACTCATCTATTGATGGACGCTTGAGTTGTTTTCATATCTTGGCTATTGTAAATAATGCTGCAGTAAGCATATGGGTGCATATATCTTTTTGAATTAGTGTTTTCATATTCTTTAGATAAAGATCCAGGAATGGGATAGTTGGGTCATATGGTAGATCTATTCTTAATATTTTGGGGAAACTCCATACTGTATTCCGCAGTGATGGCACCGATTCACATTCCCACCAACAATGTATGAATTTACAGTCCCTCCAACAGTATGTTCCCTTTGCTCCACATCCTCTTCAACATTTGTTTTTTCTTGCTTTTTTATTTTTTAATTTATTTTCTTTCTTTTTGATGCTAGCCATTCTCACAGGGGTGAGGTGATACCTCATATTAGTTTTGCACTTCCCTGAAAATCAGTAATATCGAACATCTTTTCATGTACCTGTTAGCCGTGTGTATAAGACATTGGAAAAACACCTATTCAGATCCGTTGCCCATTTATAACATAATTTTCAGTCCATATATAACATTTAGTTGTTCATTTTCTTATTGTTGAGTTGTAAGAGATTTTATATATTTTGGATATTAACCCCTTATTGGATATGTGGTTGGCAAATATCTTCCTTCTCTCAGTAAGTTACTTTTTCATTTTGATGATGGTTTCCTTTGCTGTGTGAAGCTTTTTAGTTTGATATAATCTCACTTGTTTATTTTTGCTTTCCCCCTGCTTTTGGAAATAGATCCACAAACACATTGCCAAGACTGAGGTCAAGGAACTTGCTACCTAAATTTGCTTTTAGGCGTTTTGTAGTTTCAGGTCTTACATTCAAATATTTTATTCATTTTGAGTTAATTTTTGTATACGGTGTAAGAGAGTGGTCTAGTTTTATTCTTTTGCATGTGGTTCTTCGGTTTTCCCAGCACCATTCTGAAGTCAGGTCTTTCTCTGTTGTATGTTCCTGGCTCATTTGTGGCAAATTGTTTGTATGTGTGTACATTTGCTTCTGGGCTCTCATTTCTGTTCCATTGATCTGTGTATCTGTTTTTATGCCAATGCCATAATGTTTTGATTATTAGAACTTTGTAATATAGTTTGAAACCAGGGAATGTAAATACCTCCAGCTTTGTTTTTCTTTCTCAAGATTGCTTTGGATAGTCAATATCTTTTGTGGTTTCATATAAATTTTAGAATTATTCTAGTTCTGGGAAAAAAATGCCATTAGAATTTTGATAGGGATTGGATTGAATCTGTAGAGTGCTTTGTATAGTATATATATTTTAACAATATTCTTCTAGTCCTTGAGCATGGAATATCTTCCTATTTGTGTCATCTTCCATTTTTTTCATCAGTGTCTCATAGTTTTCAGTTTATAGGTCTCTCCTTTGTCTTTTTAAATTTATTTGTAGGTATTTTATTTTAATGCAATTATAAATGGGATTGCTTTCTTAACTTCTCTGATAGTTTGTTGCTGGTATATAGAAATGCCACAGTTTTCTGTATATTGATTTTGTATACTGTAACTTTACTGAATTTATCATTTAACAAGGTTTTTTTTTTGTTTTTTGGTAGAGATGTTGGGATTTTATTTATATCATGCTGTCTGCAAATAGTGACAAGTTTACTTCTTCCTTTTCAATCTGGAAAAATTTTATTTATTTTTCTAATTGCTGTGGCTAGGGCTTTCACTAATATGCTGAATGGCAGGCAAGAGCGGACATCCTTGCTTTGTTCTTGATCTCAGAGGAAAAACTTTCAGCTTTTCACCATTAAGTATGATAGTAGCTGTGGGTTTCTCATAGATGACCTTTATTATGTTGAGGAAGATTCCCTTTATACCTACCTTGTTGAGAGTTTTTATCATAAATAGATGTTGAATTTTATCAAATGTTTTTTCTTAATCTGTTGATCAGATGATTTTTGTTTTTCATCATGTTAATGTGTTGTATCATGTTGATGGACTTGTGGATGGTGGGCCATCCTTATGTACCCATAAATCCCATTTTCCTGCTTATGCTGTATGATCCTTTTAATGTATTGTTGAATTCACCTAGCTAATACTTTATTAAATATTTTTACGTCTATGTTCATTAAAGATATTGCCCTGTTATTTTCTTTTCTTGTGGTAACCTTGTCTGGTTTTGACATCAGAGTGATACTAGCCTTGTGAAATGGGTTTGAGAGCATTCCCTCTTCAGTTTTTTTTGGAAGTTTGAGTATAGGTATTAAATCTGAATGTTTGGTAGAATTCACCAGTGAAATGGTCTGGTCCTCGGCTTTCATTTTTGGGACATTTTTGATGACTGATTCAATATCCTTACTAGAAATCGGTCTGTTTGGATTTTCTACTTCTTCATGATTCAGTCTTAGAGGAATGTATATTTCTAGGAACTTATCCATTTCTTCTAGGTTGTCCAATTCATTGGTGTATACTTGTTCATAGTAGTTTCCTATGATGCTTTGTATTTCTGAGGTATCAGTTGTAACCTTTCCTTTTCATTTCAGATTTTATTTATTTGAGCCTTCTCTTTTTTCTTGGTTAGTTTAAAGATTTGTCAATTTGCTTTATCTTTTAAAAGAACCAGCTCTCATTGATCTTTTCTATTGTCTTTTCAGTCTATTATTCATGTCTGTTCTGATCTTTTTTATTTCCATCTACTAACTCCATTTGTTATTCTTTCTAGTTCCTTGATTGTTTGAGATTTTTATTGTTTCTTGAGGTAAGCCTGTATTGCTATGTATTTTCTAGTTTGGTATGCCATTTTTCTGTTTTCATTTGTCTCTAGATAATTTTTTAATTTATCCGTTGGTTTCTTCAATAACTTACTGATTGTTCGGTAGCACGTTGTTTAATCTTCACATATTTGTGGTTTTTCCAGTTTTCTTCTTATAATTGGTTTCTAGTTTCATAATATTGTGGTCAGAAAAGATGATCAAGATTTCAGTCTTCTTGAGAATTGTTTTGTGGCATGATGTGATCTGTCCTGGAGCATATTCCATGTGCACTTGAGAAAAATGTGTGTGCTGTTGCTTTTGGATGGAATGTTCTGTGAATACCTATTAAATCCATTTGATCTATAGTGTCATTCTAGGCCATTGTTTTCTAATTGTTTTTCTGTCTATCCATTGATGTATATATGCTATTAAATAAAGTCCCTTAATATTACTACATTGCCGCCAATTTTAGTTCTGTTAATATTTGCTTTATATATTTTGTTGCTCCTTTGTTGGGTGCATATATATTTATAAATTTTATATCTTTTTTTCTGCATTGACCCCTTTTTCATTAGGTATTGCCCTTCTTTGTCTTTTATTAAAGTCTTTGTTTTAACGTCTATTTTGTTAGATATCAGTATAGCTATATCAGCTTTCCTTTTGTTTCCATTTGCATGGAATATTTTCCTCCATCCATTCACATTTGGCCTGTATGTGGTGTTACTTCTGTCCATTCACATTTGGCCTGTATGTGGTGTTACTTCTGAAGTGAGTCTTGAAGGTAATATATGGTTGTCTTGTATTTTTTTTTTAATCCATCCAGCTACTCTGTATCTTTTGGTTGGAGAATTTAGTCCATTTACAGTTAAAGTAATTATTGATAGGAATATACTTATTGCCATTTTGTTATTTGATTTCTGGCTGTTTTTGTAATTCTCTATTCCATTCTTCTCTTTCTCTCTTTCCTTGTAGCTTAATGGTTTTCTTTGGTATTATGTTTAGGTTTTCTCATTTTCTTTTGTGTATTTACTATAAGTTTTTGCTTTGTGGTTACTGTGAGGCTTATATATAACATTATAAGTATATGACAGTTTCATGTTGATAGCAACTTATTTTAAAATACACTCCAAAATTTGACATGCTTATTCTCTATTAGCTCATATTTTATATTTTTGATGCCAGATTTTATATCTTATTTTCTGTATTCCTTACCCAATTATTGTAGTTTTGGTTAATTTTACAGCTATTATTTTTTAACTTTTATACTTGCTTTATAAGCGAGTGATCCATTATCTTTTTTTATATATTTATATTTTCAAGTGAGATTTTTACTTCCATATGTTTTCTTGTTATTTCTTATTTAATTTCTTTTCAGCCTGAAAAAATCAGTTTACAATTTCTTGTAAGGTTGGTTTAATGGTGCAGAACTCTAAGTGTTTGCAAATTTGGGAAACTATCTCTTCTTCAATTCTGAATGATAACCTTGCCATATAGGGAATTCTTGATTGGATTTTTTTTCTTTTAGGATGTTAACCTTAAAAATGCCAATTATTTTCCCAACAAAAATGGGTTTAGTAAGGAATAGCAGAGAATTACAATCTGGGACAAGGAAGCTACTGTAAAAGCATCAGCAAGTCTGGAAAACAGAAGAGAGGTATTTTTTTAGCAAGCCAGGAAGAAAGTTAGAAAGGCTGTTATAAACTAAAGGTCCATTAGGGTAAACTGGGAATTTGAAATGTAATGGCTTTTTAAAAATTTTCTATTTTAATTTCAGTTAGTTAATATACAGTGTTATATTAGTTTCAGGTATACAATATAGTGATTCAACAATTTCCTACATTACCCAGTGTTCATCACGACAAGAGCACTCCTTAAAATCCCCATTACCTATTTAACCCAACTCTCCACATCTCTCCCTCGCTGGTAACCATCAGTTCTCTAAAATTAAGAGTTTGTTTCTTGGTTTGTCTCTTTGAGTTGTGACTCAGTTGTGACTCTCATTGTCTGAGCTGTTTCTTCCTGCTACTGGGATAGTAAAGTAGTAACTAAAGTAATATGGGTTTGAAAGGTGTGTTTCTAACTGCTGTGCTTGCAATTGATGAAGACATGTCCCATGCGGCTCAGAAGTACTATCCCTTGCTACCTGGGCAAGGTGTTCAAGGGGTGTTGCCCATGTGAGCTGTGTGTGCCTACTTGCCATAGTGGGGCCATAACTGTGGTGTGAGGGTAGGTGAAGCTCTCATTTGATCTGGCCACAGTGCACAGCTGTGGCATAGGGTGGGCAAGCCCCTCAGCAAGGTGGGTCCTCCCATAACAAGCTAGAGGAACAATTCCAAAATGATGTCCACCAGCACTGGCACCAGCAAACTAGAATGAGATTACAAAAATGGCCCCTGTTAGAGTATCTGTCCTTGGAAGGAGTCTGAAAAAGTTTCGGCCTCTCTGACAGACACTTCAAGATTAGTGTGTGTCCTTCACATGTGGTCTAGGCATATTTCAAACTGCTGATTTTGTGCTGAGTCCTGGGGTTAAGTGAGCCTGTGTATGGGCCCCTTCAAAGGAGGTTCTTCTTCCCTACAGTTCTTTGGTTTTCCTGGACATAATCCTCATTGGGTTTCAAAGGCAAGTGTTTTGAGTCTTCTATGTAGGATGTAGGTATTGGAATGCTTGGTGTGGAATACAGACACCCTCACTTCTCAGGAAAAAAAGTTCCGTATTTTTGAGATCCCTCCCAGTTGTGGATTGCAGAGCCCGGTGTGTGTGTGTGCGCGCACACACGTGCGTGTGTGTGTGTGCACACATGCGTTGGTGAGACTATGTCTCTGGCTCTCCTACCTGTTGTGATACTGAGCTTTTATCCTTTCTTGTGGAGGCTGTACTCATAGATTTTTCAGGTCTTTTTCAGAGGAAATTGTTCCATATGTAGTTGTGAATTTGTTGTGTCTGTGGGAGGAGGTGAGTTCAGGATCTTCCTACGCCACCATCTTGAACAACCCCTCTGACTGTTTTATTTTTCTATGTTAAATTTTAACCTCCTTGAAAGTAAAAACTGGCATTATAGTCATAAATGTACTTAACAAAAACAAAACACAACACAGTTTCATAAAAAAAGCTTATGTCTTAAAAAATGGTGACTTTCTTTGATATCATCTTTTTCTTCAACTTTCCTTTCTTTAAGCCTGAGTTCCAGAAGATATCCTACACTAAGGTGTGATAGGCAATATAATGATCCCTCAAAGATGTCCACATTCTAATCCCCAGAACCTGTAAATATGCTACCTTACTTGGCAAAGCGGAATTAAGGTTGTTAATCAGCAGACCTTACACTAAGAAGGTTATCTTTTTTTACTGGGTAGATCCATTGTAATCATGAAGGTCTTAAGAGCAAAGAAGGAGGCAGAAAAGATCAGAGAGATGTGAGATGAAGAATGACCCTCCACTGCTGGCTTTGAAGATGGAGGAAAGGGCCACAAACCAAGGAAGTGGCCTCCAGAAGTTAGAAAAGGCCGGAAAATGGATTCTCTCTTACAGCCTCCAGAGAGGAATGTGGCCTTGTCAACATGTTGATTTTAGCGCCGTGAGACACATTTTAGACTTCCGACTTCCAGAATAGTAAGATCATAATTTTTGTTTATAGTCAATAACTTTGTCATAATACATGGCAGCAATAGAAAACTAATACATAAGGTGAACACAAAATAGGTCACCCTAATAGATTACTAGTTAATTCCCCTCCTGGCTAATTGGATCCCTCAAATTGCCTGAATTTCCTGAGGGCATTTTCACTGGCCCTCACTCATATGCTCCCCATTTCCAACTCTATACCATGGACTTTTTATTTCTCTGTATCTTCTATTTTCCCTGAAATTACCCGTCTGAATTCCATTGTTTAGGGCTTTTTTCTACAGATGAGAATGTCTTTGATAGTTACTATCAAAGATGATGTTTTAGAAATGGGAAAATTAAGTTATGCTCTATATGGTCTAAATCAGTCAGGATCCAATAAAGTATAAACTGTGTAGTCGTTTGAACAAGGAAAGTTGCATGTAAAGAATTATTAGCTATAGCAAGGTATTAGAGGAATTAGAAAAACTAAAATGCTAGGGAAAATAGAAAAAGCACACAAAAGGAGCCTGCGCTAACCCCAGAGCACCTGAGGAAAAGTCTCCTCAGGGCTGAGATCCAGATCTTGCTGGAAGGCATGGCTGTAGCTCATTGGATAACCTTTGTTGTGGTGCCTTTGCTGGTGGAGCTTACTGAAAATCTGTCCTCTAGAACTTTCTGGAAGTCCATTCTCCAGAATGTCAATGAAAGCCTCACAGGAAGGTATCTTGCTGGAGACTTTCTGCTGTGAAAGGAGAGTGCTGCGGTAAGCTGTTGGCCACTGACTGATGCTGGCTGCTGTGCACCTAGGATCTGGATGCTGGAGAAACTGTATGTGCGGTAGGAGCTGGGTGTTGGAGAAATCTTGCATGCTGGGTCTGAAATCAGGAAGGAAGTTCTCTTCCTCATGCAATATCTGTCCTTCACCTTCTACTGACAAAGGTTAACATCATGCCTGCTGACAGAGGGAAATATTTATAGGGCTCATCTCCATTCACAGAGCAGGCAATGAAAGGTAAATTTGTAATTGAGAGGCTGTGAATTGATAACTGGCCAATGGTCTCAAAGGATATATGACATAGGACAGTGGTTCTCTAAGTATGATTTGTGGATCCCTGGGTTCCCTGAGATCCTATCAGAGCACCCGTGAGGTCAAAGTTATTCTTGTGATAATTTAAAAAGATCATTTGCCTATTTACTGTGTTGGTGCTCATGGTACAAAAACCATGGTAGTAACATTGCTGGCACTGTAGCAAAAAATAAAGCAGTGATCCCAAACTGTACTAATGGTCGTTGTATTCTTTACTGCCATACATGAGACATACAAATAAATAGCTTCTTTTAAAAATATCCTTGTTGAAAAAGTAGGAATGATTAATGAAATTTCAAACCTTGAATACACATCATTTTAATATTCTGTTGTGATGGGATGGGAAGAATCCATAAAGGACTTCTGTCTATCCAGTTATGATTGCTCTGAGGAAAAGCAAGCGTGCAGTTGTTTTAGTTGTAAGCTGAACTGGCTACTTTTTATCATAGGATGGTATTTTAAATAGAAAGAATTCCTGATAATCTATTGTTATGCAGACTTGGGTATTGGTACACATTTTCTTTCCTTTTTTTTTTTTTTAAGATTTTATTTATTTATTTGAGAAAGAGCATGTGCATGAGCAGAGGGGAGAAGCAAAGGGAGAGGGAAAGGAGGCTCCCACTGAGGAAAGAGCCTGATGTGGGGCTCCATCTCAGAACTCCAGGATCATGACCTGAGCTGAAGGCAGACGCTTAACTGACTGAGCCACTCCAGTATCCCTTGGTACACATTTTCTTTAAAAATGAACAAAATGAACCTATCAATCCAAAGAAACCTGAGCATGTGTTGTTGCCAATTCAAACTTTGAAGTGGAAATCAGAATTTTGGAAACTTCTATCTCCTATCATGAACTTGACAGCTTCCTAATCCTTAAAGACTTCTCTGATGAGATGAGTAGCAATATCACTAATAGGACTTTTTGATATTATGTAATGAAATGTGTCAACATTTAGAAGATCTGATAACCCAGTGAATTAATATTTTCTAGATGACCATTACATGCTGTCACAAAATCATTCATGGATCAAAGATCCATTTAAAGCATAAGATAGATGAATGAATTTTAATGCAACAGAAGACAAAACGGTCATTGATATGGTTCAGATTCATACTGCAGCTAACCTTTAAGACACTATCATGAACTGAGTTTTGGGTAGTATCAAAGATTTTTCAGTTATCTGAAAAAGCTACCGAAATTCTCTTTTCCAACTCCTGTGTAAGGCTGGATTTTCTTTATATACTGCAACTAACCTATCACAACAGATTGAGTACAGAAGCAGGTATGAGACTCCAGCTATCTTCTATTAAGTTAGAGACATTAAAGTTATTTGCCAAGATGCAAAAGAATGACACTCTGCTCACTCAATTTTTTGTTTTGGAAAATATGTTTATTTTTCATATTTTATGTTAATATATAGTTTATTATTTTTATATTTATTTCTAAATATTTAAATAATTTCCCATAAAATTTCTAATATAAAATATTAATAGAACTCACATGCTCAAAAGCTCTCTGGAGTACCCAATAATTTTTAAAGATATAAAGGGATTCTAAGGACAAAAGATTGAGTATTACTGACATAGAAAATGGTGTAAGTTGTAGGTTTTAGTTTAGGATAAGAAGTACTATCTGAAAATTAGAGCTGTCACAATCCCACTAGTAATTTAAAAAAAAAAAAGTTAAAATACCAGATAGAAATGACTTCTTTCCCTCACATTAGCAAAAATTAAAAAATCAAGTTTGGTGAGAGTGTGTGAACATAAGAATTTTCATTTATTGCTGGTAGAAGTTTGAGTGGTATAGTCACTGGGGAAGGCAAATTGACAATCTTGTTTAATTGAAAATGCATTTTCTAATCAAGCAATTTTACTTTTTATTATATGTTCTTGAGAGTCTGTCACTGTCATACTTGAGGATAGAATGGACACAGATGCCCATTGTTAGCCCTTTTTTTAAATAAATTTATTTTTTATTGGTGTTCAATTTGCTAACATATAGAATAACACCCAGTGCTCATCCCATCAAGTGCCCCCTCAGTGACCTTCACCCAGTCACCCCCCACCCCCTGCCCACCTCCCCTTCCACCACCCCTTGTTCGTTTCCCAGAGTTAGGAATCTCTCATGTTGTCTCCCTTTCTGATATTTCCCACTCATTTTTTCTCCTTTCCCCTTTATTCCCTTTCACTATTTTTTATATTCCCCAAATGAATGAGACCATATAATATTTGTCCGTCTCCAATTGCCTTATTTCACTCAGCATAATACCCTCCTGTTCCATCCACATTGAAGCACTAGAAGTCCTAGCCTCAGCAATCAAACAACAAAAGAAAATAAAAGGCATTCAAATTGGCAAAGAAGAAGTCAAACTTTCCCTCTTCGCTGATGACGTGATACTCTACATAGAAAACCCAAAACCCTCCACCCCAAGATTGCTAGAACTCATACAGCAATTTGGCAGTGTGGCAGGATACAAAATCAATGCCCAGAAGTCAGTGGCATTTCTATACACTAACAATGAGACTGAAGGAAGAGAAATTAAGGAGTCAATCCCATTTACAATTGCACCCAAAAGCATAAGATATCTAGGAATAAACCTAACCAAAGAGGTAAAGGATCTATACCCTAAAAAGTACAGAACACTTCCGAAAGAAATTGAGGAAGACACAAAGAGATGGAAAAATATTCTATGCTCGTGGATTGGAAGAATTAATATTGTGAAAATGTCAGTGTTACCCAGTGCAATTTACACGTTTAATGCAATCCCTATCAAAATACCATGGACTTTCTTCAGAGAGTTGGAACAAATCATCTTAAGATTTGTGTGGAATCAGAAAAGACCTCGAATAGCCAGGGGAATATTAAAAAAACCATAGCTGGGGGCATCACAGTGCCAGATTTCAGTTGTACTACGAAGCTGTGGTCATCAAGACAGTGTGGTACTGGCACAAAAACAGACACATAGATCAATGGAACAGAATAGAGAATCCAGAAGTAGGCTTTTTTTTTTTTTTTTTTTTGTAATGGCAAACAAACTAATACAAAGCGGCAGCATTATATAACAGGATCCCATGTAACTGTTAAAGTGAATGCACTAACTCTCCAAATGTATATGTAGATCTTTAAAACATACTATTGAGTGAAACAGCAAATTACAGAGAAATATATATCATACAGAATCATTTATGTGCATTTTAAAAGCCACACTCACAAAAACATCTATGTGGTGTGTGGAATTACATGAAATTGTACTCTTTGGGTCAAAAGTAGTTGAAGATTAGAAAAACCATATTATTCAAACTAATTATATGGAGTTTAAAAAACTTGTATATTTATCAACTTATCACACTAAATTCTTTGGGAAAGGAGATCTAGACTGACTAATGGGAATGGACTTCAACTTTATCTGTAATATTTAATTTCTTTTTTAATGAAAAGATAAAATATCAAAATGTAAATTCTAAATGGTAGAAATTTAAGTGTCTATTTTCCTATGATATCTAATGAATTATTTTAACTGGAAATGTCCCAAAGAGGATGAAATGAGTCAAGAGGCAGCCTGTTTCCCTAAATTTACTGCAGTGTTCAGGATGCTGTAGGGGACATTCAAACACCCAGTGCAGGGGCTTCTGTGAAACCCACTGCCTTTACTCAAAAGGAATACATATGGTTAGAGCAGCTTCTAGTTCTATGGCAGCTTTTTGTGGTGGAGAAGAGACATGACAACTGTGAATTTCTTCAGAGCTCCTGTAAATCCTAATACCTAATTAGGTTCATAAAAGGCTGACTTCTGGTGCTTAGTGAAGGAAGAGTTTTATCTAGCAGAATATTCGCTTTATCAGACCTGAAAATATTGACTTCACCCAACCCCTCTAAAAGAGTCCATTTAGATATTTTTCACCAGCACCGTGAAAGTTAGAATGGTCAATTAGACACAGACAAAATGGGCTTAAGATGTATAAATTGTAGTTAATAGGCAGCATGTAACCCAATGTATAGTAAACATCTTCTTTGGGCTATACTTTTTTAGCCCTTTGTTTCTGAATTGCCTCCCAAGTAGCATTTTTAATGGGAGTCTCACAAGATTGAAAACAAATGACACAATAAATTAGTATTTAAGCCTTTTACACAGTTCTTACTTGCAGAGCTCTGGATGGAGACGAAGAGGGATGATCTGAGTAGGATCTTAAGAAAATCCCAACCTAACTGGATAGCCAGAGCCCATACAAATGAAGTTCCTACCAAACAAGCCGTAGGAATTGATAAAATTGGGTCTTGGCAGCCATGGCTAGAGAGAGCACCAGGACTATAATGTAAAGATTGTGATAGGAGTTGGCCAGGCATGTGTTTGGGAACAGCTTCCCAGGGGAGATGCAACCTCCAGAGGATTCAAAAGGAAGGTGATCCAATTTACCTGTGTGAGGGACCACTTACTTTGGGACTTGTGATTTTTCTGCTGAGTTTGGAGGTTAATTCTGGAAGAATGGATTAAGCCAGCAACACAGTTGTGATTCATGGCAGAGGCCTGACTCTTGCAAATGAGTCGGGAAATATGAGGAGTGTGAAATATAGCAGGCAATGGCTAAATAGTTCAGTGGCGGTTATTGTTATTAGAATGTGTGAGGCAGTCTTCTATTTATAACTTGCTGTTCTGAGCGTTTGTTCAGCTCCCACCTCCACCCAAAGAACTCAACGTGACATCAGGCTGGAGAGCCCCTCATCTAGGTGAAATTACTTAGGAGATTCCAGTGGAGTTTCAGATTATTCACATTTCAATGACATTTTCTCATGAAAGCTCTAGGGCTGTTTAGAGTCAGCTGTCCGACAGTGACACTGAAATATGCTCTGAGATGGGCCCTGGATACTACAGAGTTGATTTCTCTAGCTTACGGCCACACCAAAGTAGAATCTTCAGCGACTCTGCCCTTTTTTTCACACGACCTAAGTCAAAGTGGGCCGAATAAATCACCTTTGGTAGTAGATCTGTAGGACCTCTTCTCACTCTTAATGAATTTCTGTCTTCTAGGCTTAGCATCCTGATAGTTTATTCAATAATATTCCATTCATTTAATATGATTTAATATGTGTTGAGTAGTCTGCTAGGTGCAGTTAAAAACAAGGAGGTAAGGAACATCCTCAAATAATCTTAAAATGAAACGAGAAGTGCCGTATCATTCAAGAGCAAGAAGAGTTCGGAGAATGGCAGTGTTCAGATGGTGATGGGTGGGAGAGGTAAGGAGATGATGACAGGGCAAGAGGGAGCTGAGAGCCTTTATCGGAGAAGCTGGACAAAGGTGTAAGCCCCATGACTGGGTTTATGGCCTGGTAGTCCTTCTAACTGGTGCTTAAAAAATATCTGTTTAACATTTGTGTAGTGGAGAAAATAAGACCCACAGAAGCTGCTTCTCTACTGCCCCGAGTCTTTTAGCTCTGGTCCCCAGCTTGTACCTTATTTATTTAGCAGGGTAAGAGCCCTGCAGTTACCTGGATCCACTCCCCCTGGAAGGCAGTCTAGCCACCTGCCATCTGTGGTTATTCACACTTACCCCTGCCAATCCTCCCCAAGCCCAAGTGGCTTTATTAAATTATTCCTTCCTAACACCTACACTGCTGTTTCTGAATGGAGTCCTAGTAAACACAGTTTGCTCCATTTCACTACATTCTTGAGCACTGCTGGGGTAGTTGCCAATCTGGCCCTCTCCCTAATCTAGCTCTGAAAAGAAGCAACAGCCTGAGCAAAAGTTCAGAGACTGGAGAGCTTGGTGGTGATGTACCAGAATGTGAAGTATCATCTGTAAGGAAGCAGTGGGAGAAACTGCTGCAAAGGAAGGGTGTGAGCTTGTAAGAGACCTTTGAAGGCTAGTCTAGTTAGTCCAAGAGAACTGGCCTCTGTCCACTAAGTCCTAGTAAGGCACTGAATGATGATGAGCCAGGATTACGATACACAAAATCAGATGTGTAGTTTGAGATTTTTTTCTTTTTTTTGGTCAATAAAAGGAAATAATGGACCTAAAGATGTATAAAAATACATTCTCATTCTTTATAAGTTTCTACATTTAAAACATGTCAACAGTCACTAAGAGTCCTACTTATGGTTAATATTTTACTGTTTCCGTCCAGTTGTATTTCTTTGTGTATGTTTGTATGGTTGAGATTACAATGTGTATACAATTTATTTTCAGTTTTTGTGCTTAACAACACTAATGACCCCATTGTTGAAAACTCTTCATGAACATAGTTTTTATTGGTTGTGCAGTACTTATTGTGAACACTTGAGTTATCTAGTTATTATTAAACAATGTTATAATTATTTAAGATTCATTTGGCAGCAGCCTGATTTGGAGAAGGAGGCTGTCACGCAAATAACACATAACTGAGGTGGGAGCCAATGACTGAAAGAAGTTTCATTGATTTCATGTCTAATTTGGGTAGCAGCAGAGGAAAGAACGGAGGGAATCAGATGAGATTATTGTTAGCTTTTCAAGCTTTGATTTCCTAAAGGCCTGCGCTAAGTTTTCTTCCTCTTTCATACCCAGTGAGTCCTCATTATGTATTTTTTGAATGAATTAATGAATGAGCCAATGAACGTTAGGCTTTGGCAATGCTGCTATTGCCAAGAACTAACACATGCATCAATTCTAAGTAACGTTTTTACTCTTATGGCTTCCCTAAAGAGTAGGTCCTCTATCCTTCGCAACTATCATCTAAACAATCCCAATGCACCAATTCCCTCTGAATTGTCTGATGTATTTACTTTTCTCAGAGACAGAACAACCATGAAAACAAAGAGTGTCAGCAGAGAAGTTAATATAGATTTGCTTCTGTCTTTTTTTCAGTATTTTCCATTTACTTCTGGTCAACAGGCAAGCATTTATAAAAATTTCTGTAATGTGCCCAGGGCTGTGCTCAGTGCTTGGGCAAGTAAAGTGTGTGCTCTGCCTTATGCATGACTTATAATTTAGTTGTGTAGCAAATACTAACATGCAGAGGTAAAAAGAGAATGATATAGAGATAGTGTTTAGTGAAGAATGCATTTATTATCGACTGAAGCTTAGAGACAAGAATAACACAATGGGATAGGAGTAATAGTAAACACCAAGAAGGCAGTGTGAATTTCATGAACCAGGTGGAATTTCTGTCAGGATTGTGGTTTTTGCCTAACTCTGTAAAATGGAGGCGGGCAACAGCTGGTTCCTACTTCCTGGGTAGGGCATCTTTCTTTACTTCCCTATGATAAATGGAGACCCCTAAACGCATTTAATCAGTGCTTTACCACCACATTCTCAGCCGAGACGTTGGCCTGCATATACAGCCCCAGAGACGGACAGACTTGCACCTAAGACCTGCTATAATCCATGTGAATAATCAATATTTGCTGGTGCAATGATCTCACTCTGGGAAATAATGTTTCTGAGCTAATTGAGCTAATGAGAATATATTAGCTATTGGTCTAGTGAAAGTGATGGCAGAGTAATCTAATTCCTACTGGCTCCTGGATAACCTTCAATTTAAAGGTAATGACATTAAGAAATGTTAAACTGAGTATGCTCAAGTGTACATGATATGTACTCATTAGGCAGTGCAAATGGTCATCAGTAAGTCATAATGATTCTGTAGAACACGGGGCCCATGGACAGAATCCAGACATTTTTGTGGACTTGGGTTGAAAAGAGAATACTTCGATTTTCCCTAATTTCTAATGAAATTTGGCATTTTCTTTCTTTATGGATATAGGCACCTACTTACAATGATATGCAAGGTACCTATGACTTAGTCATTAATAGAAACTACTGATATTTTCGTATCACATTAAGTTTGTTTCCTATATCCCAAGATACTGTTTATATTCAACACTGCTTTGAAAATATGATAATGAGATCCAGAAATAGATCTTGTTATTTCATACATTAATAAAGAGTATGTTGTTATATCAGTAATTAGCTTTTTTTAACATTTTGATATTAGTATTTAAATATAACTGGTTTCCTTTGTATTCCTTTTGGGTTTTTTAAGCTTTAAGAAACATTATTGCGAGGAAGCATCATAGACTTTGCCTGACTGCAAGGGGGTTTATGCACAAAATGATTAGGGACCCTTTCTTAGGAAGAGGAACCTTTTGTTCCTGGTGAAAACTTTGCTATTTGCAATACAAAGTCTCTGTTTTTCTGACACTGGGGATCCTACCCTTCCCTTTCTATGGGGGAGAACTTGGAGTGGCTCTGCTGTCAGTTTACACAGTGAGATCTTACACCATATGTAACTCTAGAGGCTGGAGAGATGACACTCTGCCAAAATGGTTGGGAAACATGGAGAAACAGAGAGCTGGTGGCTGGACCATCTTACAAGGAGAAGTGACTTCTGTAAAATTGTATCATGTTGCAGACTGCTGCCTTTCCTCTGTGGCTATTCTGCTTCTCAACTCATGTCATATTAACAAAGTCTTAGACAAATAAACTAGCAAAATATAGGGGTGCATGGGCCGGCCTTTCTTCTTGCTGTCTGGTTTGGTTGAGGGATGGCAGTAGAGAAGGAAAGGAAGAAGGGATGGTCGGGGCCGAACTGTCGTTTCATCTCCCAAAATAAGTCCTCCTTGGTAGTGTGACATCAGTTAAGTAACACATCCTTTCTAGACTGTGATTTCATCATATTAAAATGAGAGGCCGGTTCTGATTTTGCGTGGGTCCTGGGTTCTGGTAAAGATGGAGCAGTCCTTTAGGGCTCAGGATTTTGCTCATGTGGCTCTGCCTCTCTGACCACCCAGACATAACGCCAAGAGGAATAGAGAGGATGGCTCAAATTCAACTTCCCAGGAGCCTCTAGAAAGCTGATCTAGAATGCCACAGGGTCTGCTGGGTGTCGAGGGAGCACAGGGAGGCTCTTTGGCATTAGCTTCCTTGGGTCTTCAAAGGTGAAAAGTTGAACAATGTCACCAGTGAGGCAGTGCAGATTCCACTTCACAAGGACCTTTGGAAAGCAGACTCCTCCGTGAGCATGCTCTTGGATGGCTGGTCTGTGTCTGTCAGTGTGGGAGTAGGCTTTTTGGGCCCAAGAGTAAGCCTGGTTCAAATGGTCATGATTTTCCCTAGTGCTTACTTTACTTTCTGTAGCTTGTCTCCTTTTACATTTATTTTTTATTTTTTACATTATTTCTGCTGATTTTAAAAATTGCTTCTTCTCATGCACTTAGCTCTGAGGATGAAAATAAGCCTTTCAGATCAGGTTTTTGCGGCCTAAGCTGGGGAAGTAGAGAGGGTTACAAAGGAAAAATGCACAACGTTTGAAGTATAATGTCCTGGTTTATTTGGGTTTAATTGTGAAAATGTGTGGTTTCTCAAGCTGCATATCAATTTATCACAATATGAAAATGCTTATGGTATCATACTTTGTGGAGACACCTTTACTCAGGAAGCAGAGGTCACAGTGGTCTGAGCAAATAGCTTCAGTTACTTTCTGAAGCTGAAACCCACTCCTCTTGCTAGCAGCTACCTCTCTGTTATTGAATTCCAGGAGAAGAAACTGCTTTTGAGCTCTTAGACCACTTTTAATGCAGCAAAAGATTAGCGTATTAGAAGTTCCCTAGCTCTACAGGATTTCACCTAGGAACATTTTGTTTGTTTTTAAAGAATCAAGGCCTTAATGTAGCAGAATTTCTAGTTGATTGCAATTTTCATATACTCTATCTTTAGAAAAAAAAAGGTAAATGCCAATGAAGTACCTATTGGTACTTTGTACAAGAAACCATCTTTCAGATCATGATTTGAGATTAGTGAAAAATGTTTAGTCTTCTGTACCTGCTATCTTCTGACTATACTTTATGACTATGATTAACATTCAAAAATGACCGAAGGCAAAGCAAAACCTCAAATCATTAGAGATCCAGAAAGGTTTAAGAATAGCAAAGTTTGAAGCTCAATTTTTCTTGCTGAACAACCCTCATTATCAAATCTGATATTGAATATGCTGATTGATTTAACTTTTATTATCCTTTAGAAAAAGAGCCAAATCCTGTTAAGCTAGGTGCCTGAATGGAAAAGTATCTGACCTCCCATTTAGAAGGAAAGACAGTATATTTAAGGCATATTTTGAAGGCTATAATATAAATTTAGACTTAGTCACCAGGGTAGCTAAGGAATTAATATCCACTTCATTCTTAATTTATTTGGTTTGAGTATTCTGCAGAACAGAAGAAAATTATGCTTAGGAAATACCCAACAGGATAAAGGAAAGACTTTTAACATAGTTTTTCAGCTTCAGAATGACAAAGTATCTAGAAACGAAATAAGAAAGTGAAACAAACTTTTTAGGATTTTTAGATTCTGACCTTTATTCTTTGGTGGTGGGGGGGGGAAGCAATGGTGGGTTGAGGACTCTTGATTTTCGGTTCATGTAATTCCCGTGATCATTGATAGGATTTCTGGAATATAACATTTTAATCCTTAGATCCGGACTGGCCCAAGAGTGGTATGAAATTTGTTTGCTGTTTCATTTTACTGGAGAGTCTACAAGAATATTATTTACAGCTCTGGATTCCCCCCACCCCATCCATGTAGCATCTCTTTCAGCCTCAGTATTTTATGTCTATAGCAGGATGAGTCATAAAATCAAAAGCAAAATGTTCTTGTTTGCACCCCTGGACAGAGGAGCCAGTGTATTGCTCCGTGAAATGAGACAGTAAACCTAATACTTCTATGCCAAATGTACAAAAGTATATACTTTTGTAAATGTACTTGAAGATTTCAGTCTGGTGGTTTAATAGAATCTTAAGTACATGAACAATAGGAAGAGAGACATGAGAGGCAGAAATTAAAATGAATAGTTGCAACTCCATCTTATAGAATGTGTAACTTTAATCAGCTCTAATCTCACGTTCCGACCCCTTGTCTGTATGCCAGTCACTCAGAAAACTGAGCTGGGGTTTTATTCCACAGTATCTTGACCATGTCCCCTGCTCTGTGTGCTGTCCTTCTGTGTCTTAATGGTGTGCAGTCATTTTTGCCTTCTTTGGAGATCAGCAATTTCCTACCCTCCTAAATCAGATGAGGACAGCCAAATGCAGCTTTTAAAAAAATGCTCATTTCCTACCCATTGACAAATGTTTATCAGTGGGCCAGATGTATGTGCTGAGAACATAAAGTGAACAAAATGGACACAATTCCTCATAGAACTTATGATCTACTTGAGAAACAGACTATGCAAAATTATGTTATTTCAAATTGATAGAAGAACTGCAGTGGAAAATTAGAAAGTACAATCTTTGAAGGATATAACTGATGTTAGTTTGGGAAGTCAGGACAAATCTTTCTGAGAATGACATGAAGATGATGTGAAGGGTGAGTAACGATTAGCTGGGGAGTGAGTTGGAGAGAAGTTTGTTCCAGGCAGATAGAAACACAAGTATGAAGACCTGGGGCGGCAGGGGCGGGGTGGGGGGTGGGGGAAGGATAAGAATTGGGAGCATTTGAGAAAGGAAAAGTGACCAGTGTGGGCGGACTTTGGTGTTTGTGTGGGAGTGGGGATGATGGGATAAGCCTTGAGCTACTGGAAGGGGTCAGATCATACAAGGTGTGTGGTCTGTTTTAAGGACTTTGGCTTAATCTTAAAAATGACAGGCCATTGCAAACTTTTAAGCAAGGGAACTACACAATTGGATTTAAGTGGCCAAGACCACCTTGGCTATGGTGTGGAAAATCAATTGGAGGAGGCAAGAATGGGAAATGGAGTATTATTGCTTTAGCCTAAGACAAGATAATAGTTGTTTAGACTCCTGGGATAGCATGAGGATCGACAGGAGTTAGTAGATTCAGGTATATTTTATCAGTAAGGTAGATGGGACTTGGAAATGCCTTGGAAGAGGGGATGAGAAAGAAGGGAGTGACAAGTATGACTTCTAGAATTTTGGCTAGTGCAATTAGGTGGCTGGAAAAGATGCCATTTGTTGAAATAGAGAAGGCTGAAGTAGAACAGTTGGAGGGGGAAATCAATATTTAATTTTAATATAGTTGAAATATATTTGAGACATTCAAGTGGTAAGGAATTAGATAAAGAGGTCTCTGTTTAGAGAAATAAGTGGAAAATTGATTAGTACATAGATGCCACTTAAAGGCATGTGAAGGTATAAGATTTTACTGATACATAACTTATGGTAAGAAAGAAGAAGCACCAGGACTGAGCCATGAAACTCTAAAATCTAAAGGCCACATGGAGGCAGTCCTGTTGTTTAATGAGCCTAAGAAGGTACAAGTAGGAGAAATACAAAAACATTCAGGAGAATATGATGTCGTTGAAGGGCCTGAAGAGTATTTCAATAGGAAAAGAGGTCAATTTGGTTGCATGTGGTTGATAATTTAGTTAGATGATAACTTAATGATGTTGAGGTCCTTGGTGGCTTTACTAAGAACAACTTTAGAAGTAGAGGCAGGATTTAGATTAGAGTAAATGGGCAATGAGGAAGTGGATATGAATGTGTCGAAAACCTTTTAGAGAAAGGTTGGCTGTGAAGAGAAGCAGAGAGAGGAGTGGTCTTTGGTGAGGGATGTGGGTCAATGGAGGACTTTTTAAAAAGTGGGAGATACTAGAGTCTGTTTGAGTACTGATAGGAATGAGAAAGAAAGAGGAAGTGTTTGAGGATGCAGGAGAGAGGGATTTAATGATGGGGTGGGGTAGCCTCTCTGAGAATGTGAGAAGGGGTGGGTAGATCAAGAGTGAGTCCTGCCAAAATGCCATAGTTAAGAGTTGGGATTTTGCTAGGCAGGGGTTATAGAAGGGGGAAGGGTCAGGTGCAGATATTTGCCCAGGAGTAATTTTAGTGATAGACCAATGATTTTGATCTGGGTAAGGAAGGAAGTGAGGGTGAGAGGAATAGAGAGAAATGGAGAAGTCTATGGATTTAAAGACTTGATGAAGAAAGTGAGTGTGTTGGCCAAGACTTCCTACACAGGACATTGGCTTCCTCCATGCATACTAGGTCTTTCTCTTTCAACTGCCCTACATCCTTATTTGCATTGTGTATTACAAAATATCTTTAGAACTCTTCCACAAAAATTCTCATGCTTACAGACTAAAGTAGAAGAGTAAAACAAATAAGCATATCTTAAATTTCACTTAGTCTTGCCTCCTGTCTTAACCTATTTCTTTGTGGCCTGAGGAGCACTGATCATGTGTTTGTTGGAGAAAAATGTTTATTGGAATGTCAGGATCTGTTCACTTAATTCTGCTTCGAGTTAGGTGTTTGAATTTATGTGGTTCCCCTACGAATAAATTGTGTGTAAAAAAAAAGAAATCACATTTTTTTTCTTGCTTTTCCTATACAGACCCTCTAGACACAAGTGTATTTCCTGACTAGATCAAACTAAGCCTTAATAATTAAAGTTTTTTCTTGTTGATGTCTTTTCAAGCTAGATCTTTGCACTTCATGCTTATACTTAGTTATTTGTTGAGTACCCATCAAATGACTGGCAATGTGCTAGAACGTTTAAAAACTAATGTACTCTGGGGCAGGCATGCAAATCACGATTTCTTGTGGTAAATGCTTACGTTAAGCAGTTATAGAGGACTAGGAGAATGCCAAGGAAGGGAGCAATTGATTTGATTTTGGTAAAGGAGTTAGAAAAGGCAGCACCAGGGAAGGTATGTTTGAGAAGGGCCCTTAAGGGTGAATGGGATTAGGTGGCAAAGGCATGAATGAGAACGATCATGTTTGCAACCGGGAGAGGAGTCTGTTGTGGTTTGAGACTAAGTTGTGTGGATCCAGCTCCAGGATTTCAGTTTGGAAAGTCATGGTTGACCAAATTCTGAAGAGATTTAGGGTCAACCTAACAATTTGCATATTATTCTATAGGATAGAAAGCTTTTATAGGTTTTAAAATACAGGACTGCTTTGATCAGTTCTATTTTTCTTGCTCTACTTCTGTTTTCCTTCTAGTCTTAATATATTTCGGTTAAGCAACAACTTTTCACCTCAGCTGAAATTATGTCTCACAGCTGACACCACTACACTCCAGATGCCTCAACTTGCACTGCTGATGTTGCCAGCTCTAATGTCCACACTGGCCCTTTTGCTTCTGTTGCCTGAGAAAGTGGACCTTGTCAGAACTGTGCAACCTAGGCCTGAAATGATTTTCTACCAGCCTTGCTTCTTCTTTGAGTCAAAGTCCAGAGTGGGAGGGTCTGAATGGCTAGAGTTGGCCATGTGACCACACCCTAGCTGCTAGGTAGCTTGGGATGATGAATGTCCCACTTTTCCAGGTTCCATACTGGGAGGCCATCTTTGCCTTGTATCAAGATTCCTAAAGGTAGAGATTCTACAGACATAAGTAAAGTCACAAATAATGATTGGCCTTTAATCAGCTAAAAAGGAAAAAAAAATGTTCATAGACCATGCTTTATGGATGAGGAAAGTAACTTATGTAAGGCCACAGTGGAGTAAAGCAGTAAAGGCAGGACCTGGACAGGAGTCTGACTCCAGAGCGCATGCTCTGAGCCACTATGTCCTGTAGTTAGGCTGTAGAGTGATAAAGACTCTTTGATGGAGTGTGCACATGGATGATAGTGATGTACTGAGAGAGTAAGGAGGTCTTTGGCTGTGAAACAGAGTAAAGGGCCTGCAGGAGTCAGGCACATTGGTTTGTTAGCACCATAACATCACTAGAGTGGGGGGCAGGTTGGTATAGCCACAGTCTGGAACCAAACAGGGATGGCGCTTCATCAGTTTAGAGCCTGTACTTCTTGGCCAAATTGAACAAGCAGCACGGCTGATGTCTGAGACTGACTTCTTGTATCTGTGGTCACTGTTGATCTATTTCTCCTAGATCTTCACCCTTTTGAGCCTCCCATATGGAACCCTAACTCCCTGTTCCTCCTGTGACTGGCTTTTCTGTGTTCTTCTTCCTTTTGCCACTGAGAATTGAAACTCCAGTGAATCTTCAGAGGGCCTTTTCTGGGAGGAAAATCATCAGTGTCAGTCAGATCTACACACACCAGATGTAAAAGCAAGGGTAATAAAAGTGTGTGATTTCAGCTAAAGCCAAATCTGGTCATAAGATGCTTCTAAGAAGTTATTCCCCTTTCAAGTAAATTTTGAATTTTTTGGATCTTTCAATGAGAGTAAGTAAATTGAAAGGTTTCTTGTAAACACCAGTCAAAATGTTGCAATAAGTCATCTTCTAAGCTACATAAACAATCAGGCCCAATTACATAATTTCTATTTTTTTTTAATCTAGAAAAACAAAACCAAACCAAAAGGAGATCCTTGTGATAAGTCCTTATACTTCATCCATTTACGAAGTGTTGGTTTCTTAGTGACTCTAAGTTTGGAGGATGTGATATCACTTTCTCTAGGAATCAGCATTTCCAAAGCATCTTTCTTCTCTTGTTTTTACCTTGTGGCATTATCCAGCTGCCAATATCAGGATTTCATAGAGAGTTCTTTATCTACCTAGAAGTCCGTAGATTCTTAGTAGGACTTCCAGTTAAATTTTGTAAATGCAAGGCTATTGTTGAATGCTCTGCGGTAATAAATATTCCTTTCATTTGCAGTTGTCCTCGTGGAAATGAAAAGGCTCCTGGCACTTGAGGGAAATACATATCTAGACATTAAATACTCACGAAATCCTTGGTCTTTTCCATCATGCCACTTATTCATGTTGCTCACGAATCTGATACACCCTTCTCCTTTTCTTTCAGCCACTGCCAATATTTATCTTTCATTTCTTCTGTTTCCCACAATTACCCACCTCTAAACATTATCAAAACTATCCTCAGGCATCTAAACTTTAAATGAGATTGTGACTTTTCCATTTGGGCCTGTTCCATTAAACAAATATGTGGGTGCTACATGATTTTGCAGCAGATACTGTTTATGTGGGAGTTGGATTTGTACTGTTTACAGTTAAGGAGGAAAAATTCAACACTTTATTGGACATGTACTAGCATGTGGGTGAGGTTGAAGAAAATAATTGAGTGTTGAAATCAAACACATGCCTGGGAAAATATTCCTTTCTGATGGGCCAGGCAGGAAAGGCCAACAGCTGGCACACATGGAGAAATTTAAGGATTGCACCTTCTTTTTTACAGTATTCCTTCGGGACGCTCAGCCCCCTAACTGGAACTGATTGCCCCAGAATAGAGGGCAAACTTCTATTCCAGAAGCAAGACATGTCACCACAGAACAAAAACCACGTATCTTTATTTCATTGTGTATTAGCTTTCCCATGGTACTAAAAGCCACTCATCTGTCTATCTACCATCTATCACCAAATCTCATCATGAATGGTAGTTATGTTCTGTATAGTTGCTATGAACACTGAATTAGTGAATGGTGAACCATTGCTCCTAGGGGAAATGTAGGGTTGGGTTCCATGCCCATCAACTCATTATTACATACTCTGTCCCGATGTGTGTTTCTATTTAAAGACACCTCATTTAATAGGTATTGTTGATTCACTGACGTTGAACTCACGGCCAGCAGCGCTATAACTCATCCTGGGTGATGCTTGTTTAACACACTTATTTTCTTTATAAGGCATATCCTGGCCTTCTTGCACTTAGGAATCATAGACAGCATTTAGCCACGATGCTTGGGGGCTATTTAAAACAGTGAAGTCATCAATGAAAAGCATAAAAATGTAAAAAAAAAAAATAGGCCACAAAATATAATGCAAAAAGATCTGTCTATACTATGCCAAAGCACGAAGGCAGAGCACTGCCTTTTTAAACCACAGCTGGGGACGTGTATGTTGGGTGACTTAAATTTTTTTGCTGCTTTCAGCATGTGCACGAATAACTGAAAGTGCCCCAAGTATTGATTTTTGAGGTAACAAATAAATTTTAGTGAGCAGGCAAATTTGGAAGTACAGAATCTGCAAATAATTAGGATTGACTGTATCCATCCAGCTATTGATCTATCCATCCATCCATCCATCCATCCATCCATCCCTTTATTTTCAGGACATAAAGTACACTGAGAATTTCTAGTCACTTTATTTGGGAGTAATCTATATTGCAAATGTGACTGTGTTATCCTGGACTTAAGACTATTGAAAATAGGCAGTCCTGAGATCAAAGACTTGCAGGTCTTATGACTGCTATCCTTCTAGCCATAAAAGAGAGCCTGGAACAGTGTAGATGCTCAAAAAATATTTATTGAGAGAATCAGAGTGTTTTGCAAATGGCACTTGTTGCATAGAGTAGCCTGTTTTTCTTTCTCTCATACTGACCTCAGGTAGAAACATCTCAGAAACCAAAAATATCTCCACCATGTAGGTTATTTTTTGTGTATAATCTTCAAAGAAGAGGATTAAAGTAGAATAACCTAATAAATACGAATCTATGGAATCAATGGACCTCACTTTAGCCATCAACTTAGATAGATGAAAATCTGTCTCCAAATTTTCTCCCATCTCCTACTTCTACAAATTAAGAATCCACAACTTTCCTAAGTATTTATATCAGTATTTAAGAGTCCTGCCACCTGAAAAATTTTCTTTTTTGATGAGAGCTTTTTATCTTAATATATGTTAAATTTTCCCTCTTTGTCTCTCTTTGTGTCTTTGTTTCTCTTCCTTTCCTCCTTTAATTCTTCTTCTCCCCCCTCTCCCTCTCTTGTGCCAGGGTAAACAATAGCTCTATATATCAAACCCTCTTAGGATAACAGGGCTATAGTGTTCACTTTCCCAGGTGAAAGTGTGTGTCAGAGGGTTTTTGTTTTTTTTTTGTTTGTTTGTTTTTTGCTCAATATTTATTTAGAACTGAATTGTGTTTAGTCCTTATATGCATTTATTTTTATTATTTTTTAATTTTTAATTTTTTTTTTTTGCCATGAACCAGTAGGTTGGAGATATTACCTCTGGGAGAGTGCCTTTGGGACTCTGTGTGTTGATCAAGTTGTTTAACACAACATATGCCCAGAATTGTACAAAAAGCAAATAAATGTCCAAAAAATAAAAATGAAGGAGATTATATTTTTAGCATGCAGGATAAGTTATGGCATATGAAAGTAATTTATAGAGTATGAGATTGTAGGACATTGTACAATTTAACAGAAGAATTAGATTTATAAGTACAGTAGTTCTCCCACTCCTTAGTCACAGGTTCAGTTACCTGTGGTTGACTGCAATCCAGAGAAGACAGATGATCCTCCTTTGTATTGTCAGAAGGTCAGTAGTAGCCCAACACTATGTCGCAATGCCTGTCATTTACCATACTTCATCTCATCACATGGGCATTTTATCATCTCACATCCTCATAAGGAGGAGGGTAACTACAGTTTGGTAAGATAGTGAAGAGAGAGAGAAAGAGACCATAATCATATGACTGTTTACAGTATATTGTTATAATTCTATTTTATTTATTATTATTCATTGCGGGTCACTCATTCAGGTTAAGCATCTGCCTTCGGGCCAGGTCATGGTCCCAGAGTCCTGGGATGGAGCCCCATGCCAGGTTCCCTGCTCAGCGGGGAGTCTGCTTCTCCCTCTCCCTCTGCTTGTGCTCTCTCTCTTTCTCAAATAAGTAAATAAAATATTTTTTTAAAAACTCCTCAGATATGGAAAGAGGTAATTATGGGGCTGAAATGAATTGCCAGGGAAGCTGCTGGGACTTAGTTGTATATACAATGTTGTTCTAAATAGATTTCTTTTCTCACCCTAGAGTTGAGTCCTTTATAACCCTGGAGGCAATATACTGCCTGGTATAGGGTGCTAATTGAGTATCATTTTTAAAAGTTTGTTAAAGATTTTTATTTATTTATTTGAGGGGAGGAGGAGCTAACACCCTACTGAGCAGGGGCTGGATCTCAGGATCCTGGGACCATGACCTGAGCTGAAGGCAGATGTTTAACTGACTGAGCCACCCTGAACATCATTATAAACTTGGATGCTTGTGTTTGGGAAGTGTATGTGGTAGGGTTGTGGGGGCAAGGTTACTGAGAATATTATAATAGCTGCCATTTATTGAGTCTTTAAACCATTTTCAGGTATCATGATGTTATATTTTCCTGTTCTTATTTAATATTCAAAACTCTTTGAGGTGATATTATCTATTTTATTTATGAGCAAAATTCATCTCGGAGAAGATAATCTGCCCAAGATCATAGAGCTGGTTTATAGGGCAAATTGAAGTTCAACTTCCTTTCAGTCTTTTTCTGTGTCTTATATAAATATATTTTTTCATTATATCTGTTTTATATCTAGTTATATAAGAATATATGTATATAAAATATACATGGACAAAAAGTATAGGGACATATTTCTTTGTATACATATACACACATAATTGGGATCATGTGCCATATAATAATTTTATGGTCTATGTTAACAAACAGTATGATATTTAAAATTCCTCAAAATCAACATGCTTAATGATTACTTAATGCTTTATGGAATATATATTCTGTAATTCACCTATTTTTGGATATTTAAACAATTTCAAATTTCGTCAGTATTACAAATAATAGTGTGGTGAACCTTGTAGTTTTAAGAGTATCTGAATCCCACCTTATTTCCTCATAAGAGATACTTAAAAGTATAATTACTGGGTATAAACACAACTTTTAAGGCTCTATATACTTACATCAAGTCATATTCCCAATACATGCACTTAATTTTCAAAAAGGGGAGTGCCGGTATCAATCTCTGCATACGGTATTATTATTAAAAATCCCTTGCAATTTTTGGTTAAAATAGCATATTGGTATTTCACACTAGAAAGACAGAGTTAAACTTTCTTTTTATGTTTTTCACTTCATGCCCTCTTCCACAGCATCATGTCCATCATTTTACTTCTTTTAGTTGGCTTCTATAACACGACTAAATTTTAACTGCATTCTTAGTATTTCTACTTTTTTGGCCAAGTATTATGTGGCTTTGAAATTACCAAGCCAACATTTATGCCCATCCTTGTGGCATGGGGACATTGGATGCCATGTGGTTTATGGGAACACCTCTGGATGAGTTACATTAGTCTTTGTCTGTCCCAGCCTCACCTAGCTGGTTCTGGTAGCCTCAGCCCTTCTAGAGCCATGGAACCAGTGGACACAAATGGATATGGTGTCTGTAGCTGCATTCCTATTAGATATAGGGTTTGAGAACAATGGTAGGCTGTCCAAGTGTCTGGAGGCTATTGTAGTCTTGGTCTAGCAATGGCTTATACTGAGGCCTTCCTATCCATGTGTGGCCAGGCAATCCCAGCCGGACTTCTGAATGGAATCCTGGCCTCTGTTCTCTCTACCGTATTTCTTCCATGTGGAAGGTGTTCTGGGGTTTACCCTGGATCCCTTGTCAATAGGTCAGGAGCCTCTCCTTGACTTGGCTTCCATCTGTCTAATCTCTAGTGGCTAACCCTGCTCCCTAACAAGAACTACCGCCTTGCAGAACCCATTCCTGCTTGAGATGGATTTGAGTTTGGCTCCTATCCTTTGGACTTCTCATTTTCTACTCTGTTCTTCTTCCTCCACTATTGGATCCCATACATTTTCTTTCTCTTTACTCCTCTCTTTCCCTACAGCTCTCTCCTCTTTTCCCATTACAAGATTGGGTGTGTCTACACATCCAGCGCAGTACAGAGCTGTGCTGCTGCTGGGGATTCAGATCTGAGCTTCAGGCTACAGTTTCTAAAAGTGTGATCTGGCCGAGATATTTAGATTTTCTGCATCACACCTTGTTAGTCTGTAAAGTGGACTTTTATTTAAATCAATTACTTAAAGCAACATTTACTGAGTACGTACATTGGGGTAAGTGACCTTTGGTCTTTGACTTCGAGAATCACACCTCTTGCAGTCAGCCAATTCTTTCTACATAATGACAGTACATCTCCCATTTGACTTATTTTATCTTACTTATAATTTGCCCCATATGTTCAAGAATACTCCAACATTCCTTTAGAATTATATCCTATTTTACTAATAGCAGTGAAATTTCAATTCAGTGGAGAATATCTATAATTCATTATCGCAATGTAACATCCTGCTCCTCCCCACAATATCAGGCTGAGAGGACCTAAATGTTTCCAGAAATGTGGCTGGCTTATTAAGCTGACTTTTAAAAAATCAAATATAACTGTTAGAATATAAACGTTCTTTTGGCTAGAAATTCTAAATGTCTCCTATAAGTATATAACATTGTAAAATAAGTTAAATTCTTCTTGATTCAAGCAATGAAGAAAATAATCTCTGGCCTACATGTCTACATGTTGCTTTAATTCAAGTGTGTGTGCAAGGGTGTGTGTGTGTGTGTGTGTGTGTGTGTGTGTGTGTGTTTTAATAGACTTCAAACTGTATTTAGCATTATTCCCACATTGCCGACAGAATATTTGTGCTTCATTATTTGTAGGGAAAAACATATTATATCCAGTGGGCTGAAATGGGGAATAATAAGCAGTAAAACCATGCTGAATAGAGTCCAGTATTCAACTTCGATATTCTGAATATTCTCTGGCTTAAAAAGAATATGGATCAAATGTAGGCACATTTTTTCCCCTAATATATAAGTGTATATGTCTATGTAAGTGTGTGTTAATATCAATGTGTGTATATACTGTTTTGTTTTTTTTTTGTTTGTTTGCTTTTTTGTTTTTTTTTTCTGGAGCAGCCTACCTCTATCGTACTAGAGGCTCAAACCTTATACTTCTTTTGAAATGACTGAGCAAAAACAAGGCTGATTTATAAACCTGCCAATATCCTGGTATCCTAGAGTGTGATGCTTTTCTAATCTGGAGATTGATGACCTTTCGAAGTGATTCTATACACCATGCCTGGTTCAATTTTTGTTTCAGAAAATAAAGAACCTAGTTATTTTTTTTTCCTGATACTGCTTTTCAATCTTTTTATGGGATTCCTATATTGATTTGCATTTTCAAATGTTTTTCCCATCTGAATCTCCTGCCATTCTGAATGATTCCAAAGGCCTTATTAAGATGGAAACCTCTATGAAGTTTGAAGAAATTACTTTTTATTTACAAATTTCAAACAAAGCATTACTATAATGAACAGTCAAGTCCTAATAGTGCATTTGTACATTAATCTTTAATACTTTTATAGGCAACTTAGAGCTAAAAAAAAAAAAAAAAAGACCACATACTCCAAGTCAGAGCGTATTGTCTCAAGTCTGGAGGCCTCCTTCATCCAGATACCAGTCCAGACCCACCTTCCTCTCTATTCCTTGCTTGCTCTCTTCTCCTTGGTTTAGCATCCAGTGATATTGAGGAGGAGGGGCAAAGATGGGGTGACTGGGGGTGGGAGAGGAAGAGACAGTTAGTTGGCCAACAATCATTTATTGGATGCCTGTTCTGTGACAGGCACTACTCTGGATCCTGGAGATGCAGCAGTGAATGAAAGAGACAATCCCTGCTTTCCAGCAGCGGACTTCTTCTCCTCTTAACCAGAATAGTGGGGACAAGATGCAGGAGATCAGTAGCATGAAAACTTTGTTGCTCCTAATCTCATTTTAATTTTGAGTGGAAGATGATACTTAGCATTTCTTGCATGTCTCTACTCTGTCTGAGGCAGAGTTCTAGAGGCTTTCCCTATATGTAATAACTGAACACATTCAACATAAAAATTATAACTGAGGTAAAAAAATCAGTCCATCTCTTTGAGGGACTCTCTTCTCTCCAGTAATAGTGGTGGCAGTGTGCTCATGTTACCTTAAAAGTTTCTCTTGTCTTCTTGTTCATTCTGGAAAAACCAAGCTTTTGCCTTGTGTCTTCCAAGAAATTCATGGAATCTACTCCTTACCTCATACAACATGTCTTCTAAAAATATAAATGAATGAATACGTGTTTAATATTTAGTGTTACCATGAAAGTTAGTGAGGTTTGGTTTTAATGTCAAGAATATAAAATTCAAGGCTTTAATAAAAGTTCCACGTACATGTATCCTTATTTTTTTCAGCATGTAATTGAATGCCATGGGGTATAGTAGTGGAGACTTCTGATAACAAATTTAGTTTGAGTGGATTATTTCAAACAGCTTAAATATGCAAAAATAATTTTTCTACTAATCATATATACAGTAGTTATTTTTACAAAGAACAGCACGATGGCTTTTATTAACAATCTCTATCCATGAAAGAATGTCTATGTATCTTACCAATAAAAGATCATCACATTTATTGTGGATCTTTCAACTTAAGGCATGTTGGGACCAAAGAAAGAAATGTAATATATAAATAGAATTGAAATTAGAACATGTTTTCTTTCTGAATTTCTAGAAATTGTTTTTGGTAATTGATGACTGTCTTAGTCCATTCAGGCTGCCATTAACAAGACCCTGAAAGCATTTATTTCTCACAGTTCTAAAGGCTGAGAAGTCTAAGATCAAACACCAGTATGGTTGCCTTCTGCTGAGGACCCTTTTCCTGTTTCATAGCTTGTGCCTTCTCTTGCCATCCTCACATGGTAGGAGGGGCAAGGGATCTCTGTAGTTTCTCTTTTACAAGGGTACTAATCCCATTCCCGAGGGCTTTATCCTCAGGTGCTAGTGACCTCGGGACCTCCCAAAGATTCTACCTCTTAATACCATCATGTTGGGTACTAGGATTTCAACATAAGAATTGGGGGGGGGGCGGGGGCAGGTACAAACATTCAGAGCATGTCAACAGCTATATTGCTTAACAAGTAGACAGTCATTTCTTTGTAGCAGATAAGGTGGGATCCTGCATGGAATCTGAGAATGGGCTAAGGTGATATCTTACCATCTCCTCTGACTGGATGATTGTCTACCCTCCCAGTCATGATCCTGATATTGGGAGTAATAGGAAAGTAATCTAAGGATAATGACAGCATAAGGGTCTCTCTTGGCTTTTGGTGAAATAAATTCACCATTATAATCTTACAACAGAACCATCAGATGATAAAACAGATGTTGGGCAATAATGTCATTTTTGTAACGTTTTAAATTGGATGCTAACGTGAGGTTCATTTCGATGGGGAATTCATGTCATGTTGCAGATCTTTTGAAAAAAGGCATTATAACTCAATTCCTACAGATGCTCATTAAAAGTATTTTGAAATTAGAACATTATATGATTGTGAGATCCTTGGGCTCCCTGCAGACTTGCATTGAAATTGTGGTATCTTTATTACTCTGTGTTTATTGTACGTGAACGTTTTCTAGTAGAGCTTGAACTTCATGCTCACACTGAAATGTTTACACTTAAGCAGGAAGATTTGTTGGCAGTGTAAAACCACACTAAAAGGAGTGGTACCATTATTTTAAACATGAGCTTTTACAGTATAAGGACCAAAACGTGAAGTGACTTCTACCCGGGCAAACCTTTGGAGGTCTATGAACCATCTTGATACATTTATGTGTAGACAGCAAACTCCCAATAAAGCTTGCTGAGCCATTGACAGTATGTGGGGCACTTTGCACCTAATAGTGTTCAGTAGTGTTCCATCAGCGATCTTCTCCCCAGTCAACTCCCCAAAAGACAAGCATATGAAACAGTCCTTCTCATAAAACATTTATAATCCAGGTGAAAAGTTCCAAAAAACCAATAATTTAAGAATATATTTTAAGTTAATTTGCCATCAAAGGAAGATAATATAGGACACATGGATTTCAATCTCTGAGACACGAGAGGGTATAATTCATTTAGTCTTAGGTAAGTGGCCATCACTGAACAAAATGAAATGGATAAGGTTAAAAACAAAGCTAATGAAAAACCTTCTTATTTTTTGGCTTCTTTGTGTCAAGTCCTGAGGCAGTTACTTCACAAGCATTTCATTAAATCTTTATAAGAATTCCAATAAGCACAGTTATCCTATTTTATAGATGATGATACTGAGGGTTGGAGAAGTAATTGTTGAATATCAAACATCTAGAAGGTAGCAGAGCTGCAATTTGATTTAATGTCTGTTTCAAATTAATATACTCTGCTGTTTTTCTAGAGTGTAATGAGATGTTTGTTTATTGAGACTTAAAAAGTTTACAATTGGGGTGGCGGAGGAGCTACAAATTGCTAGAGTTAGGGATTCTTGCTAATCAATGAACACTCTATGAGTTAGAATCATAAGGCATCTTTGTAAGCTCTCTGAGGCCCAGAAAAATAACTATTTTTTAAGAGTTTTGTTTTGTTTTAGTATTACAGGCAGCATTCAGGTAATGATGTAGGTGATTGACTAAGGAGTTATGAGGGCTACAGAGAGGAAGTAGAGGCAATAATAGAGACATTCCTGCCTTTCTGTTAGACTATGACTTTGACAAGGAGAGTTTTTAAAAAACATGTTTGATGGAATACCATTCATTGAGGACAAATCTTGCCAGTCCAAGGTACTAAAGGAATCCAATGTTATCTTTAAATTTTCCATGTATAAAACACAAGGTTGGGAGGCATGGAAAGGAAAAAGAGAATTTTAAATGTATTTAGGATAATTCTGGAAAGATAAGTACTACTTTGACCATGTGTGTATCTTTTGCTATAACTGGTTGAGTCAATAAAATTCTCAAAAAAATTAGTCATTGTCCAAGTGTAGTTTTAGAACTTTTAAAAGAAGGGGTGTGGAAGAAGGCCTAAAGTATACTTATTTTTGGCACAAAATGCTTCCAGGTGGTTAGTATTATTGATTGCAATGGAGTTCCCATCTTCAGAATACCAATAATGGAATTCCTAGAGGAAGACAAAGGCTAGGATTCCGATCTCTTAGACATGTGAGCTCTAGTAGTGGCTGAGGAAGGTGGTCATTATTCTTTGCATGATTGTGGTTGCTGAGAATCAAAGTTCATTCCAAGCTAGTCTGTCCCAAGTTGACATACTGAACTTGGGAGGTTTTAGAGAAAAAAAGAAAGAAGGTGGGAAAATGCTGGAGGCATTTCAGCTTTTATTGAATGATAGACTAATCACATGCAAATTTGTATTTAAAAAAAAATCACAAACTTGAGGACTCCTCATAATAAGATTGCAGTCCTATTCCTTTTGAATGATGTAAGTATATTTCCACTTAAAATAATAATAATCTGTTCCCAACAGCCTCTTTCATATATTAACCTCTATCAATGTTACCTTTGAATAGTTCTACAACCTCCCATGGTGCAAATGTCTCTGTTTAACTAACACTCTTTATTTTATTACATTCAAAATGTACTTGTGAAAATGAAAGTGCTTTGTATTGCTATTATAGCTCCAACAATGTGATTATTTAGCACTTTTCAGAGACTGATTTCCTCGTTAGTATTTATACAGCCCCATGTACCTGCTACGAGCATTAGAAAGGTGCAAACAGCATTGGAAGGTTGGAATTTTTTAGCATGTTTTAGAGCAAGAATGACAAGGCCTAACAGAGGAGAACAAAAAGTAACGTTTCTAAAAAGTGACATTTTTAGGCTCTTATTGACAAACCCTCTGAACATATGTGAAACATTATCAAAATAATCACCCACTACCTCTGAAAACCAAATTTTGGTTGAAGAAGTCAAGGCCCATCCATTCTGAAGGCTCAGTGTTGCCTGATGTTTTAGCAGAATATCCAAATGCTCATAGAACACCAAACATAAATGTGTTTAGATGAGGACAGATTTCCTAGGTACTAGCCATGGATCCATCCTTAAAAAATTTCAGCTCCAAATCTTGTGAGTTTATTTCAAACTTAAATATTTCCTAAAAGAAGAAATTGCTTCCCAACTGAGTTACCACTATAGAAATTTCTGCCTTAGATTTTCCTGGAAAGCTGAATCAAAGGTAACCAAGAATGACCTGGCTATAGTACTGTCTACAACCTGGGATCCTTGATCAAAACCTGATGAAACTGTATGGGTTCACATTTCCAATTTTCTCTGTATTTAGAGACCAAGGCAGGCTGAAAAGTCCCTCTGTGGAATGCATTTTGCACCCCATTTGCCATATATATTTTCTAGCCTGGAGAACATGACGTGAGGCCCTGCTGGCACTTGACCCAGTGGTAATGTGAGACCAGCAGAGTATTTTGGTGGTTCCTTGTGAGGGCCTACCTTCACAAGGAGAACTACAATCTCTGGCATCACGATTCTGAGCTTTTCTTGCTGTTTGACTCTGAAATACAGTCAGAGAATGGTTAACAAACTATAATGCCTCAATGTAATGGAATATTCCACAGTCTTTATCAATCGTAACTAGGAAGAAAGTGGAGAAACTTACCACTCTTTATAAAATAATTGAAAAATCACATTACAAATTGACACAAAAACCAGGGTGTAATACCTTTCTAAGTATGCATAAGAACTGAAAAGTAATAGGCAAAATTAAGAATAGAGGTAAAGTTGGTTAATTTGGGGATTTTTTTCTTTTTTTTGCAAAGAGTTATTTATTATAGTTCCATTTTTTTCCTTCAATATGTAATTTTTATACAAACAACCCAAGTTGCTTGGTGTAACTTGAGGAACCTCAAAAAAGATGAGTTTCTAAAATGTGTGTGCCTGAGAACAGCATTGCAGCTAAGATATTTGTAGCTAAGATATTGGGTAAAACTCATAGAGTTAACTTGGTTTCAAGTGATTACCTTTTACGTACATGGTTGTTATCAACCATTTTCAAGGAAGAGAACTGAATTAAGTAATACCTTCCTTCCTGAACCCTCATAATGATCTTCCTTTCCCTGAAGAAAAGTAGCCAGGTATCTTTACTATGGGAATTTAAGCATAACAAGGGAGCACTGGAAAATACTATTAACATTTGCCGGCAGCTGGCAAATGAATAAATTGGCTATATTCTGTGGCCTTTCTGAAAGTATTTTCTCCAAAGAAAAGTTAGATGGACTACAATTAAGTTAAAACCTTAGTATAGGATTTCAGGATTGGAAGTGACCTTAGAGATCACCTGTTCAAGTAGTTTTACAAATTCTAGAATCCCAATGGAACCCCAAAATAGGACCCAGCTATAAGAAGAGCTACTCTTTTGAAGCATGGGAGCTATGCCAACTCCACTCCACCAGATTGACTATTGAGACTGTCTCTGACCTCCTATGTAATCCTGGTACTTCTAGGTCCTGACATGGGATGACAATGGCCTGAGCTCCATTTCTAGATTGAAATCCGAGTCTCCTGACACCCATCCAATGGTCTTTCCATTAAACCAATGGTTTTCAGACCTCTTGAAGATCCCCAGAACACAGCAAATCGGTCTCTGCGGCTGACAGAGGAAAGCAGGACTGGAAGAGGGAGATGGGGCAAGGATCAGCTCCTTTATCCCATCTGACCAGAGCAGCTCTGCTTTTACCTTTTTAAATAATGAGATTAATTTTAATATTCTTCTGCAGAAATGTATTCCATTGCCAAAAAGGAAAAGAGGAAGGAAGAGAGGGAGGAAGGCAGGCTCACATAGGACTATTTTTCTTTATTGTCCCTTTTCTAAATAGTCTAATCTTAAAGTGCCTCTTTTTATCTCCTATTTCAGGGCTGAAGATGGAGAAATACACACATACACACAAAAGCATTTTAGAAAAAAATCACAAAGCAATGGAAGCTGGGTGGTGAAGCAAAATTCCTGACTAGAAAGTGGATGCTTAGCAACCAGGACCACATGTTTCTGGCCTGGCCACATGGATTGATTTTCTTTTTAAAAACTCTGATAATAGCTGGAGACTCTCCTGTGGTCTGGATCAGTGATTCCCTGTGTCTTTGTGAGGTTATTTTGTTTGACAGGCAATAGTCAACTTGCCTTGACTTCACTTCTAGGTAGGGAGGGCATTTTGGATCACTTGCCAAGTGGACCACAAGCTGTGGGTAGCTGTTCTGGAAAGCAGAAGTCCATAACCAACAGCTGTCTTAAATGGAGAAAGATGGGCTGCTGATGGGCAGAAAAGACTCTGACTCCATAGTTCAAAGATACGGTGAAAAGAATTAGATATTGAAGGTGATTTATGGGAAGAGGGGAGAAAGTGAGGTGTTCAGCTACGAGATGCAGAGGAAGGCATGCCTGTACTGCTCTAATGGGAAAGCAATGTTTTATGTGTTTAGACTCCTCTCCAAATAAAATCATTGGTGATTCTCCTAAGAACAGAGAGCTGACATCTTACTGTACTTGGGAAATCAACACCATGAAAACAATAGTGATACCACAGCTCACATGTATGTGTTACTCCCATTGACCTCTAATGAGTATGATGAAAGTTATTTTTTTTTCAGATCTGTAAATTTGGAGAATCTAATTCAGTAGAAGAATTTAAAAAGTGTTATAGTAAACACTAGTAAAGTAGAGAAGTTTGGTTAGGTTTGCAGATAGTATATCATGCCAATGAAAATTCCTTGTGTGTTTGTGACTGTCTTGCATGTTTGTTTATATGTTTGATGACTTAACTGTTCATCTGACTTAGCAGAGGAAATCTTGCACCCTTTTAGACCTCATAAGGGTTTAAACATACTAAAGAATCCCCCAAAATGGCCATTCTATCATTCAAAGCCATCCAGAGAGTAGCCTTTATTTTGACCAGCTTTTGAGTGGTTGGAGACCACGTGGAAGGTGGTTTGAAATGAAATTTCTCCATTTCCTATCTCCCTGTTTCCCTTTTTGCCAGGCAGTCTTCTCTAGCCCCACATTTATCAGGACCTATGCTCTTTCCTTCTCCTGGGGTGTTCTGGGGGGCATCCCCCTGGATTGGGAGCAGTTTTGCTTCCCATGGTGCCTAGGGAGCTCCACTTCCTCCTGCATTGTGCAAAGTTGTTGCCCTTCAGTCATTTGGCTTCTTGGCTCGCTTTGTGTGTGGGGGTGTGTTTTTCCTGTTTTCTAACTTGCATTTTGTTTGGTGGGGTGGGAATATCTTTGTCCAGATGGTCCCCATCCCAGGACATTTTGCAGAGTATCTGTGAGCCAGAAACCACCGGGGATTCTTTTTCTTTTGACTCAAGAAGGTCCCTCAGTTTGCTTCATGTTGCCAATTCTTCTTGTAAATCTCAAGGCATGTTCCTTTTGCAAAACAACTCTCTGAAAACACACACACATGCACGCACACAAATAGTTTTATTGGTTAAAAAATTAGTCTGTGGTAAATTCTTGCTAAAAAGTGGTAAATTTTCTCTCTTCAAAGAGGCTGGCAAACTTTCCCCTTTCATGACTTTGCATTTTAAGCAAAATCCTTGACCCCCTAAAATGCTCTTAGAGCACATGCCCTATGTGGACACCCTACGGAAGCTGATCCCCAAGACACAATGTCTAACCACCTCCTATCATCTCCTCCCTGAACAAACCTGAATCCTTTTGAAACAAATCACGTGGAATAATCCAGATTGCAAATGAAAGCCATACGGTCCATTGGAGGCAGCGTAATTTGTGCTTATTATGCTCTTTCAAGCGATGGCTGTATTCCCCTTTGTCTCATTTTCTTGTTGCACAGTAGACATCTGCTCATGCCTGAAATGCCTTAGAAGAACTTGATCCCTTTGGGCTTGGAGAGGTAAGGGTGGAACAGGGGCAGCTTCATCTAAATAGTGCTTGAAAACCTTAGTCAGATAACCTTTTGCAGAACAATCTTCTCCCCTTCTTGAGCATAGCACACCCTCCTCCCCATTGTCTTCCAGTATGCAATATCCATCTATGTAAAGGATGTTGTGTTGGATGACTACTCCTGATGAGGGTTTTTAAACGCTTTAACATGTGGCATCATTGTTATAGCTGTCATTGCTGTCTTGGAATTTATTCTCGGCTCTGAGAAAGGCTTTTAGCCATGTGTCAGGCAGCACGTCAGCAGAAATTGCCAACAGGCACAATTTATACTCAGCCTTTTGGGGCTGAAGGAGTACTGCCTCAGGCTGCTTGAGATCTGAAAGAGGCTAGAACCACACGCTGGCTGTCTATGACCTACATCTGCCCTTAGTCAGGCAAATAATTTTATTTGTAGGATTACAGACATTTTCAGGGGTGTATTCCTAAACTGTTTTCCCTGATGGAGGATAAGCAAGTGGCCTGGCTCTCTCATCCCATTGTCCTATTCCTCTCCATATTTGCACTTACCTTTCCCCCCAGAATACAATGGCGTTAAGGAAAAAGTCAATCCCATTCTAGTTGCCCAACTCTAACCTAAAGTGAGACAGAATTGCTAATGTTTGTCTATTGGGATGTTTATTATTGTAAGATAGTTTGTAAATAGGGAACTGGATTAAGAAACATGGTGCATCTCATTCAGTGCATTGGTTCTTCTTCAATGGAATACTCCACATGTATGAAACAGATTCTTCATTCCATGTTAATAAAAATTTGGTAAGCAAAACAAGTTATCAAACTAAATGTTCATTAACAGATGAATGGATTAATAAAACATGGCAGGTCTGTACAATGGAATATTATTTGGCCAAAAATGGAATAAAGTACTGATATCGATACATGCTATGACATGGATGAGCCTTGAAAACATTGTGTTAATTGAAAGAAGACAACCACAAAAAGTCACATACTATTATTATTCCATTTATATGAAATGCCCATAAAAGACAAATACACAGAGACACAAACTAGTGATTTCCAGGGCCTAGGTGAAGGAGGGAATTGGGAGTGAGTGCTAATGGATATTAAGTTTTGTTTTGGAGTGGTGAAAATTTTCTGCAATTGGATGGCTGCAAACTCTAAACATACAAAAAAAACAAAAAACAAAAAACTATATTGTGCACCTTAAAATTATATTGTATACTATGTAAATTATATCTCAATAAAGCTGTTAGTTTAACAAAGTCTAAAAGTACAAAAAAAAGAAAAACAAGTTACCTAACTCCATGCACTTATAATCTTATTTTTGTAAAAAAAAAAAGTGATATATATTAATATATTTATTTAAACCTATATATTAACAAAAAAGAAGTATATTATACACACACATACATATATATATATATATACATATGTGTATACATATTTACCAAAATGATACAGTTACCACTATGGATGAAATTATAAGAATTTTGCATTTTCCAATTCTTTGTATTTAGCATATTTTTTCTACTTAGAAAATTATGCTGGTTAGTTTTATAAAGCTTTGAAGATGAATGTCACTATAAATGTGAGAAAGATGGGATAAATGATGGCTGCTTTAGACATGATGGCTGCTATTTAGGCATGTTTTAAAATGCTTATCTTTTTCTTTTTTTTTTTTTTTTAAGATTTTTTATTTATTCATGAGAGACACACAGAGAGAGGCAGAGACACAGGCAGAGGGAGGAGCAGGCTCCATGCAGGGAGCCTGATGCGGGACTCCATCCCCAGACTGAGGTCATGCCCCGAGCCAAAGGCAGACACTCAACTGCTGAGCCACCCAGGTGTCCCAGTTTCTTTTTCTTAAAGCAGCCCTGTGGGCCTAGAAATGGAGCACCAAATGGGAGTCTTAAAATATGGTATTATGTACCAGAAAGGTTAATTTCTCATTCCTCTACTTCATTTCCTCCCACTTAGAAAATAGTATCACATTAATCTATTCTTTTAACTTTTTTTTTTTTTTCTGAAAGAGAGAAAGGGAGAGAGAGAGCAAGATCTTGAGTGGGGGAGGAGCAGAGAGAGAAGGAGAGAGAACTTTAAGCAGTCTCCACACCCAACTCTGGGCTTAAATCTCATGATGCTGTGATCATGGCCTGAGCTGAAATCAAGAGTTGGAGGCTTAAGTGTGCCATGGAGGCACCCCTAGTATCCCATTAAGCATATTGTTTTGAGTTTATGACAGATAACATGGGATAAAAAGTAATTGAACATTTATTGAGTGCTCTTGGTTGCCAGGAACTCTGAAAGAGCACCACACTCTCAATTAACATGAACAAATGTTCTCTGTGCCTGGAGTTAGGTACATTCAAGACTTTTGTTCCAGTCTATCAGAGAGAACTTAGTCAAATAGTCATACCTAGCTGCAAGAGAGGCAGCAAAGCAGTTTCTAACTGGTTGGTCCAGGGCCTCTCAAGAGTTATGATAGTTTAGAAGAAAGGAGGAATGGATTTTGGGAGACATTAGCAGAGTTCCATACCAATTATTCAGAGAATATCTTTCAAATGTAGCAAAACTAATGTATTCATGAAGCAAAATATCTTGAGCCAAAGAATAACTCTGAATTACTATGGGAGGAAATATAATTATTGGAGCTCTTTAAATTATGTAAACAACCCTTTGATTTGATGGTGGATGGATATTCATCTGCTCACAGGCAGGTTACTAAAGTTAATGACCCATTGAAGTCATTTTGAGCCACATGATCATTAGTGCACTTGGATCTTTGTTCTTTTTTATTTTAAACAACTCGTGTTCTTGTTTACCTTTGAATCTAATTTTTGCCAAGTTGTGTCATATCAGGGTGGCTTTTCTATACAAAAAACTTATATTAACTGAAGTCCAGTTATAATTCCTGTATTAGTTATGCTAGTTGTTGTAACGAATAAATTCTCAAATTTCAGTAACTTAATGGGATAAAACTTATTTCTCGTTCAAGCAATAGTGTAATATGAACGTTCAAATAAGCAGCTTTCAATGTGGTGAGCTAGGGACCCAGGATCCTTCCTTCTTTTGACTCTACTACCAACTTTTAGATTTCTGTAGTCCTTAACTTCTAGCTGGTGAATGAGGAGAAAAAGAACCTGAAGGATAGAATGGAAAGTTTTTATGTCTCTGGCCTGGAAGTGGACTATAAAACTTTCACCTACTGCCCATTGGCCAGACAATAGCCACATGACCACACCTAACCAAAGGGAGGCTGGGAAATGTGGTCCAGTTGCAGTCTTACTTAGGAAGAAAGAAAAGAGAGTTGGGGAACAATTAACCAGTTTCTGTCACAACTCTTTATCTCAAAGGAGATAAAGTCTCAACTCCTTATCAAGGGCTACAAGGTCATTTATGATTTGTTCCTGTTTACCTCTGGAACTGCATCTTGTTTCTTGAACTCTATTCCATTTCAAGTCACTAAATCATAGAGATCCTGAGGTGTTGATAGTTCAGGTAATAATATTGTTTGCCAGCAGAACAGTAACTAGCAATTATTCAAATCTTTTGATCTTCTTATCTTTAGTCTCCTGAGACCAACTAGCTTTTATCAACACTTTTCCCACCAAAAAAGAAAAAAAAAAAAAAAGAATAAAAGGATTACGGGCACTACTGCTTAACAACTTGATGTTCTGTGGGATAAGTTGGGGGGGCTTTTTGTTTGTTTTACTTTTTGTTTTTGTTTTTTTGCATCTAATCTTAAAGACTAGGAGAGAAGGAGTTTCCTCTTACATATCTCAGATAATTTGTTAGTTTTCTGAAGGGCTTTCTGATCTTTATTCTCTCGTTTTTTCGGATGGAGGATTGTTTAACTGAAGTTAGCTAAGATACTGGTTCCCAAATGTAGATGTATTTAAGAATCACTTGGGCAGTTTGTAGAAAAGATGATTTCAAGGCCCCATCAGAGAATCTGATTCAATAAGACTGGTATGGCATCAAACAGTACATATTTTTATGGTTCTATGGTAATGGTCCATGTACTGTGATCTGAGAAATATTAAACTAGGAGATTAGAAAGTATAGAGGAGTGGACAAGAACACCACTCAGACAAATTTATTCAGCTCTATAACTGAATAGTGTTGCAATCTGGGGCAAGTTTCTTAAACTCTGTTAGTGGCTGAGTGGGGACGAATGAAATGTTATTAGAAGCTCCTGTTAATGGTCCATTTGCTTTGTTTCTAGAGGCCCCTTCCTGCCCCTTCAGTAGTCTTACGCCACACTATAGCTGGATTCCCTTTCTTGCCAGCTACAGTATGTTTCTCAAGAAGGGGTAATGCCCTCATATATGAGGCCTAAGAAATTGGCTTTCAGAACCAGGAGAGAGTTTAGGCTCAAAGAAGGAAGGAGTCAGGAGCCTAGTCATTTTCTTAAGTTTTCCCTTTTAAACCCAAGTCCTTAGCTACTTACAGATAGGGAGATGCCGGTGTCATAGCTGCTAAAAATTCAACACAATCACGGACTGCACTAAAGAGATGTTAAAATTCATATAAATAATGGGGAAGGTTCTATTCTATTCTGTGGTGGCCACAGCATATCTGGAATTGTGTTCCCTCATGGAAGCTCACTCCCCACCTAACCAAGGGCTTTGACAATCTGGAGCACATTCAAAGGTGAGTGAACAAAATGGCATGAGGTCTGGAACTGTGTCCCATGAGAGGACATTCAGTCAAATTGGGAAGTTTAATTTTGCCGGAGAGAAGACTTGGCGGTAGTTCAGGGTGATGGTTCAAGGAAGGACACAATGATTAATTAAAAATTTGCCAGGAGACAAAAAATGTAAGAAGAACTAGATTTATTATTTGATGCCTTTTAGAGTAGAATGAAGACATAGGTGGGAGACAGATCAGGGTTAAAATGTTTCTAAGCCGAGACATATCCTGTTGTGGAAAAAGTAGAGGCTGGTGACCAGTTCCAGAGGTGGTTATGAGCCGTCTTTCTCTTTTAGGACATATAGGATTTCCACCTACCATGACTCCACCACTGCCAGCCTTGTCCAGAGGACTGAGAATGCTGCAGTTCAGTGGACAGAAGAGGAGTAGGAAAAGCATCAAGAAAACCAGTTCTCTAGTAGATCCTGGCCTTTTCAGTAAAACCCACCTCATGGGGAGAGTGGCAAAGCATAACATGGGTCTAAGGTAGATCCTGACTTGCTTATCTGACCATTTAGCCACAAGGTAGATCCTGACTTGTTTATCTGACCATTTAGCCACAAGGAAACAGGACAACAGACAGCAAGATGGCCAGGTTCCTAGGGAGATCCAGCTCAGCTCATGTTATATCGAATGGCAGAGGCCAGAGCAAGGTCACCAAATCAGCTCAGGTCTTAACTACCCAGAGGCATAGAAGCTGGTGGCATCTTTTATATTTTATATTTATACTTATATAATTTTATATTTTTAATGCACCGTAGTTTTGTCAGCAACCTGAAATCTGCCCAATAATATTAGTGCCCCTTTTTCTTGGTTTGTGAGTCAGGGTGGGTAGGGAGGGCTTAGGATCCTTCCATTCCCTGCTGAAATATTTATTCTACGTGGAATGGGGTAATTTCTAAAAGGACATCTATGATGTGCTGGTTTGGTCTTTGGGCCCCAGAGAGAACCTGTGGCTTTTTTCAACAACGTTGGCTGAACCAGGATGGAGGAGAGCTGAACTGTGGGTGATCTCGCTGTCATACTGGGCTACAGAGCCAGAAGGAAAGGAGGCAGGGAGACCAACCACAGCTGGCTTTAGGTGCATGCTCTTGTCTTCAGGGGGTTGGTCCTGCAGTGTCTCTAGGGTCTGTAATAAACTTTCTGTCTCTCATTTCTTGTGACCGCAGTTGAGGTTATCCGTTCTGAATGCCAGAAACAAACAGACTGTTAGAGTTTTCAGAGATGATAGATCATCTTCTTTTAGCCTCTGCAGCTTTACAGATCACAAAATTGAGTCCCAGGAAGGTCAAGGAACTTGTCAAAGGTCAGAGAGCTGGTTACTGGAAAAGCTCAGACTGTAGTGTATATTGTACAACACAGAGGTTAAGACTGATGAAGAACACAGTTTCTGGAGACAGCCAGCCTGTATTCAAGTTGCCAGTGACAGCTCTTCCCCAAATAAGAAACTTAAGAAAGTTCATTAATTCCTCCATTCCTCAGCTTTGTCATATGTGACTATAACAGTGGCACCTGCTTCATAGGTTGTCATGAAGCTTAAATCAGGTAAATCATATAAAAGACCTTTAGGGCAATACCTGACATTCAATAAAACTTGATGAGGTAACCTATTACCATTAATTTGAGATCACAGTCCTTTCACTCTGGACACAGGATTTGATTTAGTCCATGGTAAATGGTGATTCCTTCTGTGTAAAAACATGTCATGACTCTTAACTGTGTTCAGCCTCTCCACTGACCACAACCTAGACCCGGCCCCTTATCGCTCACCTGGATTACTGCAGGAGCTCCCTCCTTGGTCTTCCTGTCTCCTTTCCCATTTTTTGTTCTAATCATTAATTGTTGCCTAACAAACTGCACTGAAACATTTGCTCAGTTTTGTGAGTTCAGGAATTCAGAATCGCTCAGCCCAATGGCTTGTCTCTACTCCTTGCATTGTCACCTGGGGCCGCTTGACTGAAGCCAGAGGGTCTGCTTTCAAGATGGTTCACTCACAGGGCTGGTAAGTTGATGCTGGCTCTTGGCTCTGAGCTTATCCAGGGCTCTCTCATCTGGGGACCTCACTTCCCCCCCAATGGGCCTTTCCTTGAGGCTTTCCACAGCATGGTGCCTGGGTTACATGAATGCGTGTTCCAAGACACCAGAGGCAGAAGCTGCCAGTTTTCGAATGCCTTGGTCCTGACAACTGGCAAAAAGCATCACTTTCATTACATTCTATTAGTCCAAACAATTACAGAGCCAGCCCAGTTTCAAGGAGGGGAAAAATAGATCCTACCCTTCAGTGAGAGGAGTCTCAAAAATTTGTAACTGTCTTTAATATTCCATGTCCTTCTATAACCAATTATCTTCAGAATATCACAAGCCAACATTAAAATATATAAATCAAATCAAAGCCCATTGCTTTACAACTCTTATAGGTCTATCCACCACACTCAGATGGTATGCACCAGACCCTTGGTTGACTTTCTAACCTCATTTCTGATTGTATTCTCTGACACTCTACCTAACACAGTACCGTGTTTTCTACACCCTTGCCCTGTATGATTTTTCTTTATGCACTTATCATTACCTGACATATTTTATTTTTATTGATTTGTCTAACTCAGCCCCTAGAGTATGAGTCCATGAGGGCAGAGGCTTTAGTCAATGAGCTATCGCCATTGCATGGAACAGTGTCAATAGCAGTGCTCCATCAGTATTTGTTGAATTAATGAATGGTACATTGTGTATTGTTTTCTTTGACGTAAGAAGAAAAAAAAACAACTTCTGTTTTTGTGTACTTGACTTTCTGCCATACTTTCCCTCTCTCCCTGGAGAGAGAATAGTCTTGGTGTCAGTTGAGTTTATTTACCCATGCAACATGAGGAAGGAAAGCAAGTTGAAAGACAAAAGGCTGGGGATCCCTGGTGGCTTGGCGGTTTAACACCTGCCTTCGGCCCAGGGTGTGATCCTGGAGACCTGGGATCGAGTCCCATGTTGGGTTCCCTGCATGGAGCCTGCTTCTCCCTCTGCCTGTGTCTCTGCCTCTGCCCCCCCCCCCGCCCTCCCTCTCTGTGTCTCTCATGAATAAATAAAAAATTTAAAAAAAAGACACAAGGCTTTTGGCAGGGGAAAAGACTGAAAATCAGTTGGCTAATATTAATTACAAGTCTCACTATTGACTCGCGTATTTAGGCCACATATATGTAATAAGAAAGAAATGATACAATCTGTGCTCTCAAAGAGTTTAGAATTAGGGCAGTGCCGTTGTGATGATGACTCAAGGTGGCAGAAAGTCTAAATGAAGTTATCAATGGCACTGAAATTAGACAAACTTGGACACCTTTCTCTAGGCATGTGATCTAATATCCACTTGCTTAACTTCTTTGAACCTTGAGGTTTTTTCATCTGTGAAGTATAAATACTAATATTCTCTAGGCATCTCTGTGAGAATGAAATGTGTCACTCTATTTGTGGTAGGATTAAAATACATCTGCAAATTCTTTGTTACTCTTGTTGAGAGGTAGGGTTCTATGTACCCTACCCTTGAATTTGGATGGATTGTGTTTGCTTGGGCCAAAAGAGTATAGCAGAAGTGATGCTATGTGACCTCCAGAGTGAGGTCATAAATGGCCAGAATCCCATCTAAGAAGTCTGACTACTACCCTGATGGCATCATACTACATGGCCATATGTAGGCCTTCTGGCTAAGCCTAGTTGTTGCCCCCTCCCAACGTGGGCAACAGCTATGTGAGTGAAGAAGTCATCCTGGTGTGGATCCTCCAGCTACTCCAGCCCTCAGTTACGGAGTCATTCCCCACTTGGAAGTCACTTGGGCCAAGACCCCATACAAGATGAACAGAGAAGAACTATCCCACTATGTGCTTTCCCAGTCCCTGACACATAGCTTTCATGAGCCTAATAAATGATGGCAGTTGTTTCAGGTCACTATGCTTGGGGGATAGTTTGTTACCCAGTGATAGATAACTGGAACAGAATGGAGACCATCTTACATAGTCCTTTGTATAACATAGGTAATCTAAGTATGCCCATCTCCCCCTTTCCTTCTAAATTCAGTAGGATGTTAGTGAAGGGGGACATGCCTGTGGACTCTGTAGAGTGATGGGTTTTGACTTGGATTTTATAGGTAGGACAATATTTCAATAGGGAGATGAAAGGGTGTCATAGAAAGACATTCCAGGCAGGGAATGTAGGTGGGAGGAAGCGTGATTATGGCCAGAGACTTAGAGTAAGTCTTCAGATGACTCACTGTTAGAAGTATGTAGTGGTCAGCTCCAGCTCCTCAGACATGAGATAAAACTGCTCAGAAGGAGGCTTCCTCACTGGCTTCCTCCTTTATGCCAAGAAGTGAAATGCAGTGATGAGACCCTCCCCCCAGGGCCCTGCTGCCCTCTAGGCCTAGTAGACATCAGAGGGATGCTGGGGTCCTTGGTCCTCACTCTGTCCCTTTGTCTCTGTCTTGGTGAATTCCCTGTGCCTACTTCTCTCTGGTCTCTTCTCTGGTCTAAATCTCAGGCTTTCTTCTTACACCACTTGCTTCATCTTCATTCTCTTTGCTGACCGCTTGAGACTCCTCCCTCTCTCCAACGGCCCAACATTTCTTCCATCTATTTCCTCTGTAGATGTAGAAACAAAGATGCAGTTTTGCCACTTTTCATACTTCAATGAAACATGGACATCTTTTAATAAGGGGGTGTCTCTGAGTGTTTGTACTTATCATTCATGCTTATCTTTTTTTTTTCAGGAGGAGAATTTATATTTAAAGTTTATTAAAAAACAGCTTTTTCAAGAGTGAGGACCATGGCTTTTAGGTAAATTATGGATCATATTTGGACAGCTCTCAAGTGTACCTACACTAAATAAGTAATGAGATACTACGGAAGAATATTCAGTTCTTAGTGTATGGGAGATCCTTTTCATTTCGATGGGGCAGCAGAATGGCTAGGAGAACTGCCACCACCATGTTTTGCTAGAATCTGAGAGTGGTATTGAGTACCCCAACCTTTTCCCCTTTCTCTGCTAGGGTGGAATCAAGAGTCTGAGATCTCCTTTGGAACAGAACTCAGCACAACCTGAGGGCAGAATTTTTTTTTATCATAGCCTGATTAGTATTATTAGTCATTTTACTAGATCAATTTCAAGGCTCTCCTCAGCTCACATGGACAAAATTTTCACTTTATTTTCCCAACCTGATGATTTCTATCTAGAAATAGGACAGAAAGATTTTTCTTGGTGTGTCGAATCATTAAAATCTCAGCCACCTGGGCTGCCCCTCAGGAACTTTTTTAAATAAAGATTTTATTGTTAAGTAGTCTCCATCCCCAACATGGGGCTTGAAGCTACAACTCTGAGATCAAGAGTTGCATGCTTTACCAACTGAGCCAAGCAGGTGCCCCCAAATCTCAGTAACCCTTATGTTCTAAAAATAGACTAACGTGTGCCACCGGACAGCCAACTCTGTTTTTTAAAAATAATGCTTCTCTAAACTCAGTTGTTCCTTCCTCTACCCTTGGATAAATCTTGGCTAAGCTCAGACTTTATCTTCTTATTGTCCGATAATAAAATGTCTTTAGTCATTTTAATTAGAAAAAAAATTACAAGCAGACCAAAAAACTAGATTCAGTTCTTTTTCTTAGTCCTAATTTAGAGTAATGATCAAATGTAAGAACTTCACTCAAAGGTAAAACTTTAGGCCTATGCAAGTAGAAAGCTAGTAGTGGGCAAGCAGTGTCGGTAAGAGGTACCGGAATGACTTCTTTTACATTTCTCCAAGTTACATCCTTTCCCCTTCTTCCCCAGCTCGCTGACCATGGTTTTTGACCTTCTTCCCCACAATGTCAGCTTGAAGTTGGGGGATGACTGTGATAGACAAAAGTCATAGAGGGAGGATGACTAGAATATTCTCAGCTAGTGTTTGAGCCCTGTGAGGTACTTTGGTGTTTTTGGAGCACTCTCCGTCAACAACGAATGCATCACTGAGGATCTTTTGCCTGCTGTGTTCCCTCACAAGTGAGGTACATTCTGTCTGGTTGTCTATGTTACCTTCCTCAGCTGTAGGCATCTGGTGATCTATCTGCAGCACATTGAGGTCCGAAGGGTCTTCATGTTAGTTTTCTATTGCCATGAAATAAACTACTAAAAATTTAGTGGCTTAAAACAAAATAAATTTATTATCTCACAATTTCTGTAGATGAAAAGTCTAGGCATAGCCTAATTGAGTTTATCCCTCAGGGCCTCACTAGGCTGAAATCGAGGTGTTGGCTAGAGTGGTGATCTCAAATGCTGCTGGAGGTCCTCTTCCAATTGCACACAGTTCTTGTTAACATTTATTTCCTTGTATCTCTAGAACTCATGGAGGCTGCATCCTCCAGGCCAGCAGGAGAATGTCTCTCTGACACTTAGGCGTCTTTTAAAGGCTCATCTACTTAGATCAGGATAACTCAGGAACCTCTCTCCTTTGATCAACTCAGAGGATTAGTAGACTAATCATGGCAGTGATATCCTATCATATTCCTGGGTCTTGCTCAATGGAGGCGATTACACAAGGAGAGGGGATCAAATAGCAGTGGACACAAGAGAGTGGAATCTTGAAGGCTTAGAATTCTGTGCATGATATCTCTCTTGGGAGGAGTCTCCAATTCCTCCACCCCCTCCATCATCTTTCCTGTGGCCCATGTCTGTGATTCTCTTTCTGTAGGAATACAGTTACTTTCCAGCTACCACTCTCAACTCTTCTTCAACAGGCCAAGTAGCCAGCTCTGGCCCATTCTATTTCTCACGTATGGTCCAGTTTCCATCCACTATATCACTCATTGTCCAGGAGACCTGTAACAAGCTTATCAAGTTATCGCCTTGAAGTCTCTCTCACTAGTACTGAGGTGAGGGTAGAAATTTCCAACCTTCCATTCTCCCAGCCTTATCAAATGATTTCTTTATATGCTCATGAGCGGCTGAGGAGACAAGGTCACAGAACAATTTAATAACTAATTTTTAAATCCTGCTTAGGTTCTTTGGCATCTCATTTTGAAAATTAGGAATAATTGGTACCCCTCTAGTAGGCTCAGTTAAAATTAAGCCCAAAAGACTTCCATAACATTCTGGTATTTGGAGCTTATTATTGCTCACTTTTATTGGGTTCTTAATATGCTTCATCTTCCACTAAGTACATCAAAAAAGAGAAAACTGAGGCCTAGAGGTTAAATTACTTGTTCAGGACCATATAACTGATAAATAGTAGAGTTGCAATTTGAAGCTAGGTCTGATCCTATAGCCCACGTCATAACCATTGTCTGTACAGACTTCCTAATATTCTTCTTCCCAACTTTGAATCCCTGAATAAAAAACATGGGTACATTGGGTCAAGTTTCCTAATGCTAATTAGACTGCTGAACTTATTATCATGTGGATTCTATCTCTACCTTTTTGTGTTATATGGTTATGAACCTGTGTCTTGATAACTGCTGTTACAGTTAGGGCTGCTGTTTTCCTTCTGCTCTGGGTAAAACATCCCCAATGTTCTGATCAATTCATTTCAAACAATTGCAGATCTGGCCCTTTGTCAACTACCAGAGCAAAGAAGGCTTACCAAATTCAGAGTCTGAGAATACAGTTCGGTCAATAGGCATAGACAACCAAGGGAGTACCTTGTTTACATCTCGGGCAATATCTTTCAAGTATCTGGATTTATGTGGCAGTCCTGGAGTGGGTCACAAGTGGAAATTTTGGGAAATTCCATCCCATGCATGAAGAACTAATTGTGTTCTGTTGATTTGTTTGTATTCCCTCTGTCACAACTAAAGAGACCACAATTGGATGTGGATATTTATTGAATATATTTCATAACCGCCTTTTTCTAAGCGTCTGGTTGCCTTATGTTGATACAGAACACTCACCACCTTGCTACTCAGCTGTTTTTTGGTCACAGGCAGAGTCAACCACCAAAGAGGGCCAAACCTCAGGACCGCAGGAGACTCAGCCATTCTCTGTGCTGAAAAATGTTTTAGTAACAATAAGCCCCCTTCAGGCATTTTTAGCGGGCCAGCTCTCCTTGGCTTGGGCCAGAGTGGCAGAGAGCAGAATGATTGCATTTCGTGTGGAAGGATTTCTGAAGTAGCTTTCACCCAGTGGGGATGGAAAGTTTGGGAATGGTATCAGAATAAGAATAAAGACCGAATGTGCAGGAGGGAAGGCAGACGCTAATGGATTGCTGGTTGTTCAGCAGGATGCTGAGTGCTCTTTCTGAGCTAGAGTTTTGAAATCTTTAGGTCTATATCAAAGATGTGTTGTTCTTGATTAGCCAAATAAACTACTTCTGTTGTAGCTTATTCATAGTGAAAAGTTAATCTCAGGCTGCCTGCCATTGTTATCAAATGGAATATGCTCAGAGAATGGAAATTAATTTCAATAGTTGACCAAATAAAACCCAATTAAGAAGATAAATTTGCTCCGAGGAAAACATGTGCCATACATTCCAGAACAATGCAGAAATGACTTACTTTGGGTGGTTTGGCTTTATTCCTATGTTGCCTTCTCCATATTTCTGTTCCCTAATTAGGGAAACAGAGACCAAAGGGGAGAATGCCTTTCCTTATGTTAAGCTTGAAAAGGTCATTGCAGGCCCATGAATTTAAGTCCACGGAGAGAGGAAAGTGTTGGAGAAACTCTGCGCTTGGATGGGATTTTGTGGTTAGGTGTGATGCAACCAGGAATGAGTGTTAGAAGTTATGTTCTCCAGATGGCTTCATCGTGTCTCAGACCAGGCCAGAGATATCATGCAATTCCCTTGAGCTGCTTGTGTTAAATATGTCTGGGATAGAAAACACAACTGAGTAAGAAACTGTGGAGGAAGAGCCAAGTTCTGGGAAATTCCTTTCCATGCAGCTGGTCTCAGACCTTTGTGGAGGATTTCACTGGGCTCCCTGGAACAGGATTCCTGGGGAGGGAATGATTGTCCTTATTAAATAGAAGTCCTTATTGGTACACTATTGACAAAAGAAAGAGAAGGAATCTCCCCTGTTTTGGGAATCTACAATGTATCCTGAATTTAGTTCATAGATGGTTAAATGAGATAAGTTATGAAGTAGTTTTTATTCCATTTTATTTCCGTCTGTCAGCCTGTCTGTCTATTCATCTGCATACAAAGAGAGGGGATTAATTTGTCCTTAGGAGCACCTGATTCTAAGAGTATTTAGCCTTTCCCTTTCATGAGTCTTGTTTCAGTCTACAACTACAGAATGAGGAAATTGAGCCAAGCAGAGGTAAAAGCAAACTATCCAGGAAATGAGTGGAAAGATTCAAAATGAAGCAAATCTTTCAAGTCCCATGGTCTCTCTAATACTGCATCATTGTAATAATGTCTTTATAAAAGTAATAATTAATATATATTTAGTACTTATAGCCTTAACTCTCAAAACTTTTCATCTTACTTCCATAATAAATAAGGTGGGTATAAATGACCTGAGGAGAAGTCGAGTGACTTCCCTAAAATCCTCCAGAAATTTGAGATCAGAATCAAACCAGAGCTGAGGGGCCCAGTGATTATTTCACGGAATTGTACTTCAGTTCTTACTTTACTTGGGAAATCTGAAGATTAGCTACCCAAGTTGTTAGAGTCCTGCGTGGCAATTTCTTATCTCAGCTCTTACTTAAGCTAGTGCAATGCTGTCTTGGAGTGACCTGGGGAGCATTTACTGGACTAGCTCGTCCTTTTTTTATTTTTTTCCCATAAGAGCTGTGTATTGCCCATTGTAGAGCTTCATTCTAGTCATCATGTTACCTGGACAGAGGACAGATTTCTGGTCAGAACTGTTGTATCCTGCTGTGTAGACCGTAGACTGTACTCACAGACTCTGTTGCATATAGTTCCTCTGGGGTTGTACAGAATGGCAGCTGTGCTGTTCTGATCGTAAGCTGCCAAGAAAGACCAGTAGTTGGGGTGTTGGGAGGACATTTTCCTCCTTAGGTCTCCATACCATAGATTGATCCTTGTCTAATACATCCGTCAATCCCTTAAACCCCCAGGCTCTCCTCAGATTCAGAATTATTCTGGGCAATGGACAGAGGTGCCTTACCTTGTTGAAAACACTAAGACACTTTAGTCCTTTGGATAAAAGAGGGACCTTCCAGCACAACATCCCATGTTGGTCTAGTGACAGTAATGATCCTCTGTCAGCCTGTCTGTCTATTCATCTGCATACAAAGAGAGGGGATTAATTTGTCCTTAGGAGTACCTGATTGTAAGAGTATTTAGCCTTTCCCTTTCATGAGTCTTGTTTCAGTCTGCAACTACATTTGTTTATGTTCAACTCTCTTGAATAAACATTGGAAAAACTTTTATGGGCCTGCTCACACTGATTTGTTGATGTAAAATGGTGTAAAATCGTGAGGGACCTTTGGAATTTGTGAAGGGCAGCATTTGCATTTCCAGGAAATTTGAAAATAGGTAGGGCAAAAGAAAAGGATTTTGTGCCCAAATTCCTCCTCTATACTTAGCTTTTCTCTCATTTAATTTCTAAGCAATAACAGCAGGGATGGCTGGCGACTTTGTGTGCTTAGATTAAAAACACTATCGCCATGCTAATAATCACTGTTGTTTGATGCAGCAGATTAAGTTGTATTATCATTAAGGATTAATCTTTGCAGGCTTTGAAGTTTATGAAATAGATAATTTTCTCTTCTAGAAAATATTGAGAATAAAACACTCTGGCTCTCTAAGCTTAAAAAATCTTAGCCTGGTCAGAAGTGACAATTTATCTGTAATCAAAAGGCAATAATTGTGCCATGAGTCAGTGGCCGCATTTGTGCTTTTGTGAATAAGAAACAGATTTAATTGATTAAGGACTGAATGTAAGTATATATTCTCTCATGATAGATATCATGGAATCATGATATTCTCTCATGATTCCAGAGCTTTCTGCTGCCCAGCGTTCCAAAAGATGAGCGCATCACTATTTGTTTGCAGGAGATGTAAGAATTGATCTTATATTCTTAAACCTAAACTGTTGGAGAGACAGACAGACTATACTTCCCTGTCCCTCTTCTGGAATTCCATCTTTTATAACATCCTCACTGTGTATCTTGGAAGAGGTCCCTTTCTCTGTGCATCCCTTCATGTTTTGCTATCACTCAGAAGGACAAATTCTGCAGTGTCTGGTTAGGGCAGCAGGGCCAGACCTAAACAGTCCACTGCAGGCTATGATTTTTTATCTTTTTTGGAATTACAAACACCAGATCTTTTGACTTCACGGCACCCATCCACTCGTCTTAAAAGGGCTGTGTGGAACTTTTAAAATTAAAGTGAATCAACACTGTTAGTTTTTCAGAATTTGGGACAGTAGAAAACTGGAGTTGGCCTTCATTGCTCCAGACACTATGGGATGGAAATAGTGGCTGACATTGATTGAGTTCTTATGTGCTTGGCAATGGGCAAAGGGATCTTTAGCCTCATATTCCCTACCACCCTGTGAGGTAGTCTTGTTAGGAGCGCTACTGTAGAGAAGATAAACTCCAGGCAGAAAGAAGTAAGGTCCATCGACAGGGTCACCCAGCAGGTAGTGGTCCTGGACGTTGAATGTGGGGAAGGGAAAGATGAATTGGTCCTACTTCATGCAGGGAAAGGGTTTGCTGTGTTTGAGGCCTCTAACAGAGAGCTCGTCTCATGATCTCTTGTGGTGGCTTTTTGGGAGGTCATCAGATAATACGCTTCCAGTGGTAGTTCTGTTTTCCTAATGACATCGAGGCTGCTGAGACCAAGCGCAGCTACCCAAACAGCACTTTTGGAAGGTATGGAAGGTATTGGACTCATCAGGAAAGTGCTCATCATTTTGTAGTTGTGCTTAGACACAAGGGAACAACCAAGCATAGGCTGATTCTCAAAAGGCTTCTGGGTAGATTATAACGCGTTAGTGGGGTAGTCTGACAGTACCTTACAAGCCTAGAACTTTCCCAAGCTGCAGCTCCTGTTGGAAGTTCGCCTTATTTGCTGTAATCACTCAGGCTCCTAGCCTGATCACATCCCTGAAATGTGACTGAATTTCCCAGCAGGGGGCCATGCATGTTCTTCTTCCGGTGTGGAGCATCATGCCTGGAGACAGTCCTGATATCAGACATCACAGAATTGTTCAACCCACTGCAGTAAGAATTTCCTGAATGCCTACCCTGAACAGAGATGGAGAGCAGGTTACAGAAACAAGGAAGACTTCATCTTTGCCCTGAAAGGGGGTAATAATCCAGCTGGGGTTTGGGATACACATACCAATGACTTTTTTTGCAAAAAACAGAGCCATCACATTTCAATTATCAGGCTTGTCTAGCATTGAAGTCATTCTTCTCTGAATGTTGAATTTATAGTTGGTGATTCATTCGCTGTGGAGAAAGAGATGGTGCTTATATGAATACTTTCATTTTTAGTCTAGTCATTTGTTTATTTAATCGATGGAGGCTCTTTTCCTCAGAAGTTTATAGCAGAGAAAAATATTAGCGTTGTCAGATGATCACCTGTCTTGTGTTCACTTCACGTTGTAATTTTAGGCACTTGTTTTTCCAACCCTTTGGATCCTGTCACTCTCCTGTTTAATGCCTTCAAGGTCTGCCACTCTTCTTGGGATAAAGTCCAAGAATGACAAGGTAACCACCACCACCTTCTCTGTTTGCTCAGGATACTCACCTTTTTTTTTTTTTTTTATTCCATCAAATCAAATGCATATCTGCTGCGGACTGAGGACTGTTCGAATTATTTTTATGTTAATAAGCTCTTTTCAGCCTCATAATAATCCTATAGGGCTGTTACCAGGTTCCTCAGTCCCCTTTTGCCAGTGGGGAAACAGTAGCACAAATTGGGCAATGTGCTTAAGGTCAGGCAGCAAATAGGGCCTAGAACCTCAGAGGCTGTGAGCTGACCCAGCCACGGCACTTCTCTGTTGCTTTCAGGGCTTTGCCATCCTCTTACTCATTTCAGGGACTTCACAGATAAGCTCCCTCTGCCAGGAATCCAAGGGCCTGCTTACTCCCATCCCCACCAGCACCACCTCTTTCTCCTCCCAGTCTGCCTGCCTCTTATAATCACCCTTTCAGCTGTCCATTTAAATAGCACTTTTCCCTAACCATTACCCCAAACTGAGTTACTGACCGTATTACTCACTCCAAAAGCACCCGGTATTTTTCTCTTATTGCACAAAGCACATTGAGATTAAATGATTATTTGAATAATGAAGACATTTTTCTTTTTCACTAGATTGCTATGTAACTTGAGAGTTAGGGCCCATGTCTGTCTGTGCCTTCAGCACCTGAGTACTTAGGCCACCGTAGGCACTAAATTAATATATACCACAATTAAGAAGTTAAATTAATCATCAGAACTGGGGACAGACAAGCAAGGAGACATTGTGAGGTTGTGGAATGAACACAGATGCCTGGAAGGCTGCAGTCCTGCCTCCCTCACCAACTGGGACTGGCTGCGCAGCAGTGGGCAAGCCCCCTACTCTCCTAGCCTCCCGTTCCTCATTTGTAAATAGGGACATAAACAGCTGCATATCTATCCTAAAAGGTACTGGGAGGACCAATGAAAGGGGAGAGAAGGGCTCATGAGGCCACTCTGTCTTACCTTTTGGTTGGTTGTCATAATTGTTTCACATTTATTGAAATGGCCTACTGGTCTCCATTTATTTGCTTTCTGAAGCCTGGTCAAATGAAAGTTGCATAAGAAAAATAAATCGGGGAATTCTAATTTGTATGAAATACCTAGGACAGAGAAACATGTTGAACCATACCAGGAGTGCGCAGGGGCGGGGGGAAGATGCAAACTGGGAAATCCTCTGGCTCAGATGACCTGGAGCCTTCAACAGGCAAACTGTAAGGAAGCAAAGAGGTGCTGGTGGTGCCGGTAAGGACGGTAGATTAAAATGACTCAAAAACCATATCAATTTTTAAAATAAGCCTGATAAAATTTGTGCGCAGGGATATACATTTGGGTTGATAAACCCCACAAAAAAAGTGCAAGGAAAGAATTAACATAAAAGTTAGGATATTGGTTATGCATTTGGGGAGAGGGCACGTGGAAGGGCCTCTGGGGTCACTGGCAATATTCTATTTCTGGACCTGAGTGGTGATACAAGAGTTTTGTCTTATAATAAGTCATCACGCTCTATATTTGTTCGTGTACTTTTCCGTATCTCTTCTTCAGTTTTTGATAAAATGCTTTAAACATAACAAACTAAAACATTACAAATAAATAACTCAGCCAACCAACAGATAATAACTACGTAGAGCTATAAATACAAAATTAAAGAGATGGTTGGAAACTCGCAAACATCAATTAAGTATATATACTGGTGGTGATCTCAATCAGGAGTGGGCAAACTTTGGGAAACGACCAGACAATACATATTTTAGGCTTTGTGGGCCAGAAGGTCTCAGTCTCAACTATTCAACTCTGCCATTGTAGGTAAAAGCTGCCCTACATAATATGTAAACAAATATGCAGGGCAGTGTTCCAATAAAAGTTAATTTATAGAAACAGTCTGAGGACTGGATTTGGCCTAAGGGTGCTGGTTTCCTGACCCCTAATTAAAAATTTTAAACCTGAATGTTGCCTGGCGTGTCTTCCCAGTGTCTACTAGATGAAAATCAGCCCAGCCTGTAATCCAAACCTTCCTTCAAAGTACTTACTAGAGGGGGGCTACCTACTAATTCTAATGCTGCTTTATCTTTCAAAAAGCTTTGAAAATTTTGTCCTTTGGAATTCCCTTCAGAGATGAGGTAGCAGGGACGGCATGTCTGTGCCTTTTAAGTTGAATCTGAATTTTGGAAATACCTGTACTAGTCATTCAGAGCCAAAGCTGATGAATAAGATGGGTGACAAACCGGGTCATGGTGTCTTCCCTCAAAAACATTTCAAGGCTCATTGCAAACTAGAGCCCCGTATTCGGCTGCTGTTCACCTTTTGTGTGGAACACGCATTCAAATCTTTCAAATGGTTTCATGTTAAATTTGAGAGTCCCCTTGGCTTTAAGGATGAGTTCTCCTTCAAATAATCCAGAGAAGTGAATTCAGCATCGTTTGTATTTATGATTTGGGCATATATTTTTGTTGTAGTCATTCCATTTTGTTTTTTTTTTTTTTCTGGAGTCTTTTGTGGTTTATTTTCTGGTCATGCTGGAAACTCCATGTTTCATCACTATTACAGCTCTTAAAAACAGGGTGTTGTTATTAATTTTCCCTGATTGATAAAAACACATGCTGTCATCTCTGAGTGGTACAATCTTTGCAACAAATTGACTCATTTTTCCCTACAGTCAACCTATTGCTCTATTTACTATAACTTAGCCCAAATTCTCCATATTTGAATGACCCCAAATCTCTTACCTTTTAGCCATTTTTCATAAGCCCTATGTACAAGTCACTTAAATTAATACCATGTACATCTTCTCTGTGAAAATCTCTTTCTCTTGGTATTATCCTCATGACATTTTGGGAGGGATAATTTCTAGTGGCTCACTTTAAGACTTAATTTCACCCTATATTTGACCTTATTAATTTTCATTTAAAAATCCACAATATGCAACCATATGTACCAGAGCTCCTGTGCCAGCCACCAGCCATGTAATACTTCGAGAGTGTGTCTCTAAGCTGAAACAAGTTACAACATATCCTTGCCATAATTTCTCCCTCTTTGCTTTCAGAAGCCTTATGAAATAAACATTCTCACTGCTTCAGAGTCCCATCCTAGCACTGCATCATGACAGTTGGAAGGAACTTGACATAATTAGCCTTTCATGTGGAGCGATTGGATTTGTTCTATAAACTGGAGTTTACTGGTAGAGGTTATAACAACTAAGTTCTCGAGTTCTGATAGGACAGAGGCAGTAATTGACTCCTCATTTGCAGATTGATTATAAAAATGATGCTAGTCGTTCATGGCTTTCTGTTCCCACACCCTTTGCAATGTGACCTTTTTAGCTCTTCCCATCAAGATTTGGGTTCTATCATCTCATCTTTCATTTTTTTGAGCTGGATGTGTCCTTGCTTTGGCTCATAGAAGGCAGTGGTAGGGTGGGACTAGGCCTTTGCAAGCATTGCATGCTTCTCTTTGCTTTCTTGGTGTCCTGTGATTACTGGCTGGGGGAGAAAAGGTTAAGTGTCCAGTCACGGTGGCCCTAGCCAACAGTCAGTCAACTGCCAGACATATGAATTAGGCTGTCTTACACTAGCCTAACCAACCAAACTGCCAGCTGTCCAGACAAATGAGTGAAACTGGCTTAGATCAGTAAATCCACCCAGCTGACCTATGGATTTGTGAACAATAACAAATGCTTATTGCTTTAAGTCACTGAGTTTTGGGGCAGTTTGTTATACAGCAATAGCTAACTCATATAACATTGTGGTTTTAGGACCTAGCAGGAATGCCTGGCTATCACAGTGTAAACACATACTACATATTTTTTTGGGTAAAGGCCATAAATTGCTAACTGAAAATCAGAGCTCTCAAAGGATGGATGAACCTCTTTAGGAGACAGTGTGTTTCCAACATGCTCTATGCCCTGGCTTTTCAGGATCTTTTTTGGATCATAGTTCTATCATGCATCCTTCAGTGATTGTGTCCTTGCCTCACGTCAAGCGTGGTTTCAGTGTGCAAGGGTCTATCCATATTTAGAAATACCATTTAACACTACTTAGGCTCATCTCAGATTTTCCCAGGGCCCTGTGATGGCGGTGAGCATGAGAGGTAAAAGCAGCTGGACTGGACTGGTGGAAAGATCAGCAAATGAGAATCAGGAGACCAGGAATCCTGTCCCAGCTCTTATAATAACCATCCATGTAATATTGTGCAGGTATTTTTATTTTAACACTATTACACATTTAAATTTTTTCTTCTAGTTTCTTATAACTCTTATTTGTAAATTGAAAAAGGTAACATTTACCTAACATATAACATGAAAATTTTATGAAAATATAAAGAAATAGCAGATGAGATATATTTTTATCAAAGGCAGTGTGCATCCATAACATTTATTTTAATTTAAATACCAGCTATTATTAGCTTGGGACCAGTGTCGTCATGTTGTCAAGCATATTGTCAACTTTAATTATAATTCCTCCTTGTGTGGAGTACGTTCCCTCAGGACCTTGTATAACATTTTGGGGAGGGGGTGTGTGTGTGTCATAAGCTCTTATTAAAACCACTTTATATCTTTATATAAATTTCTCTTGCTTCTTAACATCCACGAAGTATTACTTATAAGAGTAAAATCTGTTCTAGAGTTAACAAAAATATTTCTTTAAGAAAATATATAATTAGAATAGGATATAAAGTGCTTTTTAATGTCATTAGGCCTAGCTGCTTTGTTTATTTATTTTATTTATTTTATTGTTTATTTTATTTATTTATATTAAACACATATATGTATATTTTAAAAAGATTTATTTATTTATTCATGAGAGACACAGAGAGAGGCAGAGACACAGGCAGAGAGAGAAGCAGGCTCCATGCAGGGAGCCCCATGTGGGACTCGATCCCAGGACTCCAGGATCACGCCCTGAGCCAAGGGAGACGCTCAACTGCTGAGCCACCCAGGCATCCCTAACTGCTTTAATAAAGAGTTTTGTTTTGATAAGAGGTATTGATTAGAGAATTGATTAGCTGAACCTTAGGCTTTTTCATCAAACCACAACTTCTTAACAAAGGTACCACCCATCGTAGGAAGGGCATTATTTGGGGGCTGTCAATGTGACCTCCCCCAAAATAACTTCTTGAGTGTCAGACTCAAGAACCTTGATCTATAAAGTGGAAATTGTGCATGTCCTAGAACCTATGATTATGAATACTTCTGATATAACAGTTTCCCTGACTGAATAGATTGTGCAAATTGCCACATAGTTTCATTTTACCATGATATATGGAGACGCTCAGAAGAATGGGAAGTTTCTTTATCATGTTTGTGAGTTAATTATTATTATTTTTTTACTGCTATTAATTCTTGGAACTGAGTTTTAGATTGGGGGGTGGGAGTAGGGAGGGCTGGCTTCAGGGCGTCTGATTTTTGGTTAAGTAAGCTAACCATGTGCAAAAATAAACCTGGCTCACACACTGCTTTTCTGAATAATTCTATGCCAGCACCAGGCCTCAAATTAACACCTCTCTCCATATCTTGCATTTCGTTCATGTGCATCCTGAGTTTTCAGCGATAGTGAACCACCTTGGTCTTCAGTGTGATTCTAACAAACACATCTTGGGAGGATTTTTACAGAAGTTTAGACCCTAGTCCTAGAGGGAAAGAGGTGATGTAAGGTTTCTTTGGATGTTCCATGATAATCCTTGCATGGCAACCGACTGCCATGGATAAGACACCTGGAAGCAGCTCTTCTCTTACATGACATCATCCTTCCAGAGGCTCCCAAGGTACCAAGCTCCCCTTCCCTTCCAGAAGGATCATGCTTTTATTTCTTCTCAGTTCTGGAGTCAGGGAGGAGAGAAATGGAAGGCAAAGGACAGAGCCCACATTTCCTCTTCTGAGTTCCTAAGAAAGCCATCATTTCAGTGATATTATAAGAAAGGATTAAAACATAGATCAGTCATTTTTTGCTAAGCGGGCCAAAAAAGTGTATATAGGATTATTTATTCATGGGTACAAAGAAGTCATCTAAATATTTTAAGCACAAATTAAAATTTTAAAAATGCATGAAAAGAGATTACAGTGTTTAAACTAACCTTAACTCATATGTAGTCACAGGTATAAACCTGCTTTTGAGGATAAATGGTGCCATTATCTTTCTATAAGTTTGCCCTTCCTGATGAAATTATAAATACAAAGGCAATTTTGTGGATATATGAGGTGTCCTATTTTACCTTACTATGAATTTCCATATAATTTTGCTTTGGATTGTACATGCTGAACAATTCTAAGAAACTCAGCACAGTGATCATTAGGGTCCGTGGTGCCCGCCTGATGTAACTGAAGGGGATGCTGCAAGAGACTTGGGTTCCAAATTCTCTCATCTGCCAACCCAACTTGGTAACTGGCATGGCTTTGCGGGGTGCTTTTTGTGGGGGGCAAGGAACCAAAGGTCCCAGAGCAAATTTTGCCAGGGGAAAGAGAAGCATGAAGGCTGCCTTAGCATGAAGTAGTTCATTATAATACAGGGAGCTTGGTCAGTGGAATCAAGCAGAGTTCAAGTCCTGGCTTTACGATTGCTCCCTATGTGATGAAAACCGGTTATTCGTCTTTCAGAGCCCAAGATTCCTCATCATAAAGTGGCCATATTCTTCTGTACCAGAAGGTGTTTGGAGAATAAAACAAATGTATGTGGTGCATAGAAAATGCTCAGCAAATGTTCTCTTTCCCTTCTGAGAACAGGGTCCACGGAAAGGAGCTGGACATATCAGTTGTTTTAGGAGCAGAAAGGTCAGGAAATCAGGAAGATGGTGGCTCAGAGAAGGCTTTGAAGACTTTGTCAGTGAAACACCACGTGGGGCAGCTCTGACTATGGGATGACCCTCTGTCCACCGCCCTGCCCACACCCCCCCACCCCCAGCTCACTGGGTATGGGAATGAATGCAGCCAGAGGGTGCGGGTGGCTCTGACCTCCAACTTGGCTTATCTCCCAGGGGCTCCGGTGCTAGCCTGTATTTCCTATAGCTCCTCATTCCCCACAACAAGGGAATAATGCCAATGGGTATATCACTGGATATCTTCTAAAAGTCCAGTAACAAAATAATAATGCAATTTGCATATTGTTACTTTGTACTTCTTCATCCCTGAGATTCTCCAAGGTGTACCTTTTTCTTAAAAAAAAAAAAAAAAAATGTCCGACTTTCCCTTTCTTAGCCTGCAAGATCTTTGAGTGCCAGAGTATTCTATTCCTTTGGCTTCTTTCCAGTCTTTGGAGCAAGAACTCCGTCAACATTGGCAATTTCCTGCATGCCTCCGAGCTACCTCTGGGAGGCAAAGATTCCAGAGCCAGGTGCTTTTCCCTTTTACATTTCTTTTCTATTATCTTCCTCTACATACGTGTGTGTGTGTGTGTGTGTGTGTGTGTGTGTGTAGACCTACCCCAAATGTGTTCCAGTCACTAAAATGACATGAAAAATCCAGTGAAGATGACCCCGTTGAGGCCCTTCAGCAGCGAGTGTAATTGGGGAGATAGTTTCTAAAGTGCTGACAATCTCAGAGCACCGTGTGCACAGGAAGCTGTGGGAGCCTGTGAAGAGGCGTTCAAGCCAGTCTGGGTTTTTCTAGAAAAGCTTCCTGAATGGGATGATGCTTAAGTTGAATCCTCAAGGACCAGTGGGTTTTACCCAGGAGAGAAAGGAAACAGGCAGTGTAAAGACACAGAGAGAAGCGAGAACACTATTTTTTCCTCTCAGAACTATTAATTGTTGGGAAGTGTTGGCTGGATCATGAGGGAGGCAGGAAATGACATGTAAGGGGCATTTAGGCAGCTCCCTCCCACAGACCCCCCCCCCCCACCTCCAGCCTTGCTGAGCCTTGTTGAGGGCTCTACCCTGACTGATACGGAGTTGGTGGGGATGATGTGGGACACAGGACAAAGTAATGGTGATGTTGAACAGGAAATGACACAATCAGGTGTGGATCGTAGTACGGATCAGGGTCTCAACAGATTGAAACAGGAAAACTCATTACTGAACTTTGACCTGGTGTTTCCCTGACAGAGAAGAAGACCTGTGAACATAAGATGTATCTAGAAACCCCTCCGTGTGAGTCACATTAGGCCTCCTAGGGTAACATCGTCACTGTTCTTATCAGGTAGGTGGGAGGATCATTAGGAGGCTGATGAGAGTTATGCCTCCACAGTTATGGTTCATTTATTCATTTATTCAATGAAAAAATATTCATTGGGGAGCTAAAGTGTTTAGGCTCTACGTTAGGTCCTTCAGAGTTTTTAAAAAATGTTGCTTACCTATGGTGTTCTTCTTCAGCTAAATTCTTTAAGCTCTAGGTTCATTTGTCCATGCCCTTATCTGCCTGCAATATTCATTCTTCTATCCAGCACCTAGGTACAGTCCAGCACGAAGTATCTTCATACCTAATGTTTGCTGAATGAATTGGCTATTAAACATAACCCGGCTCTGCAGTGGGAAGAGCAAAGGAGCAGGGGTGACTGAGGTAGTGTGGAAGCAGGGAGCGCCCATGCACTGTTTCCCCTCTCAGAAGCACGCAGTGGCCTCCTCTGCCCTCCCTCTAGGAATCCCTGAGGAAAGGAATAGCAGGTGGAAATCAGCAGAGCCTCCAGAGCACCCTTGACTAGCAATGTGTCTAGTTGAGTAGACCTAAAGGAAGGAATCATTAAAAAGTAATAACCAAGAAGTGGTTTGGGAACGTGGCAGTGAGCTACACCTGTGTCTGGGGAACTGCCTTTTTTATTTTATTTTATTTTATTTTATTTTATTTTATTTTATTTTATTTTATTTTATTTTATTTTATTTTATTTTATATTTTATTTTATTTTATTTTATTTTATTTATTTTATTTTTATTTTATTTTATTTTATTTTATTTTATTTTATTTTATTTTATTTTATTTTATTATTATTTTTTGAGAACTACCTTTGTTGAGCGGAGAACTAAGTTGAGACATTTCTCTTGGAGAGGTAGAAGAAGTATGATTTTTAACTCTTGAATGTTTCCTTCCCTCCCTCCCTCCCTCCCTCTTCTCTTTCTTTCCTTCCTTCCTTCTTGCTACATCTTAATGCCTATATAGCTTATCCCAGGGGGTCAATGGGAAAAGTGATATTCTCATTCTGGGGCATGAGAAATTGTGTTGGCTCTACATCTCTGTGGGTTCAGGGGCTGGACGTTCTTGTGCTATTGAGGCATGTCCATCCCCTGCTCGAATGTAAGATCAAACACCAGGAAGAGAGCTGCTCTGATACCTGGCTGCGTGGAAGCGACCTTTCTGGACAAGCAGGAAGTTTTATCCAGGCAGGACACCAGAAAGAAAAAAAGCCATTGAAGGACGTAGGAGGGAATAAAAAGTGTTCAATATTTTGGTGATTAGAATAACACAACATGGAGAAGAAAGATGAATGATATTCAACTCTGTATCCCGGGGGTTCTGAGAATCGGCTTATCCCTCTCAGGGGGGTGAACCTGGAATCCTCTGTGAGAACTCGCCCTCGCTGCATACGGAGCAATGGAGAGGACTAACAGCAGGTAGGTTTTGGGACTCCCGTTACTGGTCTAACGGGATGGGAGATGGTGCATGCAGGGCCTGCAATGGTTAAACAGAAAACTGCACTGTCTCCCATGATTTGCACTAAACACGCTAATGAATGAAAGTATTTAAAGCTGTGTTTGGCTTGTGGTGGGTCTTTAGTAAGTGTGGATTCTTTTCGTTATCACTTTTCCCTCGCAGGCTCTGGGATGTGAGGTAGAGCCCTAGAGACTCCACAGCCCCATCTTCTCTCTGCTGGTGGGCTCCACCAGCACAGCCTGCCTTGTACTTTTCCATCCCCAAATCTCTCCCTTTTCTGCAAAAATCAGGATCAGGAATCTCCAGAACCCCTGAACATAGATGCCGTTTTCACTTGTCCTTCTATGGTAGTGACCCTAGTCTTGAAAGAGAAGAGAAAACCTGGAAAAGCGTCAACTACCCCCCCGAGACGCTGTCAACGGCTGAGCTTTCTCGACTGCAGCTCACAAGAGCAGAATGACAACAGGCTGGGCACGCACCAGAACACCAAGAAGAGTGAAGAATAAAGTAAAAAGGCAGCAAGGTACCGGTCTGATGAAGAAGGACCTGCCAGTGAAATTTGAGCAGGAGGAGGAGAAAGTCCTGTTAGCTAGACATTAGGAAGACCGTCAGGATGGCACAGGATGCATGGTGAGGAGGGAGGTGTTCAGAAATTTACTGAAGAAAACAACAGGGGAGATGTCCGAGAACTATATTTATGAGCTCAGATTCTATACAGATTATAAAGGAATAAGTTAAGTCAACCTGGAGTTTTTAACACTGGAACCAAATCCAATGCCACAGAAAACACTGGGACGTTACGGGCTAGAATCAAGAACGACATGCAAAGGTTTGTCTTGTTCAAAGGAAATCAGTGAAATAGAAATGATGGACATGCCCCAGAGCCTCGGTTATTTCTGGACACGTACACAACTGAAGCGTAAATGCTCGGTGCAGAACAAACCCGAACATAACAGAGTGAATAGGAGTGATTTGGGGGGAGGGGGAGGGCACGTTGTAAGTCCCCAGGCCAGGTGCTAGAAGTCTAATGCTAACGTACAGAGCTGGCACGGGGTCCACGCATGGCAAGACCATGGGCACGTTCCGCTGTCCAGGTGTCTGTTGACCTTTCCTTCTGCTAAAAGCTGAGAAGTGGATCCCGCTCTGGGGACGGTGCCATTTATTGGAAGTCATGAACTGTAAGACTGTGAATCTGGTGCTGACCCTCTGGGAAAAAAATTGAGAAACTTTGGTCCAATTAAAAAAAAAAAAATGAAGTACCTAATAAAATGAGCCAGGCGTTAGATGGGACTAGGAAGATGGGTAAAACAGACATGAAGCTGGCCTTCTAGTGGAGGATCCGGATGCATGACTGGTTCCATGTCTGGTTCTTTCCATTGCAGTCATGATGGGAAGAGATGAGGGGGGATGGGGTACAGTGGTGTAGAGTAGGAGAACCCTCTGAGGCTGAGGGGCAGGGGGCCCTAGGGAAGACCTCCTGGGGAAAGAGCATCTATGGTGCTATTGGAAGCACCCAGTTGGCAAGAAGGCCTTGAGCTGGGCCCTGGCAGGGACCCTGAGGTGGGGCTGTGTGACGGTAAGGACTGAGGAGGAGACTGGGGAGACAAGGCCCCTCACAGGTTTCTAGACCTATGTCCTTGCCGTCCATCTCTTTAAAGGAGTGAGGCTCTGTGGTCATGGGAGCTCCAGAAGATAACTCAGGGGTATCCCAGGGGCCTCTGGCCTGACAGTGGGCCTCCACCTGGAAGAAAAAATAGGGTGAGTGGGGATTCGAGTGGCTGCCAGGAGCAGAGCTAGGACTAGGTGTGCATGTCCTGGGGACAGGGGGCGGAGGGGAAGTCCTGGCATCAGTTCCCCCATTGCCGGTGGAAGGGGCAGACAGAGGCTCTCCTAATCCCTGTGACAGGGCCCAGGGCAGAGCAGTGAGCACCCTTTGGGACTACGCTGTCAGAGGGGAGCTCTGACACTTGGGGCGCTGGCCAGTGGGGAGGGGAGGGGGGCGTAGGGAAGGCCTCCCAGGGGAAATCCCGTCGGTGCTAGTTCATGTCAGACTTTGTGGGCTGAGCCCCTGACACAGAGCTGAGAAGGCCCACCCCGTCATGTCAAGAGGCGGAGAAAAATAGGGTGCTGCGGGAAAAATGTTCTTGCACCTGCTGAGCTTTCAATCTTCAATCTTACCTCTTGGCCAACACCCTCCCCCCCCACCAAGTCCCTGTCCAACCCTCCCAAGAGTATCTTACTCTGACGCACTGGGACTGGGCTGCTCCTGCACCCCCTGCTTACAGGATCTCCTAGACCCTCAGCTTTGCTTCCCCAGAAGATGCTCTTTTCTGCCTTTTAGGGTTCTCCAGTGACCTGGCCCTCAACCTCTCATTGCAACTCTGTTCTTAATCCTGTGCCAGCCCCTCGCACTGACGTTGCTCTGCTTTTTTCACTCTAGACCCCCTCTGTGCACAGTGCATGTTGCTTCCTTTACTCCCCCTCGCTGCCCCTTACCCACTCAGCCCCCTGCTTCCCAACAGGCTCCCCACCTCACTCGCTGGGAAGAGATGACCCACGAGTGCTGGAAGAGTCATTTGAGAGCCGTGGGAGCATTTGAGGGGCCTCGGGAGACCAAGCATTAGGGGCGAGCAGGTGTTCTTCAGGAGGAGAAGGACTGGGAGGGACTTTCCACCAGGAGAGAGACCCAAAGCTACTCTACTACATCCTGTCCACCCCGGAGTAGATTGCTCACTCTTCAGGTGACAGAGGAGGAGCATTACCAGGCTGAGTGTCGGATCAAGACCTGTGAGACCCCAGTTGCTTGATCCTCCTCATATCTCCTATCCCAGTTTACTACTGAGCATATATATATCCACCATCCTGACCCCTACAAGGACAGAATTCTGAATATGAGGTACGACAGGACTGGGATTTTGCTTCTCCAAGGAGAACCATAGAGATAGACGTTTTTATCTAAATCCATCAAGTGACCATTAACTAGGGTCATGTGGTGTTGCACACTAGGGCCTTGCACTATTGATTTCTTTAAACAAGCCCTTGGTGGAAAGGCCGCTTGGGAAAGAGAATTATTCATAAAGCTGGACAATGAAATTGCTCCAGGCCACACCCTACTTTTTCTGGAGAGTCTTGGAGAGAACATGCTTCTCCTCCCTGCTGCCCTGGCCCGGGAAATCTCAGAGTGATGGTCAGCGAGGGTCTCCGCCCCTCAGCCTCCTGATCAGACACTGCCAACTGGGCCTAACTGGAGAGAATCCTAGTCTCCAAGGTGAGCCTGTGTAATTTTTCTCGTTGGAGTCTTTTACTTTACAGTTTGGCAAATGTTTTCATACCTGAATTGTCAAACTGAAAGGAATGAAGAAAGGAAGTGCTGTTGAGGTGTCATTTATAGAGGAGGCTTCTAGAGTGAAAGTGGGCTCCTGGGACTGACATTGAAACACTGGCGCTTGGAATATTCGAGCTACCCAGACTGATGTGGCTCAGCTTCACCAGTCAAAGGAGAGATTTCAGAAAGCACGAGGCCTAGGAGCCTGCTTATCCCAGGACGTGAATGTGCCCCTGGGTGCGTATACCCACCTCTTTGGAGTTCCGAAACAGTGCAAGGTACCAGGAGCATCTCTGGGCACGTCTGGAACAAATGACCAGCAGCCCTAGGAGTTCCGAAAAGAGATTCAGGCTGCAGGCCAGTCAACCTGCTACCGTAATGAGCCACATGACTTCAGACAGGGCTTAAGCTCTATGCCTCGTATTAATCACCTATAAAGTGTTGTGAGTGGACCCACCAGAATCTTTTCTTGTGGGCTACTCTAGAATTCTCTATGATTTGCTTCTAGATATCCTATAGTAGCTTTGCATTAAATCTGCTTTAGAAGGTTACCTAGGTGCAAAAGGAAGCTCAGGACTATATAGATAATTTCAAATAAATAATTACTACTAGATTCAGAGGTCTGGATCCTAATGTCCTGGGTCAGAGAGGAGATTTTATATATAATATATAAATAATCATATATATGTTACATATAATACATATAATATAAATTGTTTAATTGCTGATGTAGATGATGGGATGGGATCTCATGTTTGTTAAATAAAAAAGAATATGCAAGGAGTACAAAAATATCCCCTTGAAAGGGTTTGATGGGAGATATTTTCCAAAATTTGGATTATGGGAAGCACATGGTGTAGTGGTGGTTGAGGGCTGAGTTGTGTCCCACTGAAAAAAGATGTGTTGAAGTTCTAACCTTCAGTATTGACAAATGGGATCTTTTTTGGAAATAGGGTCTTTGCAGATTTAATCAGCGTAAGATGAAATCATTAGGCTGGGCCTACTCCAATATGACTCGTGTCCTTAGCCAAGAGAGAAAATTTGAACACAGATGCACTGAGAGAAAACTATGTGAAGACAGAGCCAGAGGTTGGAGTAATCTAGCTATAAGCCAAGAAAGACCAAAGGTTGTCTGCTGTCACCAGAAGCTACAAGAGAGACATAGAACGGATTCTTCCTCACAGCCCTTGGAAGGGCTGCCACCAGGGTTTTGCACTAGAAGTTAGAACTTGAAAGAATAAATTTCTATAGTTTAAGCCACCTAGTTTGTGGTACTTGTCATGGCAGCTCTAGGAAGCTAATCCAGATTAGAAGTGTATAGGCTCCAAAGTCAGAGATTTTAAGTTAAAAAACGGTCTCTTGACTAACTCGTTATGTGGCAGCAAGCGCCTTAATCTCTCTGAGACTCCGTGTTCTCCTCTGCTGGGAATGCTGTGAAGATGAAGTGAGGCAACCCTTGAAAAGAGGCCATAAGTAGATTGTGATCAACGTGAAATGTGACCGTCTCCGTGTATTTGCCTCTGAACCAGAGACTGTTTCTTAAGGCCCTTGAAGATAGGGACCGGGTTTCCTACCATCTCACCTAGCACTGAGTGTTGCGTGTGGTAGCTGCTCGATAAATATTGGCTCCCTCTGGTAACACAGGTACAAATTAATCTTGTCAAAGCCCAGCTGAGTATAAGTGACACTGGAAGTGTCCTCCTCTTAGCTCTCCTCTCAGCTCCTCCTGGTTTCTTCCGGGTAATACTCCGACATGGAGCTGAGGAAAGTAAGAGGGGGCGCAGGTCGGGGTGAGATCTGCTTGTGGTTGCATGCCGTTAGCTGTCCTTGGAGAAGTGATCTCCCCTACCCCCCTATAGTGTTATAGTCTCCTCTGTAAAATGGAGAAGGGGATGGATTTGCCTCCCTTGGTGCGCTCCCTGGGGGGGTGGAGCTGACCATGCCTGGTTCTCCCCTCTCAAGGTCTGCTCCCCACCCTCTCAAGCCCCACTTCTAAGGAGCCCCACTGTTTCCAACACTGGCTGCCTGAAGAATACACCTTAAGGAGAGTTATAGCTAACAGTCTCAACAATTTACACACAGGCACCATGTGCACAAAATAATCAGGTCAATAAAAGCAACATCAAGAGTCTGGCTTAACCTTGATAATTTCAACTAATGTGGAAACTGTGGCCTTGGCAGCCCAAGACTTTATTGATGTGGGAATCACTGGATTTGGGGGGCACATCTTATAAAACACATGCTTTGGCTGGGGACACCCCTTGGCAGTAGATGTCATGGGGGGAGGCCAATTTCAAAGTCCAGGCTTCACTGTCAGTTGGCAAACATTTAAAGCATGTTGGCTACCCGTGGAGAACTGTAGAGGGCAAGCCTCGCTGAGAGCCCTGGGGAGAGTGGGGCTGGGAAGAGTGATAGATGAGGTGTGTTTAGTGAGGATCGTACAAATTGTTTCCTTTTAACAAGACATAAACCTTACTGAAAACATCATCTGTTTTTGGCTTGCTAATTACACTCTTGCCTTTCCTCACTTAGCTGAAGCTTTGACGGCCCTAGATTTCCTAAAGGCCTTGTTAAGAAAAATAAGATTAGGGTTTAATGAAAGGAAAATACGACATATTATCTTTTAGGATCTCTAGGGGGTGCCCCATATTTATGTGCATTCATTCGTTCATTCACTTGCTTGCTTTTGTTGGGCCCCTACTCCGTCCAGGCGCGCTGCTAGGCCCCATGCGTTAGTTACATGGTGGCTACAACTAATTAAAATTTCCCATAGTCATTTTCCAACGTCCTTGTGCCTCCATCCTAGCCCTAGAGCTGGCATAGAGCCTGGAATGAGACCAGTCCTGCCCCTCATGGGCTCGCCATCTAGGTGGAGGAAGAAGATAGACTGCTTCACTGCCTTCCCAGGGGCTATATTAGTAACAGCATGACCAGAACAGTAAAAGTCCTAGAAATAACACGAGGGATAATAGGTCACACTGATTGTTTACTACGTGCCGTCTCATAAGTGATTTAAGTAGATCATGTCTTTTAATCCTCACGTAGACATCAGGAAAAAGTTGCTGATACTCTATAGATGAATAGTTGAGTCCATTCTACAGATGGGAAGGCAAGGAAGTTAAATGGGGCACATATACGGAGGAGGTGACAAGCCTGGGATTCCCACCCAGGTGGTCTGACTCCAGAACCTGCCCTCATAATCGATTCTCTACCTTGCACACGTCGACTCCATTTTAACAGTGGCACCAACTGCAGCTTTATGTACAGAAAGGTAGATTATTCACTTTTATAGGAGGATTTCATGAAATGTTTCTGTAAATAGCAAATGCTCTCAGCACTTTGAAATTAAGGTTCAGTTGGCAAAAGGTTGATTTATGCATTTATCTTCGGGAACATATCTATTCTGTAATAGGAAGTTCAACTGATGTAAAATTATAATCAGCTTACATGCATAGCAGAGGGAGGTACGGGTGAGACAGTGGACGGCCCTGTTCCTCTACTGTACCCATGAAAACATTTTTATTGATAGTTTGGTTGTACAAAAAAAATATAATGAAGAAAACCGAAATGTAAATTATCTGCAAATGTGCAGGCAACCCCTACTGATTTTGAAATGTACTCTTATAGGTCTATTACTTTTATTTTAAAAACAATACAAAAAAAGTATACAAAGAAAAAGAAAAGATCTCGTTTCTATCTTAACCCCCCACCATGGAGAATTGATTCTTGCTTATCCTTGAGGAAACTGTGTGGAGTTGAATGTCTCTTGAGGAAGCTAGGAGGAGTGATGGGTCACTTTCTGTTGTGTGCTGAGTCCCCTGCGGGGGGGATGAAGTCACAGAAATAAATATCACTTTGTTTGGGGCATTAAGTGTAGGCGGAAGTGGAAAGATTGTCAAGATCCAACCGTTGGGGCTCCTGTTCTTTCCCAGGTGTCTCTTCCTGAATCTCATGGTGATTTGAACCCTTTGGACCCTTCCTTGCCTTCCATGTTCCAGGCATTCTCGCTCACCACCATCCGGTGGAAACAGGATTCAGGTGCCTCTACTAGTTCCCTTACCCTATTTCCTCATTTTTATCCTTACAACTCTGAGGGGAAGATTTACACTAAAATCCAAGGCATGTTCTCCTCCTACACATACTCCTTCCTGTTTTCTCTACTTTCCCCCTCTTTCTCTCCCTGTGCTTCGTTTCCACTCTCCTCCTCTCCCCCTCGCTTGCCCTTAAACCTCTCTGTGCATTTCCACTAAATGTTAGGCCCTTGCCATTTTGTGTGCACACGAACGGGTGTACTTGACAGTATGTAACGATGGAGTCTGCGTGCATGTGTCTTCCTGACAGTAGTCTATTGCTCGCGTGATTCTGTTTAAGTCCTTAGCAGCATGTACAAATCCTTTGTGGGAGCTATCTAGAGTCCAGAAGAGTCCTCCCTCTCATCCTACAGGCCATCACTGAGTGCTTCTTTCATCAATACACCATTGCTAGGCGTGAAATGGGCTATTTAGGATTTTAAGAGCCAAATGTAAATGTGCTTAATGAGCCTCGGGGGAGCTGTGGCATGGCCAGGGAAAAAAGGCTTTTAGCAGCAGATGCAGACAAAAGTATTGGATTTCATTCTCTGGGTCTCCTGAAAAGTCAAAGACAAAGAAAATGGAGATCTTGGCCCCCGATGGGGTAGGAGTCCGTCAAAACCTAAAACCCAAGCAACTGGAGTCTCTTGACATTTTTTTCTCTTTGGTAAAGAATTCAACAAATGGTGGGGGGCAGATGGAGTATAAGGATTGGTTCTAGTAGTATCAAGCCCCCCTTCCTGTCAGGGACCTAATGGAGCTCAGGGATGGAGGAGAAATCTTTGCAGTAGTTTTAAGATTCTGAGCAGTGATTTTTAAAAATTTTTAGATTTTTAGATGAGTTTAGAAAAACTCATCTGAGTGAGTATTCCAAATCTGCCTGAAATCTCTTTTTGGCTCTGTCAAAACAACATTCTTTGTCTCTTTACTAGTAAATATGAAGGCTAGTTCAGGCATCTCAGTGCATTAGAAATCTGTTGAATGTCTCAAATTTACTCTGCTGTAGCTCGGGGCTGGAGTCTGGGAGACTTCCTGCCTCTGACAACTGTTTTATGCCTACCCGGGGTTGGGCCAGCTCTTCTTCAGTGTGTTAAAAGTGGTGTGTTTCTGAATATAACAATGCTGATACTTGATCCTGGCAGAAAAAGAAGTGAAAAATAACTCATAAAAAAATTTTTTTTATGGCTTTAGGCAAGTCAGTAACTCTGGGCAATCGTATGGTTTACATTCTGCAACAGCTGAGCTTCCAGCATTCTCATCCTCTGGGAGGAGGAGAAAGGCGGGGTCACCCACACTGTTTGCCTTGATACCCACGCTCCTACACTCCGGTTTGGAAACTTGAAGCTGGCTGTGTCCACGCTCAGCCTACACTGTGCCACTCTCAGCATTCCTCCTGCCTGGCTTCATTCACTTCCCCGATCTATTTGTATACCTGGGGGTCTTCCATTGCTGATAGGCTCTGGGAAGACAGGGGTGCCGTCTCCTTCTTATCTCTTGAGCACCGAACACAGAATTTTGCCCATGGAAACTACTAGGAAGACATCTGCTAAATAGTAATAATTTTTTTTTAAATCATGCATTTTGGTCCTTTTGATAAGTCCGTCTTCTCTTGACAAGTCTGGCTGCATTAAAATTCTTACCACTACTATGGTGATGTCTCACTTAAATTTTATGTGCTTATGAGCTTAAATCCTATGATTTTTTAAAAATGTTTAACTAGAGGAACATGGGATTGCGTGCCCCAAAATAAACCACCTAAACTCTTAGTGTCTCAATTTTTCTGTCTTTTTAAACAAATGAGAAGAGTTATTAGAAGATACAGAAATATAAGATTGAGAGCATCGCGGCGCTGGCTCACTGGCTGTGTGATCTCTGACAACTTACCTGAACTTGTTGAGCTTCAGTTTCCTTACCTGTAGGTTTGGGATAAGGCCTGTGTTACAGGGTTGTGGTGAAGAATGAGTGAAATTCAAGGAGATGACACACAGATAGCTTTGAAATCGCGCTTGTACTTGCTAATGAACCCCACTGAGGAGGACTGACTGCTTTCAGGGAAACCTGGAGAGATCTGAGACTCCAAAGGGATACCCTTTGGGGTTATAGAGGGAGAGCGGATCTCTGGGGCCTGGCACAAAGGGCCAGATAGCTTGCTGCCAGTCTGTGCCTTGAGGTGAAACACAGTCTCAGAGGCTGCCGGAGGGACAGGTGGTGTGGGCCTGGAGCGATGATGGCCTTGCTCCGTCCCAAGTGCTCTCAGAAGCAGGGAGCGATGGACCTAGAGAGACTGTGTAGGCTGGGACAGAGGGTGTCTCAGCACCAACAACTCTGCCCAGGTGGCCGGTGATCCCCAAGGGACTCATGATGCCTAGGAACTCTGAAAGACCCTGCGACTCGGCCCAATACTGGGGAGCCCTTAGAATGGCTCAAGTTGTATTTCCCACCATGCAGGCAGGAGGGGGATGTGGAGTTAAATTGTTTTATGGAAAATAAAAGAGTTGTGCTATTTCTTATATATGACCTATGTCATTAAAAATATTAAATCTGCCACAGATTTTCACTTAGATGTTGGCTCTGTTTCACACTCTTAGCTTTGAGGAGAGATGAATTTTAAAAATAATATAACATTAGGTCCATTTAGATTACATATTTGGCAGCTTTATAAAGTAGTCTCTTTGATTTTTAAATAATTTTAATAGCCTGATTCTCTGTAAATTATGACTTTTACCCTCTGCCATGACATGGCCACCTCAAATCGTGTGTAACGTCAGACAGATTAAAATACATAATGATATGAATAAATAGTGGATCATTGACATAAAAGCACCTAATAGAGCGCCCTACATAATTATAGATCTTCAATAAATATTTGGGAAATGAATGAATTAATGGGTAGATTTTGATAAATCCTTAGAATTACTGACAAAAATGTAAATTTTATTCATCTTAGTTTTATTGCTAATAAACTTTATTTACTAGCAACAGTAAATTAGTCATTGATGACAAAACTCTATTAACCAGAATATATTATTAATCAAGATAGATATACCATTTCCTGGCTATGCTGAATAATAGAGAATTTATAGAATTAGGTGACTCGGTTGGTGGTTATCTGATACCTCACAAGCTGAGGGCAATATTGCCCTTAAATAAAATTGAGAAGTGAGCAGAGTTTGTTCATCTTACTCCTATTTCTTCTCTCCCATGTAGCTCTCTGCCTCTTGGTGAGGGCTTCACCTTTCATCCTGGGTGTCACCTTGGGTGATAAGGACCCTTTGCTATAGCAGCCCATATCTTGCTTTTTCTCTGTTCCCCTCTGTAGTTGTCTTTTTAAAAAAGTATTATTTTTAGAGAGTCTAGAGAATGTGTGGGTGAGGAGTGGCAGAGGGAGAGAAAGAATCTCAAGCAGACTCCATGCCCAATCTGGAGCTGGGTGTGGGGCTCCATCTCATGACCCTGAGATGGTGACTTAAGTGGAAATCAAGAGTCAGATGTTTAACTGACTGTGCCACCCAAGTGCTCCTCTAACTGTCTTGACAAAAGATTTATGTACAAAGATGCTCTTGGCTGTTTTCACTATAATGATGGAAAACTGAAACTAAGCTGGATATCCAGATAAGTTATATTTGCAAATGGTTAACATGCTACTGTTACAGATGATGTTTTAAAAAATCATTTAATAACCCGAGAAAATGTCAACGTCACCAAGTCAAATGAGAAAATAGGATATAGCTTAGACATGTGGTTCTGTGGGCCCATTAGAGTAGATTTTGGGCTATATAAGGGAATTACTGGATTACAGGTGTCTCTGAACACCCTTGGTCAAGAATTTTTCTCTTAGAGTGAATCAAAAGAATATCTACGGGTGGAGTAAAGAATTTTTTTTGGAAAATAGCTTTGGATTTCTTTTAACCCAGAGGTAAATGACTGATCAAGAAAATAGATTATAAACTTATGCGGCAGTAACTATGGTTATCTCTGGTTATCTCTTGGTAGAGATTGTGGGTTATTTTAATTTTCTTTTTGGAAACTTTATTTTCTAATTTCTCAGCAATGAGCATGCATACATTTTAGAATAAAAAAAAATAACAGAAATTCTCTAATTCTGTTTGTATGCCTAGCCCTCATTGGCCTGTGTCTAGAATTAGACCATGTTTTATTCATATGCAAATTATAATAACTTTGCCCCACCAATGTAGGAACGTAGGCTCCTCTAATTGCTCTCCAGATATTTAGAAGAAGTCTTCTAGTACTTTCTTCCTTTCTGACTTCTCTGTCAATCCATAGTATAGAGGCAGGTGCTCTTACGGTGCAGGGTAACTGGTCTTTCCAGGTGACATTGCTGACCTCCACCATGGCCTCAGTCAGGGGAGAGGAGTGCTGGTCCTTCCTTTACCCCTCTCCTCAGTGTGTTCTAGGATCATTCTTCAAATTCCCCATGAAACATAGCTGAAAACAAGTTGGAAATTTTCATAAGGCTTTACTAAAGCCAGGGAGCAATGAGAAGGAAATACATTCTAGATACTAGCATGTAGCTGTGACTACATGGGATTGCCCTCAGAGTCCACAGACCAGGACCAGGACCACCCTCAAAATCCCCTCCCGACTGCATTACTGCCCACCCTCCCAGCCTCTCTTCTCTCATACCTCCTGGAATGCTCAGAGTTCTCTATGGCATTCAGTTCACATCTGCAGGTATCCCAAAAAGACCAAAGAGCTTCTCTTTCTTCAGACTAAGTAAGGTTCATTTCCTCAGGCCTTATTTCTGGTCTCAGATAGTATCTTCCATCTTCTTGACAAAGATGATTCCCAAGTGCTCTCTTGGGAAGAAACTCAAGCCCCACCCCTCAGGTGAGTGTGACCAGGTCCTCGAATTCCAACAGAAAAATAACTATAAACTAAATCTAAAATCTACATGTTACATTAGTTCTTTCTGCTAGTTTCAGTCAAACAATTCTACACAAAGGGCCTCAAAAATCCAGTCTACGTTTCCCTGAGATTTCCCAGTCCAGTTTTTTTTTTTTTTTTTTTTTTCATGGTGTGTCATCCATCATGAGATCAAGACCGGGCTGGTGTGACCTTTCTCTCACTTTGTCCAACTTGTCTCCTTTGAGTAGTCAAGAAAACACACCCATACATGTGCATGGTCACATCTTCACGAGAAGAGCGACAGGTTGTCTGCATCAAACAGTACAGTAAGAGAAACATTCCCTGAAAGAAACAAACCTGGCTATAAAGCTGTACACCATGGTTTATATTACTAAACAGAACACTTATTTTCTCAGTTGAAAACACCTGCACTCAGTTTACTTCACAGTTTTCCCCAGGGACAATGATGGGTGGGGACTTCCTTTATATTCATGTCACTTGAAGGGGCCACTTGAAGCAATTATCCCAAATCAAAGGAACAGTCTATCCTAAAGGTGAATTCAGTCCTTTTACTTTGAAAGAAAATTGCCTTACTTTGAAATGGCAGTTTTCCAGCCAAGTTTTTTTTGTTTTTGTTTTTTTTTAAAGAGAACAAATTGCATCTGGACACTCTTTTGCACAGTGTGATAATTGTTTATGCCTTAAAGTTGACTCTTCATGTACCATGTTTCTACAGGGCTTGCTTTTGGCTGCATCTAGCCCCAAAAATGAATGATCAGGAATGCAGGAATAATTGATAATGGCTTATTCTCTTTCTCTTGTCTGGTGTCATTAGCAATTTGCAAGCTGCCTTTGGAGCTTTAATTTAGTAGAGTGAATGCTGTGATTTCTAAGACCAAGATAGCTTTTTAGGCACTGAGACGGAAGTGGGGTTTTGTGGGGGCTCTGCTCACAGCATTAGTCTTTGCCACCAGGACAGTCAACCGAGTGGCTGGAAATGCAGCGTCTGAGTCAGCATTCCTCAGCTCTGCTCAAATCTCCATAGGGTTTCCATGTTTTAGGAGCAGGAACAAAAAGCAGAAAGAATGGAGAACAGAAGGCCCAATGAAGAGATACTGTAGGTGTGGTGATAAGTTTTGAGAAAGGGGAGTGAAGAAACTTTATATTAGTTTCCATTATAATGAAGTTGATTACGGAGTGAGTTTGTGACTTCAGGTATATAAAGGCAGAGCCAGAAAGAAGGATCGTGTATTGCTGCAAGAATGATATTAAGAAACTAGCAACAAGTCTTGATAATAAATGTGATTTGGTACCAAAGGGGGGTGTGACATGCCACCCACAGCCCTAGACCCTACCACAGCCCAGCCTATATCCTCTGAAGTTTGATACCTACCCCCTCCTTTCTTGTGTCCTTTGTTCAACTTTACCTCTTATTTCTCTTTTAAAAATACCATCCACTCTTATTGCAGACAGCTTATAACTTCCCATATTCCCCCCCTACCCCCCACCGCTTCTTTACAGGTAGGTAATGCCCCCCACTCTTGTCTATTGAGGGTACTTCCTTCAAGACCCAATGCACACTTCGTTTCCTGCATGAGGCTGCCCTTGAATATCCGTTCTGAAGGTCACATTACATGCATTTTAGCAATTAATTATACACAGCAAACACTCCTTCCTCTGGATGCTTATAACCCCTTTAATGTGTACCAGTCATTTGTCATCTGCAGTTTTTGCATTATTAGTTTCTGTTTTACATCCATTTAGTCATTCAATAAATATTTACTGAATGTTTGCTTTAATCCAGGCACTCTGCCTGGCACTGGTAACGAGAAGAGTGAAGGCATTGTCTGATCTCAATGAATTCTCGTGTCCGTGGAGAAAACAGATGCGAGTAGCACTCTCTGATCTGGTGAAGAACGGAGTTCTTGCTGTAGGCTCTCAGAAGAAGAAGAAGAAGAAATATCTAATTCCAACAGAAAAGGCTTCATGGAGACTGGGCTACATCTTAAAGAAGGCACTGCAATTTTCCGGGCAGCGAAGGAGGGAAGGATATTTCAGGCAAAGGGAGCAAGACGTGCAGAGGCAGAGTTGTAAGAGGGCGTGATGTTGTCGGTGACTGCTGAACTGAGTGGTGGAGCTTCAGCATATGTTGTGTGCATGTGGTTTGGAGGGTGGGAAAGAAGATTACAATGATAGCTGGGGGCCGGCTTGTCAGGGTCCTTATCTGCCATGTGGAGCTAAGCAGTTTGTACATTTAGCTTTCAGAGCGCTGAAATATATAAGAAAAGTACTGACATATTCAGATTTATTTCATGGGAAGAGAATTTTGGCACATATATGGATTATGGACAGAGTGGAGAGAGACAGGTGGCAGGGAGGCCAGTTACGAGACTAAACTGTAGCTGTGAGATGCAGAAGAAAGGCTGGATTCTGGGAAATAGAAAAAAAAAGAGAGAAGAACCTTCTGGAGATATGATAATAAATTCAGTTAAGCTGTATATGCCAGGAGAAGATGTCCAGTAGGCAAGTTCAAATGAGGACTTGATCTTAGGAAAGAAGACTCTGCCTTGGATGGAGAACTGGGTACCCATTGGCTTAGAGGCGTGACAGTAGAGGATAGAGAAGCTCATGCGAGGGATCGTAAGTAGCCAGAAGGCAAGGAGGCTGAGAGGACATTCGAGGAAAGTGAGGGACAACTGGTAGAACAAGATCAGAACAGGCAGGAAGCAGGGCATCCAACCCCGTAATCAGTAATCCTGAGATCAAAGGGATGCTCCCTAAGAGGTGTATGTACTATATTTGAAGGGAAAGCTGAGAACCGATGAGCTAGAGGACTGGATGTAAGCAGTTTGAGAGTAGAGACTATCTCTTTACTTCTATTTTAATCCTTTATTCTCATGAAACGTTGCCTTACACAAAATAAGTCCATAATAAATGGGAGTTGATTTGTAAGAGTTTACTTTTTTGGCGTGATACTCACCTGTTTATCTTTTTACACTTCATCTGTTTCCTTGCAATGTTTATGAGATCTGATTCATGGTGATTATTTAACAAATAATTGCTGTTAAAGAGTTTTCTGGTTTGATTTTCTCGCTTCCTGGGGGATGGTCTACTAGACACTCACCCCTCAGGATGTCATCCATAGAGTTGTAGCCCCGGCATCACGCAGGAGCTGGAGTGCAGAATGGCCCCTCCACTTGAGATCTCCTGAATCGGAATATGCATTATAACGAGACTCCCTTGTGATCTGAGTGTGCATTACAGCCTGAGAAGCACTGGACTATAGACATCTTTAGGAACCCTTTCCTGTTCAGAACTCTGCATTTTCTCATTCTTTGCTTCTTCATTAGACTGTCATGAGGGACCCCACAAGATCATTTTGGTGTTTCTAGGAACTGGTGTTGCTCCATGACAAAGTTTGATAAGTTAAATTTTATCAAACTGTAGATGAGCCTGTACTCCTTCATCTGAGGTTCTTCATGTCATTACGAAAAAGTAAAAGATCCAGAATATGTTCATTTTATAACCACACAAAGAAAATCAACACTGATATAAAAATATTATGTTGCCTAGGCCCCCTAGGGTTTGTGTTAGGTATAACTTAGAGTTTCTCTGCTGTGCATCTGCTTCGTTGCCATTTTCTCTCCCACTGACATAATTTCAAGATCGCCAATTCCATCTTTTATGGTGTGAGGAGGAAATCAAAAGCAGGAGAGAAGGGCAAACTGCCCCCTGAAGAGTTGGAATTCCAAATAGAAGAGGAAACAAAAATATCCGGAAGGGATAGACCTAGGGCTGGATGCACTTTCTGTTCTCCTTGCTCTTTATGCAAGAGCGTTTGGCTCAGTTTCCACTGGGCACTGTGGCTGCAAGGTTTTTGCTTGTTCCTTTGACTCTTTTGCTTTGCTTCACACTTTTAAAATATTTGCAACCCTAGAAGAACTTGTGTAATTCTGGGTATGAATGAATGAGTGTAAAAGATCTGAAAGCAGTTTGTTAGAAATAATAGATTAAGTGACTTACTCTCATTTTAGTATTTCATCTGGTACTTTGCTTTGTGTTATCACTATGTAATGGTAATGGCTAGATTTGCGTATAAGAAAAATGGAAAAAAATTGTCTTTTGTCAAAATTGTGGCTTATGTGTCTAGAGTCTCAACAGAAACCAAGTTGTATATGTATCTTGACAACGTCCAATGTGGCTGGCTCTTCTATCTTATTGATGTCTCTTGCTTTCAACAGAGGACGAGAATTTCCTCTTATTGGATTAAAATATGTCTTGAAAAGTAAAAGAAAATTATGCTGAGTGTGGAATTTCAAACCTGAGTGCAAAACATCTGAACACTGGGTGTTCATCTTTCTAACAAGCTAAGCAGATGGATGGGAAGTGATGTTTGCTGTTTATTTCCTCAACATATCAATATGTGAGGATGTGGTGCAAAATATGGTTTTCCTGCAAATGAGCAAAACCATGCCAGAAGAGTACAAGCGACATAGTTTGTACTCTGGAAGAACTTTAGAAATTGGAGGGCCACTACTGACTTAAAATCTGTCCAATTCTTTTTACCCATCAAAATCTTAGAACTGCTGTGGCCAGGGTTGAAAAGATGCAATTGTTTCTGCTACTCATCCAACCATTTCAAGAGCACTTAAAGGATTCTTTCAGGCAAGAAACACAAGGACAACTGAAATCTATCTGCATTCATGGCCTTTGAATTTTTTTTAAAAAAGAAACAACCATAAATATAAGCCACCAAAAGATTCAGTGCATGTTAAGTGATTTTTTTTTCCAGGATTTTAGTGGGCATTTTTGTGACCGATGACCTTTCTTTGGCTGTCAATCAGTTAAGAATTAGGCCACAGTCATGGTTTAATAGTCAACTGGCAGTATTTGAGAATAGTTATGGAATTAGTCATAGCAGCATAGTAATGATTTTTGTAGGAGTATCACACTGAAAAATGGGGAGTTATCAGAAAGGGAGAAGCAGCTAAATAGCATGTAAAACCTTAAGAGTTGTCTACTTTTTATTTTATCATAAATAAAATGTTCTTAGTTTTAGTTTTAGTTTTTGTTTTTTGTTTTTGGTTAAATTCTTGGTGCTAGGCCAAAACCTTATTTTCTTCCCTGGTTAATTATTGTTTCTCAATGGCTTTTGTTTCTATGGTATTGATCATGGGTTGTCTACATTTCCTGAAAAATAATAAAAATTCCTCCAGGCCAAGTTATCTTATCATCCCAAGGAGAATAATGAAGTGGATTAAATGTTGAAAGATTCACATTCCTATAGCTTGAGGTTAGACATTTATAGTCATCATCTTGCTACTAGTGACCTATAAAAATTTAATCTATGCCTGGAGCTGGGAAAACCAGATGCCTTAGATGCCCATTGTATAGCTTATTCTTGGTTATAGGTTTCCATCATCTTGGTGCCCCTGGGGTAGGAGAGGGATATTCTAAGCAACTTATACTAGGAGAAATATTTTTATCTCAGTTCTTGAGTTGAGAGCAACACCTTTGAACTGAGAGGTGGCACTGTAAAACTTTGCCCTAAGAACTAGTGTTGGGCTTAAGCTGATACCCAGGGAAGCCTGACCCTGGGGCTGAGGAAAGAGCCTGGTGCTTTCAGGCCCAATGCGATCCCTTCTTGTTAAAAAGCAGAGAGAAGATTCTTTGTTTCTCAGAGAGTTCGTGGGATTATGTTATGCTGTTGCAGTGGATGAAACAGAGGTATCTGGTCTTTATAAAGGTTTAAATTTCTCCCCAAATTTTATTTTGTGGCTCTTGCTCTCTCTCCTCTGTGTTACCAGTCTATGTGAAAGCACTGCATTCCACAAAAATATTCTGTGAAGTGAAGATGAAGATGTGTCCTGGAATGGATAGAAGACTGTAATGGGTAGAGGACTGAATTACTTGTTAGAAAATTTGGATTCCAGACCCTTGGTAGTTGTTGGCCAAGTCACTCAATTTCTCGACATTCATTTTTGACATTTGTAATAATGGAGATTCAGCTAGCTGCTCTGTCTATGGGCCTGTCTCTTGTTTAAATTATGTGGCTTCTCCAACACGTGAAACCCAGAATCATTTTTCCCAGACCAGAGTTCAACTTTACTCTTGATAGAACTGGTTTTCAATGAAGCTAGCAGAATAGAAGCAAAAGCCATGGACGTTCAACAAATACATGAAGCGGTGAAATTTACAAGATAAGAAAACAAACCAGGAAACTGGGGGGATGTTCAGCCATGCAAGCTGGGGAACTGGCAAGCCTAGTCAATCCTCTGGAATTCCTTTCCAGAGATTACCAGAGGCACATGTTATAGGCAGGGAGGAAGAGGCTAGTGCTTGCATGGGCAAATCTTGCCCAGGACCTTCTAACTCCCTCATCCCATAGCTCTCTGATGTGTGTCTTTCCATCTGACCACATTGTGAAGTGCAAAATGCAATAATAAAGTCGGGCCATAGGGTTTAACAATAGTAAGTAGGCAAGAGTTTCTCAGTATTTCATGACCTTAAAAAATAAACCATTGAACTTTTTGCTGAAAAACATTAACAGGAAGTTAATGCAACAGAGACCCTTATCTCTGATCCTTAGAGAAAAGTTATGCAATGGTTTGGCATTTTTTGCTTGACCCAGAGCCATGTCCAGGCAAATCAATCTTAGTTTCAATATCATACCATCAAAAGGGAAATAGTAAAGGAAGGCATAAGGGCCAATGTAGGGAAACGAGCACTGGGGACTGGGTGGAGGGTCTATTTAAGTTTTAATTATTTTCCTTTTGCTCTGCATTTCATTGTGTCCCTGATGTCAGAAGAGCCAGCTTCACTATTGCCATCATCCTGGCTCACTGTCCTAGTTTCTGATTTCTGCTGGGAGATAGCACTTGGTTGGGTGATTCATCTGTATTTCCTTTTCTAGCGTTCTGATCTGCTCACTTCTTGGTTCTGGATGTGTTCTTAATTTCACTGAGTCCCTGCTCTAGCCCCATGTAACCCTCAGTAATTGGCCCTGACCTACCTCTCCAGAAAGAGGGATCTGGACACTGTGGTCTCATGACTGATGAGATGGTGTATGAACAAGCCCCAGTTCCGCTGAATAGGTGAGAATCCTCACAGGTGAAATGGCAGTGACAGGTCCTGTATTTCTTTCAGCAATCCAAAGTCCTCCTCAGTCACCAGCTGCTTTAGCACAGCGCAACTGGCCAACTGTGCTAAAACAACCATGACAGTAACAACAACAGAAAAAAAAAAAAACAAAACACCTTAAATTAAAACCTTAATAATCTCCCCTGCACATTAGGATTCATGAAAACTAAATCAATAAAAAATAAAAATAAAAAAAAGAAAAAAGAAAAAGGAAAAAAAAAGAAAACTAAATCAGGTTGACACAGATTAGGAAATGAAAAAAATGCGAGTCTCCTTCCTCTCTAAAAGGGAAACACTTTAAAAATGCCTTTAAGCCTCTCACATCAGGACAGTCACGTATAGAAGTTAAATTCAGAGAGCAAGCCCTTCAATGGCATTTACCTGACTTATGGTGGAAAAGGCTTTTTCTTTTATTGTCAGGGGAGGAGAAAGCCTGGTGGTGGGTGCTGCGACGTGCTCATGTTTGCGTCAACAGTATTCTTCACCCACAGCTTGTGGAACTCCTACTAAGTTTCTGCCAAGTATGTGCAGTTACTGTTGGTGCTGCTGTTAATATGGATTCAGTAATGTTCACCTTTAATCCCATTTCACAGCTAAGTCGTACTGTTGGGTGCTTGATTACTTCTCCAAGTCGGGGGATTTCTACAAGTCCTTCGACAAGTGTTCAGGACAAGGTTCAGGATTTCTGGCTCTGCCAAAAGTTATGTCTGAGATGGATCCAGCCAGAAGACTTTGGATGCCGGTTTTGACATCTAACAGCACTGCAAGCTCTCGGTAACTTTTGGAGTTTAGTGAGGATCAGGAGAGAAAGTAGAAATAAACTTGATAGAAAAGGAAGAGAGCCTGATGGAGAAATCTGACTGTTTAATGGTCTTTCATTATAGATTTCATGTTTTAAATCATTTGGTCTTTCAAACTAACTTCTCTATTTAAAGTGTTAATTAATCCCTTTATTCTGTGTGGCCATCAAAGACCTATATAATTGATGTCTGAACACTCTGAGATGTAGATCATGTTTTCTTTCTCTAAACCAGAATAGTTAGCCAAGTATTTATAGGATACAAAGTATCCTTTAAAAAAAAATTAACTCGTTATGTCAAAATTGACTGTTAAGTGTTTTTGAAATATTAGAGTTTCCCAAACTTTATTACAGGTTGGTAGATCTTTCAGGACCTCAATACCTCTCTATATCTATTCACATATCTATTCATATATGTATGGACTTATATAGTACAAAGCTCTTTCTTAAAATAAATCATAATACAAAACCTCCATATGTAAAGTAGTTAAAAATATTGCTGAAATGGCTGAAGAGCACTCTAATTTTGCCTGCTACAGCTGCTCTTAATGGCTCTGAAGGTACCTCAACAAAATTCTTGGGGTCTGAGGAACGCAATTCGAGCTCCACTGGACTGAGAGACAAAAAGTGAAGTAGGGAATTTTAATAACTCCTTGATGTGATATGCTCGTCTCCTTCTCACACACGGATAGTAGGTAACTGGGCCAGTAGTAAATGGGTCAAAAGATAAAGAGAGTTTCCCTTTGCTGATCCACCTGTGAATCATTCATATGTTACTCATGAACAAAGAGGATTTGACTCTCATTCCCCCTCCTATTTGTGGAGGATTCTGGTCTGTGATCATACTGGACAGAACTGGGCCAGATCATTGTGTGAAGAAAACCTCAATATACTTATTCTTAGAGTCCTGTGTTTTCCTAAAACACAGGGACTGTGGGATGAAAAAGAAATATGAGAGACCTATATGGACTTCCCAGCGTCTTATTTTGCCAAGAAAGGATACTTCTAAGAGCATCCAGGGGGCACCTGGGTGGCTCAGGGGTTGAGCCCTTTGGCTCAGGGCATGATCCTGGAGTCCTGGGATCAAGGCCTGCAACGGGCTTCCCATAAGGAGCCTGCTGCCTGTGTGTCTCTGCCTCTCTCTCTCTGTCTCTCATGAATAATAAGTAAATAAATAAAATCTTAAAAAAAAATAAGAACAAAAAGAAAAAATAAGAACAGCCATTTAAGTTATTTAAGAAGCTTCATACTTCATAGAAGAAGATACTTTTTTTTTCTTCCAAGTTTTTACTTAAATTCAAATTACTTAAGTAAGAGTGTTAACATTATTGGTTTCGGGAGTAGAATTTAGGGATTTGTCACTTACATATTACACATCATCATCACATGTGTAATGTGCCCATCACAACAAGCACCCTCCTTAATGAAGAAGGGACATTTTAACAACAAAATATTAGGAAGACAATCTCAGAATGATTCAAGAGTCAATATCGACAATTAATTGAATAGAGGAAAGAATACTTTTCTTTTTGGAGTAAGACTTGAAAGTGAATCCCAGCTCTGCCAACTATTACTTACGTGACAGTGGCTGAGATAGTATTTCTGAGCCTCATCTATAAAATGTCAATGGAAACAGGTAGCCCGCATGATTTTTCAGAATTCAACCAATGAGTAGACTTTTTTTTTACATTCATATGCTGTTTGGTACGTAGTAGGTGCTCAATAAATATCCATTCCCTCCCTGCCACAGCCCTTTCTCCCCTTCTCCTTTTACTTACTTCAGACAATTGTTCCAATGATCAAGTAAGAAAATAACGAGAACACGTTTGGTGAACCATAAGGCACCACTTAAATGTAAGGTTCATGAGACACAAGGTGCTTTGCTTTAAGCACATGCATTTTCCTTTTTATAAGACGTGTAATAAGTGGTGCAGTAACCCTCAGGAAATAAACCTAGTGCCTTTGTCTGATTCCTTGAGGACTCCCATGGTCTTCTAGATGGAACCGTATATAAAATATAGATGTTATTTTAACAAACACTGTCCATATAGTGAACACAGTGTTTCTTTCGCATGTTTTTTAAACAAAGAACATTAGCCAGTCACCTCACAGATTTCCCTGCATGGTAAACTCTATAAGGTGTAGTTATAAAGTCCATTGGAGTTGTAAAGCATTTGGAGTCATATTGCATTAAGCGCTATTGCATTCAATCTCACCAAGCTATTAAGGTGTTTTATAATGGGATGTAAATATTTATGACCTGTTTGAGAATAACCAAAGAAAAGTGCTTTTCATTATTTTACTTTGTATCCTATTAGCCAGACATATCTTTTAGGTCTCAACAGTTTCATGGCTTGGGAAAGTGATGTCAACTTTTGTGCAATATGTGGTTGGGAAGGAATTTGGCTACTTTTATTATTGTGTCAAATTGCCCAGGAGCTGCTTCACCTGACAGCATGCCTGGTGAGCTAGAGCCAGAAGAATTCTTCTGTAGGTGCATCATGAATAATAATTGGCTCCAGCTAACAAAACACTCCAAGGTTTGCAGGGAAACCTGGGAGCACCACATCCTAAACCTGGTTTGCATATCTCTCAGATATAGTTTTCAGTCGAGAACAAGCATTTCTACTCTTAATTCCTTTCCTTTAAAGAAAACTTGAAAAACGAGCGCACATGTTTCTTCCAAAGTGAAATTCTGTTCTTAGGAATCAATCTTGGTCCTGAAGCTTTTGTACACGTCACTATTGTGATAATTGGACATAGTTAATTTAAATGAGCTGAAGCTATTGCTTATCATGAAAGGGTAGAGGGAAGTCTGGAAGACGTACTTTTTATTAAGGAAATAAAAGCCGATGCTGTTTTCATGATTACTTACTGTACTTGAAAACATCTAGTTTTAGAAAACAGGAAAGGTTAAATATTCAAAAATGACAATTTAAAACCACTTTGTTCTCAAATCTGTCACTATGGCTTTTGTCAGATAAGTTTAAATCCTGGTAATTGGTTTATGCCAAGGGACAGAGGACAGTCATTTCAAAGCTTTCCTGTTCACAGACTGTTAAATTGCCAGAAATAACAATCACAACAAAGTGACACATAATTGAGAAAGAATGCAGTGCGTGCTTTTAATCAGAGCAACAATAACAACAAGAAAACCTACTAAGAACAAGTATGCAAATGCTAGTATAGTGTCCAATCTAGCCATGGCCACAAATAAAAGGCGACTGTTTGACAAGGACAGCTGTGAATGATCTACATGCTCCACATCCTCCCTTCCTCCCCGCCCCCCTCGATAGAAAAGATACTCTCATTGGAAATATGGTTATGAATATAAATCACTGATTTTTTGCAAGACCGTGACGGCTCCGTAATAAATATCAAATCGGTCCGTTTTAGATCTGTAAAAGGATTCCTTTCAGATCTGAGGACTCCAGAGCAACTGTGAAGCTGTCTTTATTCAAATCCTTTGAAATTGAAAGCGATGATCTTAGACCACCAAGAACCGTAAGACATGCCAACTGATGTTTATAACAACGTCGCCTTCCTGTTCCTCGTATCTGATTTGATTAAATGTCTGTCAAGGAGTGTATTTAACGTTCATGCTTCCAACAGGAATTCATTGTCTTTACCTTTTACTCTATGTTTTAACAGGCCGATGATGAAAAGAATTATTTGCATGTTGAATTTATACCTCCGGCTATCTCTGCAGTGAAAAGAGATCTGAAGTTATTGTTGTGGTAGGGTTTCTCTTCCTTATGATAAATTCTATCGGAAAAGGTGGAGATGTCATGAAGATGAGGTTGTAAAGGAATTCGCAACATGATTTTGATGGACAGATAAAAGCATTTACTCTTATTTACAAGAAGATCTATTTAAAATGGACCCCTTCTCAATGAAGGCAGTTAGGAACTTAAAAGGAAAACAGGGCTACCTTTATGTAATTGAGATGTTAGAGACTATATGAAGAAATCCCTTCATCTGCAACTCAGCAGAGAAGACCTGGCTCACCCCAAAGAAAATTTTAATGGAAATTAGGAGGCGGTGAGGCTGATTAAAACCAGATAACACTTTATTTGCTTAGAAATAGCTAACTACAAAAAGTATGTCAATAAAGTTTCATTACAAAAATTTATTGTTTTTTAATTGTCAGTCCATTTTTTAAGAGTTAAATTAATTTGAACTCAGTTCACTAACTCAATAAAACAAAAGTTGCTTTTCAAGCCATGTATGCATCAAACTTTGAAACTGGGTGGGTCCCTTCTGCCAATTTGGAAACAGGCCAGTGTCAGCATGTGACCTCTGACACTCTCATTAAATATTTTTAATGCAAAGTTCCTGGCAACGTGTTGTCCTGGTGAAAAGCAATTTCGCTAACAAACAAACAAAAAAACAACTCATGAGGAATTTCCGTAACTACTTCTTTCACTTTTCATGTCCTACCACTTTCTGCTTCTGAAATGTTCTCACTGTGGGCCATTCTGTAATGTAAACATTTTATCTTCTTTTCATTTGAAGAAATAGCTGTAATGGGGTACAATTTGCATGCTATAAAATTCCCCAGTGCAATTCAATATCTTTTTTTTTTTTAAGACTTCATTTATTTATTCATGAGAGACACACAGAGAGAGGCAGAGACACAGGCAGAGGGAGAAGCAGGCTCCCCGTGAGGAACCCCATGCGGGACTCGATCCCAGGACCCCGGGATCACGACCTGAGCCAAAGGCAGAGGCTTAGCCACTGAGCCACCCAGGTGCCCCCAATTCAATATCTTTCAGTCAATTCACAAAGTTGTCCAAGCATCACTACAGTCCAGTTTTAGAACTCTATTCATGTTTGCATCATTTTAATATTTGTTTTTTAGTATATTCATACCTCCTTGTCTATGAGATAAGGCTTTCAGTCACCGGGTATAGGAAGAGGGAAAAGACATCATAGGCAAGAGGGTTAGGATTCATTCACTCATTTGTTCATTCATTCATCCATTCATTCATTTAAGAGTTATTGAGCCTTTAATATGAACTAGACATGGCACTGAGTCCTTGTAATAGATTTTTCAGTCATAATTTGGTAGGTGGGCAAAAAATTTAGCCATATTATCACCATAAACATGATGGGTACCATTGTAGGGATGTGCAAAGAGCACAATGGTAATACACAGAAGCCTAAAAGCAAATAGATCCCAATAAGCCTATTGGAGGAAGGGCATTTTGAAGGATAGGTAGGTAGAGCCAGAAGAGCAACAGTGCTAGAGGCTGAGGTGAGGGTGAAGAAAATAAACCAGATCCAAATGAGGCCCTGAGAACAGGCTCACAATAAGTCTTTGTTTGTAAACAAGGAAATTCAGATTACTTCTTAGATTTTTCTTGCCTGTAAGGATTTAAAAACCATTGTACATTGTGACATTTAGCTTTCTGTAGGGTCACTGGGTGGAAATGTCTGAAGGTAAGTGGATTTTTATATGAGAACCTAGGGTTCTCATTTTTGAGATCAACATATGATTATCTATTAATCTGATTTTCATATAATTTACATGTAGTTCAAAGTCTCTGTGGAGAGAGGTGTGGAGAGAGACAGAACACTGATGTCAACTGTTAATAAGGTTAATATGGAGAGAATTTCTAGCAATATTCTTCAGTTTCAGTATTTAAGTTAGCCCAGGACCTTATTCCAGGACTTACCTCCAAAGTCAAGGCTTTGTGGAGACTGAGGGAGGACTTTGTGGAGTCCCAGCACGGACTCTGAGACTACTAGACTGAGGCCTTGCTCAATATGGGGCTACGTACTCCTTGGGTGTTGACGTTGCAGATCTAACATCTGATCAGACACTTTGTGTGCTTCTCCGTATCTTTAATAGCCAAGAAGCCAATGGAAAAATCCCCAGTATGTGTGGTTTCAGCTGGCTATGGGTAATTAGGATGTCTGCTTCACGCTCTGACCCCCTGGAAAGAGAGTTGGCTCGATCCATTGGTATGGATTGTTCTGCTAGTGTAACATGATGGTCAATTACTGCCCATCCTGTCAAGCAGACTGTTGTCTCAAGATAACGGCAACACACCTGGAGTCTTTGACGAGTCTATCCTCTGCCGCAGATGTGAATGCCATCCTGGCTGGGTGAACCTCTCTTATCAGGAAATATATTTTACTCCATATAATTGGCTACCCTCCTGGTTGAATAAAATCAGTATTTCCAATTAAGATCCAAACATGATCTTATGAAAATTTTTCTTCAGAGAAAGCAAATTCTAAATGCACTTGGTCTTTTTCATCACCTGAATCTACACACTAGGAAACACTGTGGATGAAGGTGGAAAGGCCAATCCCTCTTATCTAGTCTGACACTAATAAAGCCGTTAACAAGGTCCAACTGGAGCAACAATGGATTAGGAAAGAAGAGCTGAATTCCTTAAGATCAGTCCTATTAAGTTGGACAGATGTCAAGTTTAATCAATCTGCAGACCTTAAGAACTTTGGCAAATGTCCTTTTTTATATCTTACTGCTGTTTTCAGTTGATGCATCTCGCTGTTTGCATGGGTATCATTATCCTTCCTAGATGTTATGTAATCAGGGATGTTTTTATTTTCCTATTAGTTTTATTTGTACAGTGTAATAGAAAAGCTTCCTAGTGCATTAAACTTTTTTAAATTTAAGAATGAATGTGCAACACAAAGATAATTTTTTTAAAAGCACACAACAACTTATATTTAAAGGTACCCAAGTATTGTTGGGGACTGCATTTATGTATGGTTTGAGGAAAGTGATTCAATGCATGAATCTGATAATAGGTAGACCTGTCATGCCCCTTATTAACAAAGTAGGACACTTGCAACTATCATTTAGTGGATGTATTGACAGCTGACTCTCTCTAGCTATTTCTTATTTCAGTGGCTGATACCTAGGGAGCTCATGTTTCACAATTAGAGGTTTGTTTCTTTGAGTTGAACCTCAAGTGATGGTAGTCTTTTAAGGAGTCACACATGAGCACTTACAAGTTTACTGTATCCTTTCCTGATGGTATTTTCTTATGGTTTGAGGACAGAGTGTGTGATAATGGGCGTTAGCAAGGGTTGAGGTGGTGAAATAGAATTGATGGAAAGAGATAAGCAGGGAGAGAAGAAGGGAGGCTGTGGGCTTTGAAAACCAACTTCATCATTCTGTCTGGGCTCTGAGCAAGTCTTTGGAGTCATTAATTCTACCAGCGAATGTTTATTAATTACCTACTCTAAATTCAGTAGTGTGTTCAAAATTATCTGCTGTCTTCCTCTTGGTTGGACCAAACAGATTGTTGACTAAGTAATTAAGTAAGATTCTAGAGATTGTGGATTAAAGGGATAAAGATAATCCTTGTGGAAACTCTCTTGCCCTTAGATCCCTGAAGTGGGCCTCATAGCATTAGGCCTCTATTTTGTCTCTATAGAAACAAGAAGATAAACCCCTTTATGCTCACTACTAGTTAAAACTGACAATTTTTATAAGCTAAAAATCTACGCTAAACCTGAGGTTGGATAAATACAGGTTCTTCTTCAGATCCTAGAGCACAAGAGACTTCCCAACTTCAGGTAGGGTAGTTAAGCCTCACCTTCCTCACCTGAATGATGAGGATTCTCATTATACCTTCCTTACGTGGCAGTTGTGAAGATTTTTACATAAGACAAAGGTGTATTTAAAGGATTTTGTATCTAGTGCTTGGGACAAATGGGAAAGTACCCACTAAATGATGAATGTTATTTTTGCCTAGACTGGCAGGAGGAGAAACACAATGAGGGAAAAAATATTAGGGAATGAGCACCTGATCTAGCTGAGGGGTGAAGAGGTCCTAGTTAAGGTAAAGGCTGTGGAAAGGGGAATGATGTTATTTATTTATTTTTTTTTTTAGAATAATTACTTATTGTACAAACACTATTACGACAATAACACAAGAAATCAAAGCAGAGCAAAGATTACCCCAATGCAATTGTCACCTCGGGTTCTGGCAGCCCTTTGAAATTTGTTCATGTTATCCATTCCCTGTTTACATGCACCGGTAAAAACATAACCATAACACAGCTCTGATTTTGCATTCCCTGGTTTTTCCCTTATGTAATTAAATTACATAATCTGATATGATACACTAAATTGTTTCTAGATCTTTTCATCATAATGAATCTCATGGCAATGAAAATCTTTGTGCTGGTAGTTCTGCATTTTTCAGGCTGTTTCCTTAGAAGGAATTTCTAGGCTAGAAATACAGGTCAAAGGATATGAGCATTTTATGTTTTTAAGGGTTTTGCCAAATGGCTTTCCAGAAAGGTTTCCCAGCTTGTGATGCCACCAGTAGAGAATGAATGAATGTACGGTCCTTCCGACAACCCAACTGGCAATGTTAAGACAGTATCATTATTTTAGCTTATCCCCTGTAAAAGATGTACAGTATCTCTTAATCTGTGTTTCTTGCATAGCTAGTAAACTTGAATATTTTCTCTTTTTTTCCCTTCTAACTGTATTCCCTCCAATATAAAAGTATTTCCCCACGTTGATATTGGAGCACTTGAAGGGAAAGGAAAGGAATCTACTGTGCTTATGCTTTGTTCTAAACATTTTTTTTTAAGATTTTATTTACTTGTAAGAGAGAGAAAGAGAACACAAGCAGGGTAGAGAGGGAGAGGGAGAGGGAAAGGGAGAAGCAGGCTCCCTGCTCAGCGGGGAGCCTGACACGGGGCTTCGTCCCAGGACCCGGAAATCATGACCTGAGCCAAAGGCTGAGGCTTAACCAACTGAGCCACCCAGGTGCCCAATTCTAGGCATTTTAAATGCATTATCTCATTAATCTACACGCTACTTCAGCAAGGTTGGTGATTCTAACCACATTTTGTAGATGAGAAGACTGAGTCTTGAAGAAACGAAATTTTATGCCCAAAGTTGAATTGCTGATAAGTGGCAGTCGTTAGATATTTTTTCTCATCATTTTATATGAGATTTTATGTAATATAAATATTAACTCTTTGGGGAAAATATTTTCAACAAATATGGATGACAATCTGTTGTTTTCTTTTTTCTGAAATTATGCTATTTTTGCTCTTGCAGAAGCTTAGTTTTTTTTTTTTTTTTCATGAAGTGATCGATTGGAGAGATACTGGGATGGTAGATTGGGCCTCCGCTTCTGTTTTATTTTGGTACCAAGATCAGTTCAGTGAGGATTAGAAGCAGCCAAGAGACAGAACTGTATGTGGATCCCTTGCTAATGATTCTATCCTAGAAAGTGTCTCCCAGCCTCTCCCGTGGTTTCTCACGGAATGGGAGGCTATCCCGCAAGCCTGCAAGAGGCCATCTGCGGATGAGCTGTGCTCCTAGGCTACTTGCTGGGTGGTCTCCCAGAGATTGCTGTGTGGTCACTATATTGCTTCCTTCTCCACTTCTGCCAAAAATATAAAGAGCCCCATGACAGGCCACATATAAGACTGTTGGCCTTCTCAGTAAGACCAACAAGGATATATGGCTGGTATCCAGACAGAAAAGGTCATTAGCTATGGAATTTAGTATTATTTCTGTTCAGAGGAAGGACAGAGAATCTCATGGAAATGTGTGGATGTGCTAAGAGAGTGGGGCTATGTTGTTAGGAGCATCATCTGGAAGTTGTTCAATGGCCTGGCCTGGAAATGAATGGTTTGGATCAGGGTGAGGACAGCAGTGCCTGGGGATGTTTTGGAACAAAGGAAATGTAAAAGTCTCCTTCTAAGGCAGAACGACTGTATGTGGCATGACCATTCGTGACATTCCCACATATCACTCCGTCTGGTTGCCTCATCACGCAACTGATTCCAATCCAGGTGTCTGTCAGAGGGCACGACGTCATCACCCAAGCCTGGGCCTGGTGGGGTGGGAAGACTCAGCAGCCTCCCCACCTAGGAGACTCTAGCCACAAAACTAGGAGAAAGAAGCCTTTTTAGCAGGGGAAAGGTGAACCCTGTGATGGCAAGCCTACAGCTGACATTGCCTGGGCTGTTAAGATCAACCCGGCTCTGCTCTGTGGACACTACAGCCAAGTGAGAAAGTGAACCCTGAAAAGTGCTTTGGCTCACATCACAACTCAAGGATTTTTTTTCTGATCACCAAGAAGAGGCAGTAGCTTCTTTACCTCTCCCTGAAGGAGCAACGGCTGCTGTGAGTATAGCACAGAACCCCCAGCATCCCGACCATCTCTTTTCTCAGGTACTTCAAGGACCAGGGGCTTTTGAAGAAATGGCAAATGAGTAGAAACTCACCTTAGAGATGTCCTTGTCCCTGGGGTCTGTGTTATCTAGGAGAGCTACTCTGATTGCACAGTGGGCTCTGATCATAGAGAGTAGATGTGTGAGAAGCCTGGTAAGTGGCGGTCATGTTCATGGAAATCGAGCTTACAGAGACAGAGAATACTAATGCTGAGTTGGCTAGAATGAACTCAGTGACAGCCGGGACACCCAGGAATCTGACACAGCGCCTGAGAGGAGCTGGCCTGTGAATCCTTCTGGCTAATTGGTGGGTGGCTGGCAGTTATGACACTCTCTGGGCTCCCTAGAGAGATTGGGGCCAACCCCCCCGCCAACAACACCACTTAATCATGTACAAATTATAACTTTGTCTTCATATTCCGCCTCACAGAATGAATGGTCTCCATCATTTGCCCATAATGTATAGTTATTATTTCAATTAGCCAATGTCTTCTCAACAGCTTTTTTTTTTTTTTTTCGGATATGCATGTCAAAGTTGGTGTTTTCTCTCTGAGATTCTTAGATGCTCCACACTGTAAGCCTCATTTGCTTAAAACTCTTGGTCTTAAGCAAAGTGCATGTAACTCGCATTTGGGGCTTTCTAACTACTCTTGATGCTGACGATGGTGACTGCCGGCCGCTGTCCCACTCCTGAAGCCAGAACCCACCATAATCTGTGGGACAAACATCTCAAGGCCTGCACATCATACCACCGGCTGATTATAACCCTGGGGCTGGTTAATCCCTAACACTGTACGGTGCAAACTCCTCTCCTGTTACTAAGAGTCCCTTTCATCGCCCCACTTCCTGCTTCCTGCATTCCTGTTATTTATAGTATCCCAGGAACAAACCACTCCCAAATTTCTCGAGAGGATTTACAGTTGCTACTTGCAATTCCTCGCCCAGCTCACGCCTCCATCCCTTGCAGCCTGTGTTCTGCTATAACGCACCTGTCCTCCCAAAGGTGAACTGTGACATCTTCGTTTGGTACAAAGGCCATTTCTCACTCCTTGGTTTTTGACCAAATCCTTGGCTTTTCCCTTTCGGCTCCCTTTACTCTGACTCCTCCCTTCTGGGACAGTTTCTTTCCCTCCTTTCTTCTGTAACTGCTCCTTCTTGGTTCTCGTTCCTCTCGTGGCACAACAATGTGAGTGATCCTCAAGCGCTTACTTCTCTCTGAACATGCGCTCTCAGTGACCTGAAGCAGAACAGTATCCGTGACTGTCACCTCCCCTTGGACACTGCCCACGTCTCTCCTTCACCCTCAAATCCTTCAAGCTTCAGATTCACATGCTCAGTTGCTGGCTTGCTCTTCACCTGCACAGTTTGCTTAACACTTCAGATTCTCCATGCCTGTCACTGAAATCACCTTTGCCCCTGATTGTGCCCCCTTCTGCACCCTCATTTCTGTTGATTCTGCACCAGCTCCCAGGTATTTCAGAATGGACTTTCTAAGTCCTGTTTGGGGAAAGTCTCTCTCTCTCTCTCGATCTTTTCTTAAAAAAAGATTTTATTTTATTTATTCATGAGAGACACAGAGAGAGGCAGAGACACAGGCAGAGGGAGAAACAGGCTCCCTGCAGGGAACCCGATTCAGGACTCTATTCCAGGGCCCTGGGATCGATCATGCCCTGAGCCAAAGGCAGATGCTCAACCACTGAGCCACCCAGGCGTCCCTGGACAAAGTCTCTTACACCCATTTTTATTTCCACTCTTACCACCGTATTTCATCTCCTTTTTACTTCTTCCCTGGGTTTGTCAACTTTTATTCCCCATCTAACACATCTGAGACATACAGCACACTGCAACAATGGCTTGCAAAGGGCCTGATTTTCAATTACCAGTAGTGAATGGAGCATGGGGGATGGGGTCTTCTCCAATAGGAGCCATATCAAAATCCTTAGGATAAGAGTATGCAGTTTGAAAAAGCCCTACATGTGGTTGATTTGTATATGCCCCAAAGGATGCATCTCTCCTTCTCTGCCTCTACTACTTTGCACATCATTTTTTAGATTTTATGTTCACTTTCTATTTTTTATATGCTGCTGGCAGATTAATTTTCTGGATAATAAAGACTAAGGTACATTTCTTTTCCTGCTCAAAAGCCTTCGATGGTTCTCTGTTGTCTACTAAAAACTCCAAACTTCTTAACCTTGCATCCTTGACTAAAACTAATCATTATGACTCCTTGGTTCTCTTCTCTGCCTGTCCTGTGTGACAGCCAAACTGAGGAACTTCTCTGAACACTACCAGGCTGTTTCACCTCTGTTGGGATCACACCGCCCCTACTTCCTTTACCTGGTGAGGTACCGCCTGGATACAATCTCTCTTCTATAGGATGTCTTCCTGTTCCCTGGGTGTCAAGGACCAGAGGGGGCCTTGTGACCCTTCACAAGATTGGGTTTGCAGCTCTCTTTGAGCACCTGTTCTTATACTTATTTGTAGAGGCATCTCTCTCCTATAGCAGAATGTAAATTTCTTGAAAACAAGGATCCAATTCAAAATTTTCAGAATCCAGGACATTAGCAAATGAGAACTCTGCTGTGTATAATATAGGGTTTCTGGATGTTGTTTCGTTATTTATGATTTACTCCTCTTCTACTCCAATGAAATATTTCAAAGTGGCTACTATATTAAACATAAACATCTCAGAACATTAGAATAAAAATTAAAAAACCAATACTAGAAACCATTTAGATCAGGGGTTAGCAAGCTACAGCTCATGGTCTAAATCAGCCCACAACATGTTTTTATAAATGAAGTTTTATTGCAGCACAGCCATGTTCTTGTGTTTATGTTATTATCTATGGTTGCTTCTGTGCTACAGTGGAGGAGCTGTTATAGAGACTGTATGACCCACAAAGCCTTAAGTGTTTACTCTTTGGCCCTTTACAGAGAGTTTCCCAACTCCTGATTTAGATCAAGGATTCCCAACTGTGGTGAGGTGAGAGAACAAAGGAATGGAAAGTAATGTGTGGAAGGACTCAGGAAGGTAAGAATCTGGTGAGAATCCTCACTGTAATAACAAACTGGTTAATGATGAGAATCTGCTTTTCTTTCAAGGTGACATCCTTGCTCAATACATAGGCCCCCCTTTTTGGGACTTTTTAGTTACTTCAGACCCAGAAGTCTATTTAGTCTATTTAGTTACTTCAGACCCAGAAGCTTATTATTGTACTGAATCCGTGTTACTGACAAGGTTGTGTCATATTTTTCTAGTGTGGGAGGAAGGGGAAAAATGGGAGGAAAAAAAAAAGGTTTTAGAGAGGGGGAGAAATTATTATACCAGGAGCTCTCAGCAAGCTAGTTAGAGGGTTTCAATAATAAATTTAGTTCTTTGATTCCTAGCTGCTAAAGCAAAACGCAAAAGTGGCAAGTTAGGTGGTTCTCCTTGGCTAATATAGAATATATCCATTTACTAAAAAGGACAAATTTCTCAATGCTAAAATCAAGAGGAAATTTATTGAATTCTTTCTGAGAGAAATAGGAGACAATATGTTCAGCTGTAGTTCTGCAAAAGATCTAGCCAACATTGAAATGGCTAATTCTCATTACATTAGATCGCAATTCAGGAAGTAGGTTAGTACAGTCCAGGGACATTGGTTGTTGATGCCCTAACTTGTTATGCGAATAGAGCTCAGAGAACCTAGGGAATTGGTAGTTCTGTATTTCTCCATTGGAACATTAGTTGGCATTGGCAGGTCCTGAATATGGGTCAGGTAAGTGTAGAGTTTCAATGATTGCTAGTGGCGCAGGTTTTCTGGCATGATGGCTAAAGAGCAATCCATAAAATGGAGCCTGGTAGCAAAACTGATACCTTGGTATTAAAATGGAAAAGCCTTGTGCATCTTTGCCTAGCCAGCTCACCAGCACAGCTCCACATGTTGGTAGATAGTAGAAATGGGCACCAGAGTGATTTTATATAACTCTATGGAGGCAGTAAAATAGTTGAATGAAGGATAATAATGGCAGTCAACAAATCATGAATTATCACTTGAATTTATATGGTTATTAACAGCTGCAAAAAAATCATCTTTAAAAAACCACTCTGGAGCTCAGAAAATTGTGAATGATACCACTCATCGTACCTGATTAGTTATTGTAGATAGAGATTATAGGTAGGCTTAATCTTAAGGAAGTAACATTTTGTAACTTTTTGCTAGGCCTTCAAAAACAATGTAAATTATAAATAAAATAAATATATTATTTTCCCATATAAATAATTTTGAAGAACACACATCTTATTGTATACAGAAAATACATACCTTGAAATGATAACTGTTTTCAAAGATTTATGAGAGGTTTTTGTCAAGTGAGTGTAAAATTTGAATTTCCTTCTCTTCTTTATGTTAGGGTACTCCAAGGTAGCAGAAATATTTGTTGGTTATTGAATAAGAGAATAATTCTATTTTAATGTTTTTTTTTAAAATTATTTAAGAAATCTGAAAAAGATGAGTTTAGTAATTTAGTATATTTTAGATCATTTCACAGATGGATAGAATTATAGTAGTTAAAGGGACATATTAATAAGATGATTTTATAAATTAAATTAATTTAAAATGATTAAAATGTAATCTCTCATTCTAGAAGACCCATATTCATCTTATTTACATGACATTTGTTCTTCCAAGTGCACTGAGGGCAGAGCTGTCTTAGGTTGGTTCTCTATGGGTTTGCAAGTTGTGCTCTTGGCATGATCCATATGGGGACAGATAAAAATGAGGATAGGGTTCTGCTCATGGTATAACTTCATATATATAACCTTTCAGGTATGTGAAGATTTTATCTTAATTATAATTTAACCCCCCCAAAAGTTTATGCAGGGAAGTGGCAGGATTGGCGGTGCATTTAGAACCATACATACACTATATATGGAAAAAATTGGAGATGGAAGTGGGGGGGGGGTATTGTAACTGCCCAGGTAAAGGATGCTAATTATTGGAATTTTATCAGTTGTTGAGATAAGAGAAGTATATTTTAGAGATAAAGGATGCAGACTAGATGCCAAGGCCTCTTAATTCAAGGCTAACAGGTGATTGGCATGGAAAATGGCTATGTATATATATAAGTCAAGTGCTGAGGTGAAGTATATTGAATGAGCGGCCAATACAAAGTAAGAAGGAGTATCACAAGTTGAGTGTGGACTATTTCAAGATACCTGTGTGTGAGAGTGGCAGGGGGTGGGGCAGGAAACAAGGGCAAACACCAAATAGTTGGTTTGCAGTTCTGAAGCCTTGAAGAAGAGGGTGGGTTGGAAGTATAAATTTGGGAGCCATTTCACATATTTGGAATTTAAAGCAATAAGAGTCAATGAGATTACCTAGGGAGGGAATATAATATGAGAAGAAAAGAGTGTCCAGGATACTTAATATCAGGTGGAAGAGGAAGAACCAGCAAAAGAGATTAAGGAACAGCCACAGAGAGATGACTGCACAACTGGGGACTGAAGTATAATGTCAAAGAAGCCAAGAGAAAGAAGCAAGAAGCAAGTGGTCTCATGTCTTGAATGCTGCTGAGAATCTGAGAAATGTGGAGATGAAGAAAGTCCCATTTAATCAAGCAGTGTGAATATTTTTATCAGGAGGATGGTTTTTAGTGTAGGAGGATGCCTGATTGGAACGGATTGCAGAGTGCATGAGAATAAAGAAACAAAATCCAAATGTCTAACTTTGAGACTCTTGGCTGCACAGGGTCCTAGAGGCACAGGACAGTAAATAAAAGATGATATTTTCCCCCAGGCTCCCAGGTGGAAGATACTAGATTATATTTGGGTGATGATGGAGAGGAGCTTGAAGATTGATAAGACTGCAGAAAGAAAGGTTTGTTAATAGGGTTTCTGGAAGGTTGGAGGATTTAGGATCCAGAGGCTATGTGTTAAGTCTTGGCCTTTAGGAAGAGGAGGAACATTTCTTTGTTTTGACTGAAATGGGCAAATGGTTGCAGATACAGCTCTCAGTGTTAGAAGGGTATATTTAAATGCGCTTATAAATAAATACTCATGTTACAATCATGATTCATAAACTCCAATAAAAGGAGAAAGACTGGCAAAGTATAAATTGGAAGTAATTCTATGTAAACATCAGTTTGGATGCTCCCTCTTTCACATTTGCTTCAAAGATAGATATCTTTAAATTAAAACAAATGGATTTTTTCTTGCATCTGTACTTCTGTTGAGTGGTTATTATATTGTTGTTGGTTCCACTTTTCTCTTTTGCATCTGATCTGCAATACATCAGTTTTCTCTAATCCTACCAAATGGGAGAAAAATCATTCTCCATACACCAACTTTCAGAGCCCATAAAGATATTCATTTATAACATTAGAGCTGTCACATTCCTTTTCCTTCATCTAGCAGCGCAATTTACCCGTACCTGTAGTTGTAAAAAGGAACAAACTTAATTTTACTCTCCACTTTTCTGACAGTTTTAAAGTTACATAAAAGTAACCTTGCCTCCTCTGGCAGTTCCAAAATGTTGTCAGGCAACCAATCTGTCAAGAGTAATGAGACTGTCTTTAAATTCAAATAATTTTGTTTCATTCATTTCTATAACAGGAAGACAACTGCAAAATGATATCCTAATTTCAGATCCTATTGGGTACAGTCTTTCAAGATACTCCTTGCTCCTCCTTCCCATACACAGGTAGACCTGGTCAGAGTAAAGTTATATTCTGGGACCCCTTTCCCTACCTCATCAGCACTGCACATTCACCTAGGTTATTCTATCTGTATTGTATTATTTCCAGTTGTCTTGTATATCATAATGATAATTACTAACATTTATTTAAATAGCATTATATGGATTTACAGCTACAGTTTTTAGGGCCCTTTTACATGTGTTCTTCCTAACAGTCTTATGAGGGAAAATGAGTAGTGATTATTAGTTATCCTTGTTTTCTAGATAAAGCTACTGAGACACAGAGACATTAAAATGATTTGCTCAAAGCTACTGAACTCTAACTCCTAGGGGCAGGAGTTGCATCCAAATATTTTGTTTTCCTGTATCATCTGTTTTTCCAATAACATAATGGAAAGCACAGAAACTTTGGAAACAAATTCTAGCTCGAACTTTTTGAGCTTTAGTTATCTGGCCTAAAGAGTGGAAAAACAATACTGATGTTATAGGATTTTTTTTTCTCTTAAGGGATAAAGGAGATAATGTATAAAGAGTCTGGTGTAAAGTGCAGGCATACAGTAGGGCAAAATAATTTTTTGTTATCATCTTAATAATTGAACTGATGACACTCAGGGGCTAGGAAATCAGTGTAGAACTATGGGTATTTGCATTCAGATATACCTCTTGGAAGGATTCTGATTTTAACCTCCTTTTGAGCACTCTGAGTCAGTTTCCCTATGTGAAAATCAGGGATAATTGGATGTAATTATACCTATGCTTTGGCATTTCATCAAAGATGAAATGATCCTGGCCCATTTCAAACAAGTGGTGGATCTCTTTGCAAGGCAGCCAAACATCCACACGTGTCTCATTACCTCACCCATCCCCTTACCCCTTTCTGACTCTATCATTCTGAGCTGAAGTGAAATTAAAGAGCTGACAATTTTCTCTGATCTTTGTAGAGATGGTTGGTGTAGTAGACATTTGAAATTTGTTTGAATCCCTATCATTCATTTGGTGATAGAACACAATCTCTTTTTGGATTATTAAACCCCTTCATGAGTGGTCTTGGTGGAAGTGTTGTTTCTGGTTCCTGATTTCTAATGTGGAAGCTAAAAGGTTACAGATTTTTCCTCTCTTCACCTCCTGGTGTCTACACTTGACCAATCTGCCATTTTGTGGATGGGTGGTGTGTGTGGTGCCTTTGAATCTTAAACATGTTGTATTAGGTAGAAGGAGCAGCTGGGATCATTCATTCATTATGGTGGTGCTGTGCTGCTCAGACTCACCCTGTGCTGGAGCCATGACTGTGGAGCCTGCCTCCCAGGCCTCCGCAGTGCCTGCGGATTCCATTCATTTTCAAGGCAATTCTACAAGCCCTATGATGTTTTTCTAATAAGTTCCCTTTTTTGTAAAGCCATCTAGAGCTGAATTCTCACTGAGAATCATAATTATGTTTTTCATGATTGGTGGAAGACATCTGATCACTCCATAGCAGTGTTGTAGTGGGGGAGAAAAAGGTGTTAAAAAGAAGGAAAGTTTGTAGCCATAATAGTTAGAATGTGATAACAGTAAAAGTTACTGGAATTGATTCTTTGATCCATTCAGCACGATGTTTTGGAAAGAGTCAGGGGACTTGTGCCTGAGTTCTTTTTCTGTAAGTAGCTATGTGACGCTGGACAAAGCTCATCATATCCCCGGGGCTCGATTTTTGTACCCATAATATGAGGGACCAGAAACAGACAAGCTCTAACTTTTATTTAAAAGGTCTATGAAAAATAAAAAATAAAAAAATAAAAGGTCTATGATTCTAAGCAGTGCTTGAAGATAGACTCTGTGCCAAGTGTGTGCAAGCCGTTGAGTTAGTTATAGAAGTAGTAAGGCCCCCAGGAGCTCACGGTCTTATTGTGAGGACAGCATATAATTATATGAAGCCAAGTACATAGTATTTCAAGGAAGAATATGAAAATATATACCAAAATGGGTGGTGCTGGACGTGTGCACTCAACATATTCTGAATTAGAGGCATTTTGAAGGACCTCAGGGAAGAGCGCACTCTTTGGATTTAGTCCCCAAGGACAAATCATATATATGGGGAGAAAGAATCTCCTTCTAGGAAAGATGTGGCTAAGGATTAAGAATGAGCCAGGCATGTTTAGGGACTGATGAGGAGATCACCTGATAAGTTTTTAAGGGGGGCTTTAGTGCTTGATAATATTTGGGCCATATTGTGAAATTTTTGACTATAGAATGAGAAATTTAAGCTCTATCCTGTGGCCAGCAGGGAGTAAATTCCTGCTTCTTCTAAAGCAGGCCGATAGCATGGACTGGTAGGTATTTTGGGAAGATCAGGTTGGCACTTCTACTAGATGGATTGGATCTTAGAGAAACTGGGGGCAGGAATGCGAGCTGGAAGTCTGTATGATGGTCCACATACAAGGGGAGGAAGGTAAGATCTAGAATGGGGCTGGAAACAAAAAAATGGATACATGGAGAAGAATCAACTGAATCTGTGAACCAAAGATGAAGGATACAAATATGAGAGAATTAAAAGTGATTTTAATTCCTAAGAATTTGGGAAAGTCTTTAAAAATACAAAGCAGATCATGCCGTTCCTCTTCTCAAAAAGCTTCCAATGATACTTAGAATTAAATCCACTTTTACCATGGGCCTATAAAAAGCTGCATGTCTGGGACCCCAGCTGCCTCTTTGACCTCATTCCCACCACCCAACCTCCTTATGGTTCAGCTGCATCAGTTTCCTGCAAGTAGCCTTCTTTCCTAAGGGCTTTTCTCTTTGTTTCCTTTTGTCTGGAATGTTCTGCCCCAGATGTTTACATGGCATTGTTGTTTTAGCCACACAGGTCTCTACTCAAAAGTTACTTCTTCATAGAGGATTCCTCTCACCATCCTACGTTAACTCATATAATCTGATGCTGCCCATCCCCTTACCCTGCTTTATGCATCTTCACAGCACTACGTCTCACAACAAAGCCCCTATTATTTTGTTTATTGTCTATCTTTTGTGTCAACTCAATGAGGAAGATTTTTGTCTGCTTATTTTCTACCTTTGTGTGTCACTGTGTAGGTGCTCAATAAATATTTGTGAATGAACTACTGATTGGTAGGTGCCAATTAAGCTGTCCAAGAAAACAAGGACATTGATCTGAGGACGGAAGATCCCGAGTTTGATTTTGTGAATGTGAAATGAGATTTCGGTGCCCAATAGTCTAAAAACGTTTCTGTCGTTTGAAAAGGACTTATTTTTTTTTCCTCCAACAAATGAACTCTTCTCCCTTGCCACCCTCCAAAAAACCTCTTAAAAAAGTATTTTGATGCTTGCAGTAGAGAAAGCACAATGATTTGATTCTAATCAGAGATTAGGAACTTTCAAATCATTTGCTAAATTTATTTCCAGAGGTTCCCAGAGCTTTTAAAGAGGGGGTTAATTTGAACCAAAAGAGATAAAAGTGAGACATGTTAATTGAATGTCCTATCTATCTGTCCATTTTAATATAAAAATCAATTTCTAAAGTACGGTTATAAGGGAAAGTGATTTGCCTAATTTATAGGCCAGACTGTGTTTCCCCGAAGCTGACACCACCTCCACTCCCTCGGTTTCTTGGCAGCCCTGCTCTCTGAAAGGGCCAATTCACTCATCTTTCTGGAGACATTTGTGTCATCAAAGCTCCCTCACTGTCATGGCAGCAAACAGCACATATATTTCCTTATCACTTAAAATATAAACATACAGAACATCCCCTTGTCAATTTGTAGCATCTAAGCCACGAGCACAGGTATCTGACAACCCTGGAAGCAGGCGTAGATCTCCCTTTATCCTAGTCCAGTATAATGGACAGGAAGCCACACCGTAGATGTGTGCAATTCATGTAGTTGTATCGGAAAGGGTAAGTTGGGGAGAAGCTTCTCAAGGTGAATGAGATTGTTGGTCTCTGGCCAGTGCTATTGCCTGATCCCCATCCCGGGTTGTTTTAATCCCTTGAGTCGACACAAGGTAGCAGTGTGGCTGTGGGGGAACGAGGAAGGGGAGACAGGACTTCCCTGTTTGCTTCACTATCTTGAGGTCGCCAAGCTCTGGCTTTAGGAAAACCAAAAGCAGTGGTGTGGGCTGCCTGTGAGAGTTGCATGTCTTAAGGTTCAGTGAGAAATAGAAACCGCAGTCCTGTGTCAGGTAAGATGCCCAATGAATCAGATGGGTCACGTGTTCCAATCCTGCGCAGGATGTTGTAGTTGTGTAAACTAAAAAATGTAGATCTAGCCCAAGGATAACATGAAAATGAGAGCTGAGAGTCAGGTCCATAATTGGGGAGGTTTCTATTTCCATTCAGGGGAAAAAGAAAGTTCTTTGTTTTAACAGATCCTGAACATCCTCCAGATTAGCCTTCAGAGTACTCGGCCTTGTCTCAAAGGAAAACCTTTGCAGGTGCTTCAGAGAATGCATTCTCTGTGGGATGCTGGGCGATCACATTCACAATAACAACGGGGTTCTTAACAGGAAAGGGATTGTATTGTTAAGATAGAGGGAGGAGAGAGGGAAGTCGTTTTTACATTCCATTGAAATATAATACCATCAGAATATTTGAAGGATGGATTTTTTTTCAGTATAAATAAATAAATAAATGTTGAACTCTAAACATTTACCTTAAACTATATGGCCTACGGTGGCACTTTTGCTTCTTGCGAACTGTTGGAGGAATCAGGAGTGGTAGGGTGATGTTAACTCCCTGTAGACATTGCAACAGTCTATGGGCCATATCCATGTTCTCAGGTCTATAATAAAGGTTTGGTGTAGGAGATGGAGCCCCAGGTTGGGGGACAGTGGGCTCTTGTCCTGGATCTTCCACTAACGAATGATTGCTCTGACATTGTAGAGTTGTCTTAATATCTCTGAGCTTTGAATTCCTCATTTGCATTAAGGACATTGTTTTGCAACCTTCTTGCCAAGTAAACCCTAAGAAGAATTTGATGAAGCTGTATGATTCCTCTTCAATATGTGTGTTACTCACGCATATGCAAACAGGCGTGGAGTGGTTCATGGGACCCTGAAGTCCAGTAGGACTCTGAGGTTAAGAGTCTCTGGAATGGAGCATACTGCTCCCTTCCAAAACTGCAATGGCATCAAATACAAATCACATATTTGAACCCAAAACCATTTTATTAATTGTTTATTTGTAACCTGCTGTCTTACAATTGCACTTCCAACAAGATTTTCCCTGCATCATTAGTGAGACTGATTGTTTTAGAAATTAGGCAGGAAGGAAGGATTCCCAATTACCCAAGGATCCCAGGAGACTGATTTCTGGGGAATTTTATTACATGTGCTATAGGTATGTTACAAACATAATTAAATGGAGGGTGTGTGCTTGACCTTAATATTATGTCTCCACACCTACTTGTTGTCTAATATCTGTCGTAATCAGAATTGTCTTGTTTACACACTTTCCACTAAGTTAATTGTTTTGCAAAGAGTTTACACATTGGTTATTGATTGATTAATGGCCATTGACAAACACACTGCTCTTAAATTTCACTCAATCAGCAATTTTATAAGTTTTACCCCTGGTGATGAAAGGATAATGATTTACCTAAAAGAATAACCATTAACCTCTAGAATAAAAGCACTAACAAAGATAGGTGGAAAGCTCACCAATTAACACCACGGTTTAATGGATAAGATCCAGGGCTTAGCAGTCTTATAGATCTGGGTTCAAATCCCAGTTGTACCTATCCCTAAATCTGTCAAGTTGGGCAATTCTCTAAGCCTCTCTTTTCTCCTCCACAGCATGAGACAACAGCTATACACCACTCAGAATGCCGTGACAAGGATTAACTGAGAGAATACATCAAAATGCTTATCATTGTGCTTGCTATGCAATGCAGTTACTAATATTTCTATTGTTTTTTAATATACTTACAATCTTTTTATTATTATCTGCAATGATGAAAAAACCCCACATATTGACACATAGACATCATTCAGCAAACAATTGTTCACTATCTGCTATGGATATATTGTGCACATAGCACCATTTCTGCTCCCAAGAACACACACGGAGCCTACAACATGATTTCCTCTACATGGCAACAACGCCCTTGAGGGTGGGCACTATGTTATTTGGCTTTCAACCTTAGTTCAATAAACAGCTCTGGAGGAACGTCTTGCCAGTCACTGCGAGCTGCCTATAGGGCAATATCCAAGCTTCTATCCCAGCTCTTCTGGAGCCGGTCCCTGCCTGTCTCCCAGTCATCTCTCCTCTCTTGTATGTTAAGCTCCCTCCAAACTACTCTCTTATGTCCAATAAATCCGATTATCTGTTCCATGCCTTCATGACTTGGGACCTGTGGTTTCCTTGGTTTGTAATGTTGGTGAGTTTCCTTCCTTTGTTGGTTAGTGATCATCTGATCCTAGGGGCCCCTTCTATGTACTGTGTATGGACTGAATTAAGTCCCCTCAAATATATTTGAAGTTCTAACTCCCAGTATTTCAGAATGTGACCTCATTTAGAAATAGCATCTTTACAGAGGTAATCAGCTTAAAATAAAGACTCTAGAATTGGCTTTCTTCCAGTTTAACTGGTATCCTGCTAAAAATGGGAAATTTGGACACAGACACTTGCAGAGGGAAGATGATATGCAGATTCACAGAAAGAATGCCACATGTAGACGGAGAATGGAAATAATGTATCTGTAAGTCAAAGCATACCTGGGCCACCAGAGCTGGGAAGAGGCAAGGAAGGATTTCCCCTACAGGTTCAGAGGCAGCGTGGCTGTGCTAACATCTTGATTTTAGATTTCTAGCTTCCAGAACTGTGAGACAATAAATTTCTACTGTTTTAAGTAGTTTGTGATACTTTTTTTATGGCAGCGCTAGGAAAGGATTACATACTATCTTTTAGAACCAGGTAGAGATTTAGAATTATAAACTTTTAAAATAAGAATGCACTTTCGTGGGGCACCCAGGTGGCTTAGTTCATTAAGCGTCCAACTCTTGATTTCAGCTCAGGTCATGATCTCAGGGTTGTGAGATGGAGCCCCAAGTCTGGCTCCGTGCTGGGCATGTAACCTGCTTAAGATTCTCTCTCTCCATTTCCCTCTGCCCCTTCCCTCTCCTCATGCACACATGCTCTCTCTCTCAAAAAAAAAAAAAATTAATAATAATAATGCACTTTTGTACCTTCCTTCTCTTATGTATGAATTCAAGATCAGGACACACACACAACTCTTGGTTTCTATCAAAGGGCTGAGCAAATAGCAGGTGCCACAATACCTACATACTGATGCATGGAGCCAAAGCAACACGGAGCTGTAAAACAAGCTCTGGTTAGAAGCTACTAACCAGCTAAAAAGTTCTCTTTACTTCTCAGTTTTTTAATCCTTTCAAAAAAGGGCTGGGCTGGGATCCCTGGGTGGCGCAGCAGTTTGGCGCCTGCCTTTGGCCCAGGGCGCGATCCTGGAGACCCAGGATCGAATCCCACATCGGGCTCCCGGTGCATGGAGCCTGCTTCTCCCTCTGCCTGTGTCTCTGCCTCTCTCTCTCTCTCTGTGGCTATCATAAATAAACTAAAATTAAAAAAAAAAAAAAAAAAGGGCTGGGTTGCCCAGATTTTTTTTTTTTTTTTTTTTGGATATAAACACTGTATGATGCCATGTTCTGGGTCAAACATTTCGAAATTGTGAAGTTTATTTTGAAATAATTATATGTTAACATGCAGTTGTAGGAAATAATAGAGAGATCCATGAAAACTTGATCTTATTTCTCCAAATAATCACATCTTTCAAAGCAGTTTTAATGCAAGCTATACTTACTGGAATAAAATGTTGAAGACATTTTTTGCAGACAGCTCTGTTTACCTCCCTGGCTTAAACATGATATGGAAACCTGGTCTCTTATCATTTCTATGATAAAATCCTTGGTCTCTTTGCTTTAGTGACCATTTCACCCTTTGGCCTTTGTCCTACTTAATTTAGCTTTGATCAAGGTGACTCTAGGAATGGAGATATTAGTTACTTTAATCACTTTCTAAAGATTTATTTTTTAAAATTCATGAGAGACATAGGGAGAGAGAAAGAGAGAGAGAGGCAGAGACACAGGCAGAGGGAGAAACAGGCTCCATGCAGGGAGCCTGACGTGGGACTTGATCCCGGGACTCCAGGATCATGCCCTGGACCAAAGGCAGGCGCTAAACCACTGAACCACCCAGGGATCCCCCTTTCATCACTTTCTAGAAAATGGGGGCCTGGTAGCCAAGGTATATATTCTCATCATAGTCTGTTCCTTTTGTAGTAATAAATAAAAGGATGATATCAATCATAATAATCAGGACTTCTTGGACACTTAGTGTATGTCAGCCAGACTCAGGCTAAGGGCTTGAGAATCATTAGCTTAGTTAAGTCTCAATCTTATGAGGGAGATGCTATTATTATATCCATTTTACAGGAGTGAAAGCTGAGGCCTAAGGTATCTAATGAATAGCTGTCAGCTGGATTTGAACATAGATGTCACTCCAGAGCGTGACTTAACTGCCATGCCACAGTGTCAGTGAGTAAAGGTGAACCCATTCACAATTGCTATTCTTTTTACACTTTCAGACTGAGCCTGACTTTTCACTAGGTTCTGCCCATTATGGACAAAGTTTTAGGTTGTGACTGCACAGGCACAGTGGTCCTTCTTTCCTGCCAATGCCCCAAATGAGGAACAGAGGAAAGCCCATTCTTCTGGTCAGGGCTTGGGACCCTGCAGTCATGCCCGGAGTTGAGGAAACACGAGAGGGGAAGGGATAAGTGTGCAGTTGTTAGCAACCTCCTTCCTCTGTTCACCTTGGACTCCGTTCAGACCTACAGTGTTACTTTCCTTGTCAGGGTGCGAAGAGAGAACCCACCTGACCTCATTCTTATTGGTAATCAATTAGGCCAAAGAACTGTTTCTTTCAAAGGTCGTGCAAAAAAACCCCCAAATCTGTGTGCAGTAGGCTCATGACTAAATTATTTATTTGGTTTGTGTTATATTGTATTAATGACCTTGCTTGTTAAAAACACCATAAAATGACTCATAGGGTGGTGTGCTGTTAAGGATCAACTCATGCTAATTAACCACTTTTGTTTTATTTATCAACATGATTCAGAACTGGGGCAAAAGTCAACTGACTTTAAAATGTGTATATTTTTCTTCTTGGTGTTTGTATTTTAAAGCCTACATTCATTTGCTCCAGGGTAATTCACGGACCCTTACCTCTTTTCTTTCATTTTCTTGATAACAGTTCTTTTGTTTTTCTTGATAATTTCTTGTCATTTAGTCTGGTCATATTTACGTACATTTTGTACCTGACATTTCTGTGTATCTTATCCTTGTAAGTCTAAGAAGAAACTGTAATGACCAGGCTATGTTGTGTTCCACAGCCCATGTCCAGCCTAGCCTTAATTTAAAACACAAACAATGTAATGCCAAAATGCCTAGTCCTCTAGGATGTGGTGTTAGTAATCCCCCACCTGGAATCTTGGGGACGATCTCAATGATGTCTTCCCCTGCATTCCTCATTTCCAAGGGTGACTTGGAACTCCAAGAGCAAGAAGTTTATCTCTGAGGTCTAAAACAGGGAGAGTCAACAGCCACTAACTGTCATATGAACAGGTTAATGAATAGCTAGCCCGGCCTAGTGTGTTGTTGCAGGAAATGGGAGGAGAGAGAGAGAGAGAGAGAGAGAGAGAGAGAGAGAGAGAGAGCACGCGCTATGTGTGGATGGGAGCAGGGAGGCCTGAGGCAACATTGTTAGCAGTATGTGGGAATACCTGATAAAATAGGTGCATGGGGAGGAACTGGAGAAACATAGAGGGGGGTAGCCAAAGGCCTCCCACCTGACCTCCCCTTCTGCCAAGAGTGGGTGCTAGCCTCAACAGTCCAACAGGTACTTCTCTTCAGCTCTGTCTTTTCTTAACTACCTTCAACCCATGTGACTCCATTAGGATAGTATCCTTGGAATTTGACACCTTGCTTTCCAATGCAGCTGTGGGGAAAAAAATCTGCCCTAACAAAGGCTCAGGCACTGCCCCGGAGAGCTGAAGTAAAGCCAACTGCTCTTATTCAGCAGTTGAGTGAACACAAGACTGCTTTGGAAGTCTTGTTTTTGTTTAGTACCTGCATCAGGTAAATAAGATTATTGGCTTTAGATATATTTCTAAGGTAATCAGGGCTGTGTTTTAAAAACTCAGGTATCTCCTTAAGGCTGTGTTTTAAGCATTTATTCCGATTAATTCTCCTTTCAAACGTATACAATATTTATAAGACCTTTGGAATAAAAATTCTTTTTATTTGTTAAGGTGTTAAATAGGACATATGCTCTATCTGTAAACAGTAAAGGAAATGTCCAGCTCAGGTTTGAAGTTGAATCTCTGGTTCTCTCTGATAACCTGCAGCTCCTGTTGGATTAAGAGATTCAACATAGAAATTATTAGAACAGATCTTTCTCCCTCCAGATTCAGGGCTACTCCCTAGATTATGACACACCCAACGTAATTTACACAGTACAATGCATAAAGCTTACTAATGGTTATTCACTTGGATGTGCAAAATACAAAAGACTCTAGGTTGAAGCAATGGAGGTGAATCATTTATGAGATGCCATCTACTGAGATGGATTGTTACAGCTAGAGAGTTTTTTGTTGTTTATATGACTTCATTTAATTTTGTTTATAGTATTCAAAATGAAAGAAGGATTAGGGCAGATAAACAAGGGGTTTTTCAACTCACAAGTAACTAGACTTAGCAGTTTTCTATATAAAAGGCAAGTGCTGTCCACGTGTCCTGGAGAAACCACAAAATGATGGAGCCCCAAAGAGCAAGAACACAAAGTAGAAGTTATCCTCTGATATTCCTCTGCTTTTGGTTTTCCTTTGAGCCCATCTGGGTGTTGTTATTTTCCTCCCTCTGATGGGATGTAGGGTATTTTCCAATGAGATATGAGATGTTGTATGAGATACACTGTGGGCCCTGGGAAGTCCGAAAATCATCTAAGTGAAAAACACTTCTGCGTCCAACACCAAATCCATTAAATGAAAGACTAAGGCTGCCCACCATCAGGTTTGAACCAACTTTCTGATTGAAGTTCAAAGTGTCTGCTTGTACGACAAGCTGGCTACTGTTGAATTTCCCCCAATATTCAATGAGGAGAATGCCTAAGAGAATGAAACCTGTTAGCGTGTATAGACTGGCTATAGGTTGATAGCCAAGGTGGAAGGTACAACAGGTTGAAGCAGAATGTATGTGCCCTCATTTGAACTCTCCTTGAACATTTAGCATCTCTTCAAATAATTTGTAATTACTGAAGGTCAGAGGCCTTCTTATATTTTTCTTTATTCTTTATAAGAGGGTTGGCTGGACATATAATTCTCAATGTTAGCTGGCTCTGGTTTTTAAAGGTAGCAGCTTAAGTGACTTATTTCCTTAATTATGGAATATCTGGAAGAAGTTTTTTATTGGGAACTTTTTGAGGTTTATTCCAGACACTAGCACTCAGTGGGGTTCAGCCATTCTTAGGCTTCTTTCTACAATTTTCCATGTGTCCAGGCAATATTTCATTACATGGATGTGAAAGAAGAAGGCCTAGGTGACAGCAAATGTGTTTCATGATTGGAAAATAGCCTCAGTGCATGTGGAGCTATTTCTTCTTTACGTTTACATTAAACAATTGGTACCTGCTTGGTGGACAGCTTATAGGGAGGGCTGGAGATATCAGAAGATTTAGATACCACCTTTTTTGAAGGAAAGCAGGACAGACAGCTGTACGTTTAAGATTAAGAGAGTGGCGTAGGCAGTTTATCCTTAAGCAACTGAGGAGAAGTAGACATATGTCCTGAGGAATCAGGGTATGATAAGAGCTCAAGACAGGGGTTCAGAAGTAATAACTGCTCCACAGGGCGTTGAGGACTAGACTGGTTGGAGAATGCTCTCAGTCTCTCTGTCAAGAGGGAGAGACTTGACTTCCTAGTATTCCAGGAGGGAGGAAAGGCAAATGAGGAAGGCATCAAGAAAGTAGGGAGGATATGTGACAGGAGATAAAAAGTTTGAGTCTGCAGGAGCAGGAAACACCAAAGAAGGGAAAGTGATGGAATCAGAGGAGGAGTTCAATGAGGTGAGGCAACAAAACAGCTGGTTTAGTGTGCGAAGTTCACAAGGCTCTATTATAACTCCAAAATTGCAGATTAGCAAAGGAATCTAAATCTGAAACCAACTCGTGACTACTTTGCTTTTGGAATGGGATTGTAAAACTTGAGCCCTTGAACAGTTGTATCTGTGTTTTACATTTTTTTAAATGGGAGAGAAATTTGACCTCAACATCAGACTTAGGAATGGTGAAAATTTATTTAGAAAGTTGTCTCTCCATTTGCTGCCGTGTGGGCTGCACTCAGGTATTTTGCCGTGTTTTCCTCTTATGGTAGTTATGAATGTTGATGTGAGAGAGGAAATTGTGCCTAATCAATTTAAATAAAAAAATAAAAGGCTTTTATCCGAGCACTGCTAGGTCTGAGTACATTAAAAAAGTTTTTACCCTCAAAAATCTTGTTCTCTATAAGGTAATGTGGAAAATGCACATTAACTAGAATTAGAGGTACAAGGAGATCCACATTCCATGAAAAGTATTAAGGAAAACCCGAAGGAGGGCGAGTGCATTTAAGATAGTGAGCAGGGAATACAAACCCGAAAACCAGGGTTCAAGCCCTGACTCAGTTACAGAGCACTGTCCTGGGGGACGACCGCTCGAAGAAATTTTGAATGGGCCCTTCTGAACAACCTGAAACTCTCTCCTCTCTCAAGGCTCACCCCTTAGTAAGGCTCACGTGGGTTTTACATGAACTTCTCACAAATGGAAGTATTTATTAATGAAAAGAGAGATTTCCATATTACACTACTGAAAACTCAACAAGGGTCCACAGGGTAGATGCTAAAAATACTGAGGTAAATTTATAAAAGATAATGAGACATTGTGGCCCTTCTGGAACTGTTGGCTTCTGGGACTAAAGTGCTTTCTTTTTTATGACGCTGTTGGTATTGGTGGTGGGATGTGTTCCATTCAGCTTTTACATAGGACTTGAGAATAAGCAGATCTTTACTTTGGGGAAATGAGCATATATGTCAGGTAACGGTACAAAGAGGAGAACTCTGCTTTTTTGTTGCTTTGACATTAATTATTGCAATGATAGCTTTCTTCAATGGGGATGTGTTCTTCTATCTTTTTACAAAATCATTGGCAGCGCTGTGAGGAAGAAAGAACAAAGGGCCATTTGTAGGGGCCACTTACTCAAAAAATACCTCTCTGCCACATTGCTGCAGGAACCCATGACGAATGCCTTAGTTGACCTTATGGGTTGAGACTTTGAAGCGTATGTCAAATTGCACGTGTTACCTGAAATGGTATGCCAGTCAGGAGAATCAAAAGGCCATCTAACCATGGTTTCAACCAAAGAATATTTATTATATACCAGGATTTGGAATTTCAGTCACCTGAAACTTGGTTCACCTACCTAAAGATACTATAAGGCTTTTCCTACCTTTCTTGATTGTCATTCTTATCATATTGGCTTTTAATCTTGCTAACAGTCATTCATGATTGCAGAAGTGGCCATGACGTCAAGCACTTAGTTCTCACACCAAGTCAAGGCCAAGAAACCAAGCATTAAGAGCCAGAGGGATTTCCTTTTAACAGCTGGTCCCCATCTCCCATGGGAGTAGAATCAGTCACATGCAGGGGGTTCTGGGAAGGAAATGAGCGAGTTTAGTCATGATTTATACAACGAACTGGGCTGCTGTTGTCAGGAAGAAGGGAGGATGGCTCTTGGGTAAATTTCTAACAAAGGGATAATTTGTTATCCTTCTTCATTCACTGGCAAGATTTTCTTTTTCTTTTCTTTTCTTTCTTTATTTTTTGGACAGCATTATTCGTAGGAGATGAGCACAAAATAAGTGAGAATGCTAGCATGCTGCCAAGGTCTCTGAGGGGCCATGGCATCAGAATATGGGAATGAGGGGTGTCCAGATAAGAAGGATAGAGAAAGCAGAAACCAAGATTGAAAAGGTTGAATTCAGTGTTTGGGGGTTCCTTCTAGTTCTCACATTGTATTTCAACAAAGTGGGGAGGCACAAAGTATTCTTTTTCTACTTTCTTATTTTGCCAGTGCCTTGTAGACATTGAGTTTGTTGTCTATATAATTATTTGGGAGTAATTCATAGAGAACCCCACTTTACGGTTCATTTTGGGCCCCTGTTTCTAGGGGCCAGGAGGGTAGATTTTTGGAAGGATATATCTTGTATTTTATTGATATCGTGGCAGTCAATAAAACTAAAAAGTATATTTCAGCGTGTCTCTACTTCAGCATGTAGGGCTTCAAGTTTCATTTGGCCCAGGGCTCTAGATTCTAGCGGTGGCTATGTTCTGTGAACCCTCTCTCCCAGTAGGGAGGTGGTCTGACTTTAGGGTGCGCATCCACTTTCCTAATTTCTGTTTAAGGCAACCAAGTCTTATACAAATAAATGCGTGCCAAGGTCAGGTCACCTTTTCTGTTTCTTTCTCTGTAGGGTGGAAAATCTTGCTATAATTACCTCAGGAAGTTGTTGTGAGAAGAAAATGAGATAACGTATGAGAGTTCCTTTGAAAAGCTTCATGGGTGGCAGGATGCAGAATGCTCAAATTGCTCCTACCGATTCAGAGTATTTGCAGAACTGGACAGTGACAGGTTTGGGGTACCGATGTCTATTAGTGTGATTTCAATGTTCAACTTTATTTCTTTCTTTCTTTCTTTCTTTCTTTCTTTCTTTCTTTCTTTCTTTCTTCTTCCTTCCTTCCTTCCTTCCTTCCTTCCTTCCTTCCTTCCTTCCTTCCTTTCTTTCTTTCTTTCTTTCTTTCTTTCTTTCTTTCTTTCTTTCTTTCTTTCTTTTCTTTCTTTTCTTTCTTCCTATTTTGGCCTTAAATGCTTACCTTTCTTCTTCTCTAGGTTCTTTGGGTACTAGGAAAAGCTATGTGGCCAGCCTCCACTAATTTATTTATCATAAGGACTTTTGATATGTTTTTATTAACAAGTTCATATATAGTATGGGAGAGAATCAGTGATATCATCTGATGGGAAAGCATGGTGAGGAAGGTTAAGGATTCGCAAGATGAAAAAAGCCGTGATCTTGTAGTTTAAAGAGTTATATCCTAGGAATGAGTGAGGCAGGTTGACAGATGTTTAAGTGATCCTGTTAGGAGATATATTGGGAGCCCTAAACACACCACTGGTCTAAGAATCACTAGATGTGGGTAGAGTGCTGGCTCTAATGCTAATGTTCTGCTTGTGACTTAGCAAGTCACAGGCCTTCCAGGAGCCTCAGCTTCCTCATACACAAGATGGGAAATTCTCAGAGTGCTGATTAAGGACAAGGAGAGAATGTATTGTCAACCAGCTATCTCTAAGACATCATCCTTCCAAGCTGAAGACTCGTGGTCTTCCTACTGTCCTCATCTTTATGATTGTTACGGTAGTCTGAATCATTTTTGAGCATATCAGACTTGAAGGGGCCTTAGGGATCAACTGTTTAACCTCTTCTAGGAAGTATTCATTGTCATAGAGACTGCAACAAAATGTCTGGGCTTTGACTCAGGGACTTCTGACTTCAAATCCATTGTGCTTTCCATCACACAAGATTAGGCAAACTTTTTCAAAAGGGAGAGCTCTGAGAACATGAAATCTTTTGTCTTATAGAACATATGTAAATTTTAAAAATTGCCCTGTAGCAAAACTAGTAGAAAAATGGAAAGGAAATCACCATATGTGTAATGGTATGTGTGAAAGTATGCATTCAAAAGGTCATTTGAAAAGATGTGCCAAATGTTCATTAATATGAGAAAAACCCAGTAAATTGTAGCACATCCCTTTAGTAGAAATTATGCAGATTTAAAGATGATATTTGTAAAAATTATTTAGCAAAATACAAAAATGCTTATGTTATAATATAAAATAGAAAAAGGCATGAAATTTTATAAATACTTTAATTGCAACTATGTTAAATATGTATCAAAATGACTGCAAAGCAATATATGGGCATTCTAATAGTGTCATGGGATTATAGATAATTTGGGGGTTTTTCAGCATAGTTTTATCATACTTATAAAATTTCTAATTCAGTTTTATGTAGTTTTTTTTAAAAGACAATGTTACTAAACAGACAGTCTTTAAAGTTAGGGTTTCAGCAGAAGACAAATGGCATACTGAATTTGGAATCATTTGAGGAGGGTTTAATGAAGGAACTGTGTTCAAAGGTAGGTGCAAGTTAGTGATGTGTGCTGGGACTGGTAACATGAAGGCCTAAGATGCCACAGGACAGAGTCTTCTGGAGACTGCTGCCATGAAAAAAAGCTGTGCTACTTAGTTGAGGGGTGAAATCAACAGAGAGTTGACATCACAGGGAGGAACCAGGGAATAAGTATGCCAACTTGATTCTCTTGCCTCTCTCCAAAAGCCTTCCAGGGGTCCCCATTAACGAAGCCTAATTAGAAGCCAGAGGGCATGGGAGCCTCTTGATGTAGTCTATGCAAGCTCAGGGCATAGAGCTGGGTGGAGAAAGGTGGAGGCAGTAATAGGACAGGTAAACCCAGCATAGCAGGACACACGGGAGTAGGGCTTGCCTAGATTGTCACAGGATTGGCCTCAATGCTCAGATCTTAACTTCATTTCTTTTAAAACATATTGACCATAAAGGCCTTCTGACTTAGAATCTCTGGGCTGATAGCCCATAGATAGATCTATTAATAGACCATTTCTAGGACCTCTGATATATATGTACTGCCCTCAAGAAATGGACACACAAAGTAGTAATGACTTGATTCCTTTAGAAGAACAGGACAATAACAGATAGAAATAAAGACTTGGAGAAGGGTCAGGATTGGAGAATCATTGACATATTGAAGGTGATTGATGTTATAAAAGGGGATAAGATAGGAGGAAGTAAAAAGGAACTAAGAACAGATTTTTCAGGGGCCAGGAGAGAAGAAACATGACAACAAAAGACACCAAGAACTGCTGAGACACATTAAAATAATAGTTAACATTTACTGGATATTTTTTCTGTACTTATGCTTTATTTCATCAAATCATCACTTTATTTTTGTGTGAAATATATCATTATTATTTCTATTTTACAGATACAGAAATGGGGGTTAGATAATTTAGCTTGTGAAAAGTCATACCAGCTAGTGAGGGGCTGACAGAGGATATGAGTCAGGTTGGTCTAGATTCTAGAAACTGCCTCCCAGGAAGCAAGAAAAGAAGGAGGAATAGCATAGTGTAAAAAATCCAAGGGAATAGGATACTTTGAGACAGAGGGAAGAGAATTTTAGGTGGTCAGCAATGTTAAATATGGCAAAAGTCAATCAAGGATAGCTGAAAAGAGGTCATTTAAATAAGATAATTTTCCAATCTGTTTGTAAACAGTTAATGAAGTATGATTAGGTCTAACATGGTTTGGATATATTTGTCTTTTGTTTGTCTTTATCCTGACCCTAAAATTTGAGCTCCACAGATGCTATATTAAAATTTTATTATTTTTATATTGAGTACTCAAATTTCTATCATGTTTTTTTTCTCCCCCAGCTTCTTTTGGAGTTTTGCCTTGAAAGGTTTGTTTCTGATAAAGCTTGATAAGTTAAATGTTGGCCTTATGAATGTGTCTATTGTTTAAGGTTACAGATACAATTTTGTGTTTATGAGGGAATGAGACCCAAGCTGCTGAGAATTATTCCATTCACATATGTAGATAGGGAACAGCATGTGTATTAACAAACTGATTGGAATAGGAGTTATATCTCATACTCTGAAACATTTGACTTGGGTGCCATCAGGCATTAAGCTGTTACCACATTAGAGCGTAGTAAAAAGGCAAATTTAGGAAATTCCTGAAAAGATGATTTCTCCTATGATCTGATGATGGTACAGTAAATTCTTAGTTTGAGAGTATAGATGCCATTTCAAGTTAAGTATATGCAATTTAAATTAAAGATGCTCAGATGTTAGCTGGCTGCCACAGCATATTGGCAACAGCATGTGTTTGAACTAGAGCAGATAATTCAAATGGCTCGTTATCCACTTACATTCTAATCATCTGTGAGGTGGCTTCTCTCTGGGCAGACTCAGCACGCTCTCAGGAGAGGTTTTATGGCTTCTGAACTTATAGAAAAGGAAAAGGAGTTGTTCTGGCTTCTGTGACTCAACCAGTCTCAGCCAATCTCTGAACTGCTTTAGCTCTCTCGTGTGTGATTAGAAAAACCCAACTCTTCTTTGAGCTTTAACCTTCGTGTTTGCAGAAGGTGGCTCCTGAGCCTGTTTCCCGGCTGGGTGTTTCAGTTACTAATGCTGCATAACAAATCACCCCAAAACCTAATGACCTAAGAATACCAATCATTTTATTATTATCTCTCATGTTTCTGAGGGCTCATTGGGCTCATTTAGATGGTTCTCTCTTGGGGTCTCTCATGTGATTAGAGTCAGATGGTAGCTGGAGCTAGCGCCACCTTGAAGGCTTCCTCATTCATACACCTGATGGTTAATACTGGCTGTAGCTGGAACCCCTATTTGCCATTTCCATGTGGCTCCTTGGCTTCATAATAGCCTAGTTCCAAGTGTTAAGTTTCCTGGAAAAACTAAGCAGAAATTGCATTGCTCTTTATGACCTACCCTTGGAAGTTACATGGTCATTTCCATTGTAGTCTCAGACCTGCCCCTATTTAAGTGTGTGCGGAGAGAACACAGGGTCATCTTTTGTTGGGGGGAGTGTCAATGTCACGCATGTGGACAAAAGAACATTTGGAATGAGACATTGTGTTGCTCCATCTTGGGAAAAAGATAGGGGGGACTTTTCTATAGGCAGATCCCTAGGCAAATCTGTGAAGCTCCAAAGTAATTTTCTCATTTCCCATTTTAGATGTCTGTTTGCTTTCAGCAAGCTTTTCTTAACTTGTAGGTTCCCCTGAGAAGCCAGGATTCTGTGTTGTTATAGGCCTACAACTTGGGACACCTAAACTCATGACCCACGATCAAGTCTTTTCCTCTAGGCATCCTCTCATCAAAACGTGCTTTTTCTTGGCACTCAGGGCCTCTCTTCCTTATGAACGACTGGAATGTGGCTGCCTATAGCAATCCTCCTATATAACATATGTGGCCTACTTTTATGAGAAGAAAAAGGAGATTCTTAACCAACATGTCCCATTTTAGAAGTATTTTAGTAGTTTGAGCCCAAAGGAGCTATGAGAGCTCATATTAGACAGGCCAGCTAGCCTTTTGTGGAAGAAGTTGGCCTATGTGGGACGGTTGCAGGAACATCCTAGTCTGCTTTTACAGTCCAATAAACTTACATTAAGATTGAGTTTTGTTCAGGCACTGCGCTGGGCGCTGACAGGACACGTATGAATGAGATATGGGTTCTACCTCAGAGATGCTACCCATGGGCATCATGGCCAGAGTCCCATAGTAAGTAGTGCTTTGAGTTAGGCATTAACAGCACATGGTGAAGTGGAAACCTATTGTCTTTAAGAGATAACATGTTCAGCCATTTCCCTGTGTTGAACTTTGATGTGGATTTTATGAACTCCCACATATCAAGGCCCTGAGGAAATTAAATATCAGATGCATGAGCTTTGGTAGGAGAAAGGGGAGGTAAGAAAATGTCCTAACTTGGCAGAAGGAATGAATGAAATGACCTGTTTGGGGGGGGGGGGCACGTAGATAAACTTGTTCTGCCAAACAGTTTGTTAGTAACAGATGAGAAACTGTAGAGTATGAAGGTTAACTTCGCGGACTCTGAGGCTGGCTGTCTTGCTTTGTATCCTTTCTCTGCCGCTTAATAATTGCAGGGTCTTTGGTAAGTTACTTCACTTTTTCAATGCCTCATTTTCATCATTAGTAAAGTAGGGATGCTAATATTAAATATATCACAGCATTGCTATATTAATTAAATGGACTAATATTGACCAAATGTTTTGCCCATTGCCCAGCACATAGAAAATACTCTTCTCACATTGTTAATGAAGCAAGATTACTTTGTCTTACATATTTTGTGCTGTGTTGTCAAATTAACTAGAGAACTGACATATTCCGACATTGGTGATGTCAGAGTATTTTTTATACATATCTATATCGATATATTATTTTTTGTACAATTGCTACTCTATTCTTGCCTATTTACAGCATAACTTGGTATCACCCTGTTGTCATATATTTGGGGAATTTGATTCCTTTATTTCTAGATTTTTCTTCTTCAAACTTTCTTTCATATGATTGGGAAATTGTGAGGGGTGCAGGAGGCTTTCTGTTCTGGGAACTCATCAATTTAATGTGATTCCATTTGACAGTTTTATATTCTTCTGTTCTTCTCTCCTCTGCCAGTTAACCTATCTGCAAGGTGAAATTCTTGAACAAATCGTCTACCCAAAGCACTGCACTGTAAAATAGATGATATACCCGGAGTGGACGTATTTTGTTGAGTCATTTGAATGGTCAAGGTTGGAGAGGACATTGGGAGTTCCTATTTAAAAAGATAATAGAAGAGAGAAAACTGGTCAAAATATTTGGGTGATCTTTGTGGTGATATTGCAAAAATGGTTTAGACCAATTGTGTTGTGCTGTCTCTTGAAGGTGTAGATAACATTTTGCCATGAACCCTTAACCCTATCATCATCCTTCTGCTTGGAACCTTGGAAAGATGCAAAACCCATTTGCTTCTCGGGTTGTAGAAGACCCACTTCCTGGAGGCTGGAATAGACCTGTGGTTCTCAGCCTTGTCTAAGCATCAGAATCACTTGTGGGGCTTAAAAAAATTTCCCAAGCACTCACAACTCTCTGAAATTCTAATTCTGTAGATCTGGAGTGAGGCCAGGGCTCTTTTTTTTTCCTTTTCTTTTTAAATATCTCCTCGGATGTTCAAAATAAATGGAACAGACACATAAGGTAAAGAGCAATTAACTCATGTGATGTCAACTTAATAATACCATATCAATACAAACATTGGCATTTCTCACATATTTGGCTACATGATTACCATACTTTAGATTTTGCAAGCTCTTTGAAAACATGTCTGTTAATTTGGATTTACTGCCATTTTCAGACTAGAGTTTATATAGCTGGAGACCTTAATCCACAGTAATGGAGGGTTATCTCTTTGGTCTCTAACTTATGACTTAGATTCAAAATGGTAGAAATACTCCTTTAGCATCATTATGACTTGCAAGTGGACCAAATAAATTCAAGAAACACAGGAAAACATATTTACTCCTTAATTTAAAAAAATCCTTTTGGATTGAAGGAAATAAAATAAAACAAACATCCTGGAAAGTATAATGGAAGAAGATATTAAATGATGTCTGCCAAAACCTCTCCTGTGTTATTCCAGTTGTGGTGCCAAAGGCCAATTACAACTTGTTTTGTGGTAAGAGATGTGTCTGATTTAGACAATAGAAGATTATAACAGAATACTGAGAATTTTCATAGTAGAAACAAGACCAATCTTTCAAGGTATTTGTAATGCAACAGAATGCTTTCCTCCAAGGTTTAAACTTGCACATGTATACAATGCTACCATTGTTTCTTGCATTTCTCTCTCTCTCTCTCTCTCTCTTTACTTACCTTGCTTGGCTATGAAATGTCTTAAAAATTCTAGGCTTTATCCTTCACGACTGATAGGGAAATAGGACATAGAAAAAAGGTTTTGATGCTAGCTAGAAAAATGGGCCCAGTGTAAATGTTTTACAAAACAATATTGTTATCCTACAAAAGATTCTGTTTTGTCTTTTGTTGATTCATGATATTTGTATGCCCTTCCCAAAGCAGAGGGAAATAAACACATTTTCCTTAGGTATCATTATTTTCAGTGAGAATATGTCTATTTGAGTGAAGGAGGGGATTATGGATAATTTATATTTCTCAGCATCATTTATGTGAAATGAGGATGGTCCCTCCCATGCAGAGGATAGAAATAAAATAGCAGGCCATGCTTCTCTCCAGATCAAAGCAGATAACTCTTGGTTCCAGGAAGAGTTTGTTGTATCCAAGACATGGTCTTTCTTCATGTCTCTGGGAGCAAACAGCTACTTTCTTAGCATCCTACCCCAACTGCTATGGTCCACTGAGATGAGAACACACCAACTTGTCAAATTTCCTCCATTTTTCTGGCTACTTCTTCAATGTTAATTTCTGGGATTGAAGCTGGAAGAGTTCTAGGAGTTATTATTATCTTTCTAATCTTCATTTAAATGGCTCTTGAGTGATGGTCTGATTTTTCTCCCCAAACCACAAAATAAGATTACCTCTCAGCTCCTTTCTTCTTGTCTGCTGGATACAGTTCTAATGAAGTTCTCTAATAAACAATCAAGAAATTTATATTAAATTGACTGTATATAGTGACCTCTTTCCATTGAATTATCTTGATTCTTTTTTATTTCTATGTTTCTCCAATATTCTCATTTCCTTGATGACTGGGACTGTGTCTTGTTCATATTTGTATAATATCTTATATAATATTCAAGATATGCTTATTGTAATAGAAACCTCACAGTGTTCCACAAGATCAGCTGTTTTGGGAGTCCTGGCAATTCTACACTTGCTTCTTGATTTTTTTTTTTTTTTTTTAGGGGGAGTACAATGGGCAGGGGAGGGAAGTATAATGAAAGAAGTGGGAGGGGTGTCGCCAGGAGAATTCATCCAAAGTTTCATTGGTAGTTTGCCTGAGACTACCTATTTTAGATTCACCTTGAGAGCAGATGGTAATATGTGCCTCCTGAGCAAATATTAGACCCAGATGAGGGAAGGGCTGATAGTTGCCGGACAGGTAAAGCTTAAAATCATTTGCAGAGTCATTTCACAGCACATGAAAAATGCTTTCAGTTTTCTTTTCAACCTACAGGCTGACACATGAGCCCATTTAAAGTCATTAGTGTATTGCAGACATGCTCTTTTTCAAGCACTTTAAACTGTAATGATGTTCCAGTGGAAGAAGTAGGAATTTGACTCAGAGCTCATCAGTTGTCTCATTACAACATGCATGTTGCCATGATCTGCTTTTGGCAAGTGTGTTGTTTGATTTTTTTTTGTCCCTGAATTCCTATCTTGCCCCGCTGTGTCACCGGTGGGATGTAACTACTCTTTGCTGAGTTTTGCTAAGAGGGTAAACAAACTTGTTCTGGGTCGGTAAATAGGGCCCATGGAGCTGCCTAATGTAGCTCAAGGATTTAAAAGAGAATAGGATTGGAAGACCTGGCTTTTTAGTATTGTCTCTGCTACTTTATTGATGACTTAACTGTTGTAATTCCTCCATGGTTTTGTTTTTTTTTTTTTTTTCTTACCTTCACCTCTTAAAGGGAAAACAACCAGGAATTTTTAAATTTTTTTTAAAGATGAGCTTTGACACATGCGCTGGAATCATGCTAGGGAATAGCATTTCTGCCTAGATTTTCTGGATGCAAGCTTCTTTTCCTGCTGATTCAAGAACTGTTGACCTTCTCTGCCTTGGGATATATGTGAAGAGTGTTTCTGCAATGAAGGGAGAGTTATGTGGTCATCTACCTTTTTTTGTAGAATTCCATAGGCTGCATCACCATACCCTACCGTAAAATTTTCTAATCATCTTCAGGGATAAAGGCTGGGAGGGAGCTGACTCTAGCCTCAGATGAGGATTGAGTTCCTGAGATTTATAATAATCAAAATATTAATGAAGTAGTCGATACAAATGCTGTTTGTGTAGAATGCCTAAGTAACCGGTTGTGTAATATATCAGGAAGAAATCCAGAGATGAGCAGAGGCAGAGCATAATAAATCAGGTCATTTGTTTTGCAATAATGGAATGATAATTGTGATAATTTCAGAAGTCACTATCATCCTGCAGCGTGAAAGAATCTTTTGCTGGCTTCCCATTGTTTAAATATTCATGTGATGTCTATGAGTGACTTCCTGCTGAGAAAATCTTTGCATACCTCTGCTGGCACCAGAACTGGAAATTGTGCTTTGCTTTAACCTGGGAAGGTTTTGCAGGAGCCTGAGTGCTCTCTTGGTTTGGGGTGGGGGGTGGTGGGGGAAGAGAATGTTCCTCAAAGAACAATTCTTTCAGTGAAATAAAGGCCCATGTTACTAAATTATTTTCCAAATGCCTTCTTCCAGCCAGCAGCTGTGTGAATTTATAAGCAATCACCTCTGCCCTTTTGCACTGAGTGATGAGGCAAAGGCAAAAATAACCATGCTAGCTTATAACACAGTTATGCTATAGATACACAAACATAGCTAATGACCCCAGAAAAGAAAATCTGCAGTTGTCACCCATGCTCGCCATCTCCCACAGCCCCCAGCTTTTTTCCTTGGAGTGGGTGAATGGGGCTGTTTTAATTAAGTTATCTAAATTTGGCAGGCCATACACCCCACTGTCTCATATCCTAGGACTTAGGTCCACCTGTTGCCATTATCCCCTAACCAGCACAGTAGGAGATAGACAACAAATGCTTTCAAATTCCTTTTCTGTATAAAACCCCAAAAGAATTGCAGCGAAGGTTTTGGAATTATTTGGGTACTGTCATGAATGGGGGTGCAGATTTTTCCAACAAGAGTTATTTTAGAAAGAACAAAATTGTGCTAATTTGAACAAGTTATATCATTAGTTTGTGCATTACATTATAGATTAGATATTGTATTTTAGCATGTACTAGGGTTTGGTGTTCTGGAGCTACTTAGACTTTTGGTGTTAGGCAATTCTCAAGTGACTGAGGGGAAAAAAGAAACAGTAAAAAGGTAATAGACCTTTCCTAAGCACTCAAGTGTTATAGCCTGATTGTTTTGTTAAGACTCCTAATTCTTATCTAGCATTAAGAAAGAATCACAATTCTCTTTTAAGGAGAAAAAAAAAAGGCAACTGAAAAGTGAGTGTGAGCCCAGGGCTCTACAAAAATCGAAGGTGGAGCCTGGATCTCTATCTTTGATAGAGTTCTGACTGCCAGCTGAGTTTCCTTCCTTCAAGAGTTAATGGCCTCTAATGGTGGTTTGATTTGAAGGTGATTATGCATCTAAACTACCTGATTAAAAAATACGTTTCCAAATGTGGCTGATTACCTATTTACATATTGCTAGGGTTTAGGTGGAATTGTGAAGTTTAGCTGGGTGGTGATTTTCTGAGAAACTGCAACGTGCAGGAGCAAATTCTGTTTTTAGTTTCATGATTAGATTGGACACCAGTTAATGTTTAAATTGATAGTCATTTTTCCACTGAGTTAAAAGGAGCCAGTCCTGCTTATATTTTCTCAATCAAGATAAAAGCAATGACAGCAATTTCTGGTTTAGGCGGAGGGTTGTTGGCTGGGGTGCAGACAGGGAGGGCTCTGGTAAGATCACAAATACCAAGGTGAAGTATCTACAGCATTTGTTAGCACCAATCTATGGACGGCGTGGGGCTGTACAACGACATGTGGATCCACTTAATCGGTGGCCCTCTGATATTTCAGAGCCTAAGGCCAATCGCACCAGGGTGGGATAGTCCTAAAGAGAATCAGGACACTTAAAATGGCAAGTAAATTGAATAACAAAGCAGGAATAGAGTAACCTTACATATACAAAGAAGGGTTGCTAGGTAACAAGTGAGGGGGTGTCGTGGCTTCAGATCAGAGAGGGCTGGTTAGAAAATAAAATGTCATCCTCTCTTCTAATTAGTCCTTCCCAATCACATGCATCAAGATAATTTTGCAGTTTAGAGCTTTAGCCTAGTTTGCAAAGCCCGATGCTGTAATCGCTTTCTTTAATAGAACCATTTCACTTTCCGTGTTTTAGACTTGGCCCATTGGCTGCTGTTTCCTCCCGGCAGGCTACAGCAAAGCCAGTTAACTCTAAGACGGAGGTGTTGGGTGGTGATACTCCACTCTTCAGATTCAGTTTTCTAAGCAAATGTTACCAGTTTGATGAAAGACAAAGGCGGCATATTTGCCAATATAGACAGACAAGCAGAGCTAGCCATGCAGTGAAAGACCTTAACGAAAAACTCAGTGGATCAGTTCTCTAAATTAATTTGAGTTTTTTCCCTGCACATAATTTTTAAGAAAGAAGAAAATATTGCAATATGCAAATTTAGTAAAAACAAACGAACAACACTTCTGTGCTATATTTCAAGGAGTTACCCAATCTCCTAAGCAACGAACCTTAGGATCACCAGAGGATTTTTTCTAGACCACACATATTCCAGACTCTCAAGTGGGGATGGACATATGTAGTTTGAAAAAGAAAAATGTTCATGGTGATTTTTATACATTTACCCCTACTGAGAACAGCTGTCCTAAATCTTTGCTATATCTATATCACCTCTATTGATGTGGAATGTAATATCTTGAAGCCCTGAAAGACCCTGCATTTTAAAAGGAATGACCAATTATGTCAAGACACATGCATTTACAGCAATAGGAAAATACTATATAAAAAAAAACAAAATATGAGGAAATTGTTTCATAATGAGGCTTAAAATAGTAAGGAATATTTGATTCTATTCAAACTGACCAGAAAAATGAATTAATTAGCTTTAAATAAGACTATGCTTTGGTCTTCTGATAAACTGAGGGTTTCTTATTTGGGATTGAGAGGAAGCTAAACTATACCACCTCCCAATTACCTTATTAAATTGTGATCATACAGGTTCAGTGCATTTGTCGTGGGATTTTGCAACCAGAAAGACCATGGTGATGGTACTGTGTTTTTTAGTGCATTCTTTTATAATTTCCAAAAATCTAATACAGAGAATGGCAAATAGAAACCTTTTAAAGATTATTTCTCTACAGGGAAAGACTGAGAAATACTAAGCAGCGTTTGGCATAGTTGAAGGCTGAGCCATCTCTTTTATTGTTGGTCCTATGCTTATTTTCGATGATTGAAATGAAATGAGATCATTATATGTTAATTTAATGTTTATTCCTTGTAACTTACATTAGTATATATTCCTGTTTACTAAAGATATTTTTGAGTCTTTAAGTTGTGGCTATGATGGAATGGAGAATAATTTTCTGAGGACAGCTGCTTTTTAGACAAATGATTTATAGTTATAAAAAAAAGTAAAAAAATGATAAAAAAACGGAGTCCTTTGATTCTTTTTTATAAAAAAAAGGAAAAGTGATTTGTTAAGATATAATGCATATGAATTTTACTTTATAATGAAATTAATGTTTCACCAGGCAGTCTTAACTTCAGAGCCTGTTCAAAGTGGGGTGTGCTTACTGATACGGTTTGATGTAGGTCTGGGAAACTTCTATTTAGTTCATCACCCCCAATCCTTCTGGACATGGAAAGAAATGAACATAATGCTCCCTTCTCTGCTCAGATCTATCTTTGTCAAGTTCTTTTGCTTTTTTGCAGGCTATTTCTAATCCAGGTTCTCTGTTGTCTACTCATCTGCATTGAAGAATGACAATTATTTCTGTTCTTGGGCTTTCTCCTTTGTATTCATCATAACTTCAAATTTAGGAGAGGATTTTTCTTAGGTTAAGGACCTACAATTATATTACCTCTTCCAGGATGTTTCTAGAACATGGGAGATGGAGTGGAGATTGAAGTGGCTAATCTCTTCCCCAATTTGTGCAGATACTCTCTTGTATTTAGTGTTCCTCGTTGAGAGTGTGGACAAAGGCCATGATTTCCAGACTGTGCACGCCACTGTCATAAATTAGTGACTTTATAGATTAGGTTTTTGTATTCACGATGCCAATTTTTATGCCAGGCTTTATTCAGGAAAGGTTAGGTAACATTTATTTATGTCTACATTCTCCAATATTCTCCAATATTTAATTCCTTTAGCGAAAAATGCTCATCTAAAGAATGTTTTCAGATCAATCTAGTCATTTCTACAGATTCAACTTTACAGGATTGTTATGTTTATAAGCCTGCTTTGAACTGGCTGAATTTTATTTGGTGTTAAAAATCATTGGGAGCGTAGCTGCAGGGTATTGGGGATGATAAAATCATCATGACGACAATAATTTTATTTTTCTGGTGTCTATTTCTGACAAGTTTACAGTTATTATGTACTCATAAAAATTATTCACTAATAGTAATCCTGGGAAAATGTCTATGATGATGGCAAAAGTATTTCTCTATTTTTCAGTCAACATTTCCTCGCAGACCTTGTCTGTTTAGACAAAACTGCAAGTGGTGAACTCCACACTCAGCCAAAGATCCTAAAACTCCTTGTGAACAGAACCCAGTCTTAGAAAAACCTTACTATTTATTACTTATTTAAATGTTAGAAATAAGGCAGCCCTGGTGGCTCATCGGTTTAGCGCCGCCTTCAGCCCAGGGGGACCTCTGGGGACCCCTTCTCCCTCTGCCTGTGTCTCTGCCTCTCTCTCTGTCTCTCTCTGTCTCTCATGAATAAATAGAATCTTTAAAAAAAATTGTTAGAAATCTTATGTTTTGCAAAATTGCACTATAAACAACAGTAGTGACTGATTTTAATCATAACTAGTAATCATAACTAATCATAACTAGTAATAACGATGCATCAGTCAGGTTAGGCTAGGTTATGTTGCAATAAGAACCTCTAAGTCTTAATGACTCAAAACAATAGCTTTTCATTGCTTGCTTACAACACATGGTCACTGTGGGCAGCTGGGAACTCTGTTCCAGGTTTTCTTAACCTGGGGCCAGGTTGATGGAACCTCCAAAGACTGGAGATTCAGTGGTTTCACTGGTGGAAGAAGGAAGCCTGAAAAAAAAATAGGTGCGTCTTAGTGGTTTTTGTCCTAGAGCAGTACACATTATTTTTGCTCACATTCCATTGGCAAAATAAATCACATGTCTCTGCACAATCTCAAGGGGGCAAGGAAGTGCAACCTCACTCTGGGCCTAATAGAAAACCTGGAATATTGGTGAAAAACTTTAGTATCTATCACACACAGCAGTGAAAACTCCACAGCGTTGTTTACCTGCCTCACCGGAAGAAAAGATAGGATACAAAGTAGGGGATTACATGTGGACAGAAAAATGAACAAACCTAAAAGTAAAAATAAAAAAAATAAAAATAAAAAAATAAAAGTAAAAATAGACTTAGATAAGGAAGCACTTCCTTAGTCTTTCTTCAAGTAGCAAAATGACCCGCTCTCCCTCCTCCCCAGTATTTCCTTCTCCCTCTTATATCTCTCTTTCTCTCTCTCTCTTCTCTCTTCTTCCTTCTTACCACCATCCCTTTCCCCCTGTCTTTTGACTTTACAGGGTCCTCTGTCTTGGGGAGGGTTCACTGCTAATGGGGCCTCACCTAACGCTGCAGCACATACTTGTGCTTAGGCTGGAGTAGTCTGCCCTAGTCCTAGACAGGTATTTCTCAGATACACATCATAGGTCACAGCAGAAGACTATCAAAAAAATCCATGAGCACTCTGGGAAGAACACCCAAAGTATGCATCTTAGAGGTATTTGTGAGTAATTCCATCCTCCCACAGAAGGGAAAGCTAGTTCTGTTACTACTGGGGGCCTCTTGAAAACACAATTGGGCTCCTCGGTTCAAGTAACTAGGTTCCTGCTACATATTAAAGTGTGTAGAATTCTATTTCCCTATGAATCATTCCACTCCCTTGATGAAAATCACATGAAAGATTAATGAAGGAAAAAAAAATGACATCCTGGAAGGTGCTCGGTAACAGTGGCATCACGTGCACTTTAACCTTTTCTTATCCTTTCCACTTCCCTCCCTGGCCGTACCATCTGTGGTGTCTCAGTGAGGAATCTTAGAGAAGCGCTGAAGGGGGCAGGGGGCAAGCTCCTTTCCATCCTCAATATTATAGATGAGAACCCTGAGTCTTGGGAAGATTGAGTGTCTCAAATAGAGGCATCAGGCGTCGATCTTGGATCCCACAGCAACGTGTTCGATATGCCCCCTACCTCTCTGCTGTAACAAACTCCTGGGGACCTTGTGTTCACATCATCCTAAGAAATTCATACAAAAGATGAGTGTCAGGGAATCTAGTGCTGGCCAGTTTTTCTCAAAGCCAATCGATGTACTCTGTGATACCAAGGCAGTATGGGTACTTCCCAGGGAGGGCAAAATCTCTGGGTCTCTTCCGGAAAATGTCACAACGTGGAAGTCACCCCAATTACTAGGCAAAAACTGAGCTCACTGTTGGGGGAACTCAATGTTGGAAGCTTGGTCCTAACAGATGCTTTAAGGGAGAAGGGGTAGCGTCTAGCAGAGGTATTTTCTCAAATTAGGAGCCAGTTTAGCATGTGTATTCTCATTGAAGAACCCAGTTCTTTCAACACTTTCTCCTGACCCTGGATTGTTTACTGAAACTATTGGTGAGAAGAAAGGAAGAGATGGTTGAACAGTGAGTGTGAAACACTAACAAGTCTCACATTAAGGAGCACTCGGGTACTGCCTGGCCACTATCAACCCTGTAGACAAAATGTTGTTTTTCTTTAATAATAAAAACCAAATCCCATAAGAAGATCTTCATCTTCCCTTTCCGGTCTCAATTTCTTTCTTTTTTCTTTCTTTCTTTCTCTCTTTCTCTTTTTTCTCTTTTTTCTCTTTTGTTTTTCTTCTTCTTCCCCTTCCTTCTCCTCCTCCTCCTCCTCCTCCTCCTTCTCCTCCTTTCCCTCCTCCTCCTTTTCCTCCTTCTCCTCCTCCCCCCCTCCTTCTCTTCCTTCTCCTCCTCCTCTACCTCCTTCTCCTTTTCCTCCTCCTCCTCCTCCTCTTCCTTCTCCACAGCCTTTCCTATTGCTTGTGCAGAAACAGAAGAGCCTAGGTAATAGTTCCTTTTTTATAAAACGCGGGCAGGCTAATGCCCTGGCAGCAAATGCCATTGCTGTGAAAACTCCAACTTCTTATATCAAAATGCAGATTTCAGAGTATTTAATAGACGGATTCTAGACCAATCAAGGGATCAATTAATCCACAAAGTCTTTACTGAGTGCTTTTTGTAACTGGAATCATTCCTGAAGTGAGGAAGCTATGGCCTGGGAGCTGGGCGCTGTGTTGTGTTACCTAGAGAACATTGTCTTAATGGGGTTTGTCATAACTGCCTTTGGCTTATAAAATGTTTTCGGTAGGCAGTTTATATATAGATGTGTTGATGATGGTACTTGAGCAAATGATGTAACCCTTGCCAAGGAGAGTGGAGGGCAGACTGAAGCCATTCCTCTTTGGGTCGTTGATGGCTCCTCAGCCAGAGGCCCTGGGGGAAAATCCTGCGCACAAAGGCAAGGCATCCCAGTTTCCTGGGAGGCCAATGAATACAACAACTGTTGTTTTCCTGACAGGCACAGAAGCAATCCCTCTCTCTCAACACCAGTCAGTGATAGTGCTGAGTGTTAAAATGGATACTCCACAGTGGTTTGTGCCTGGAAGCTGCATTAGGCAGCTGCTTGAGGTAATTAGGAGCTGGAAGGCAACTTTCTAAAGGCATCCAACGAGAGAATGGAACATCCATAGGAGGGAAGGGTTCTCGGGATGACAGAAGAGCGAGCAGAAAGGAAGGCTGGCTTTCCTGAGGGAATTGCTGCTGGTGTGTAAAAATAGACACTTGTAGCTTATGTCTAACTGCTTACGGTTGAGTTACAAGTTGTCAGATGATTTGAACATCAACACCAGACTTCAGTGCATTGACAAAAGTTGGGAAAGTTGGGGCTAAAGGCTAAGTTGCATTGTAGGGAAGCATTTCTCTAGTTCCCTGACTCATTCTTTTCCTCAGCCTCTGCTAATTTAGCACCTGAGCTCTCTAAGTTATGCATTTCTTCTGTATTTGCTTTTTAAATATGTGCCAACACTCTGAATTCTGAAAAGTGCCTGAAGGGGCACTGAATATTCTTTTGACTGCAGTATTATTCTTTCCTGACAATCCTGATAAGATTATCTTGAATGCAGACAAAACAAAACAAAACAAAAGTTTTATTTTTCTTGTAAGATCTATAATTAAAAATGCTGGGGTGGTCTGTACATGGCTCAATAATCATTTTTCACTGCCCTTCCGTTGATAGTGTGCAGTCATTAGGGAGGTAATATATGAAGAGCATTTTTATGAGAGCACCTTCCCTTGGGGTAAATGGGGGGAGGGATCTTCCGTCACAATAAAATGCAGCAGGAGATGGGTTTAAGGCCTTTTCTGATCAGGTAGCTCAAATGAGAGACTAGAAAGTCTATTAATATGGCTTTATCCTGACCTGGACTCACCCTCCCCACACACCCCCCATTCCCCTTGCTGATCAGGTCTTTGGCTCCCCCTGAGTAAAGACTAACACTGGTAATAAATCCAACTCCACTTTATGACATGAATAAATTCCCAGAAGAGCCTCTAAACTAATTTGCCTGTGCCTAACGTCTCCTGGGTAGCATGTGCTCTGGAGGTAAGGTGCTGGTGGAAAATTAACTGAGCTGCCTCAACCCAGGTGGAGTTGAAGCCGATCTGGCTCAAACATTTATTTAAACAAACTCATGAGAAAAATCACCAGCTGTAGAGCAACGGGGGAAACAGGGAGGGATACTGGGCTTCGAAAATCAGGGGGTTTCTGGGAAATATGAAAAGTGTGAGCATCCCAGTCAACATTTATGGAGTGTCAGGTGCTAAGCTAGCCACCTCCCCAGGTGGTGGTGTTCCATTTCATCCTCACAGTAGCCCCTGGGAGGTGGGTGCCATAGCTGGGTGGGTGGAGCTGAAGACTGAGGCTCTGTCACAGCTGCATCGATTGCCTCAGGTTCTTCAAATTTGTGGCGGAACCAGATTATGAACCAAGGTCCATTTTACTTTGACCCTCCTCTGCACACACTCCCCTTACTTTCAGTACAGCCACAAAACAGAAGCTGGTGTGATTGGATTTCCTTGGCCTGGAGAAAGCAATCAGCCCGTTGTACTGTACTTGTTGGTTGGCCCCTCCCCTCTACCCAGATGGAAATCTCCTTGCAGAAGGGGCTGGATCTCTTGTCCCCCTAACACCTGGCCCACAGCCTGGCAGTAGTAGAAATACATTCTGTTAAGTATATATTTGAAGGAATGAATGGAAGCCGAACTTCTGACCAGAATGTTTGGGAGGGAAGGGGAAGAGGGAAAGGGCTCTAAGTCATTCAGAATATCCACGTTCCTGTGTCAATGAGAACCATCAGTTCAAACTGTCTTTGTGAGCTAGCTTCAACTGGACAAACACTAACAGCAGCCCTGGGACCTTGTGGGAAGGAGAGGCAAGAAGAGCAATCAATAGGTATCTCTTGTGGCTGCTGCTGTAAAGGTACTCTGGTAGGCTCCGGAGTAAGACTATAGAGCGCAGCCATCTTGTCATTATCAAAAGCAAAGTGAAATTGGAGCTTAATGACATGAGTGTTCAAAGGGCAGTGGGAGAGGGAACAATGTCATTAGAACAGGTAAGAGGGGGGCCTGTGAAAGGGGCACTTTTCAAAGCTGATGGTGTACTGAGACTAATAGATTTAATGGGCATGGTAAATAGGGTAAGACAAGGCCTATTGTGCAGTGCTCAGCCGGCAGTGCCTCACAAAGAATGATGGATTAAGAAGAGAGGGGAAAGGATGAAATTGGAGACCTAGGGAAACAAAGAGGATATGAGATGCCGTGGTAAGGAAGAAGTACAGTTGAAATTGCTGGGAGAGTTCTTTAGCCGAGGCTGTGAGGAAAGGAATTGACGAGCCAGTGTGCAAGAATAATTCATGATGACAATAATCACTGGCGAGGTGGGGGTGGGATGTGTCCTTAGGATATAGCGTATCGCAGATTAATAGCACTGGAGAATAATTTGACTGCAGGACTGTATTTAAGTATCACCCCTTCATTTTACATGTATGTAAAATCAATCTCTTTCTCTCAATTTCTCTCTCTTTATATATTATGTGTGTGTCTATATCTATATCTATCTATATCATCTATATCTATATCTATCTATATCTATATTTATATCTATCTTCATTTCATATTGGGAGTTTGATGAGAAAACAATGTAAAGTCTCCAGGGAAGATTTTTATAATGCCTTTCCATAGTGTATTTTTATTCTCCCAAACTACTGCGGGGAATTTTGTTCCCAGATATAATCCCACTGCCTGTCAGTAGAGGAAGAGAACAGCTGTTCATGACAACCATCCAATTGCCCCTGATAAAAGGAAGCTGTTACTGCCAGTCTCTGCTTTTCATTTAGTGGCTCTAAGAAGCTCCTGTACTTCATTCTCCATGGCCGTGCCCACTCAGAAAACAATTTCTATTGCTGTTTTGTTCAACATGATCAGAGACAGTGGGTTCACGGGCACATCCAACCCTATTCTGATCGGACTGCACTACTTTCCACATATCTCCAGTCCCGTAAAAGCTCAATGACATCCAGTTGGAGGTGGCCCTTGATGTTTGTGTATAGGATGAGAGAAGGCCCATTTCAACAAGAACCGTTTTCTAGTTTGGAGTAACTTTTCACAGGATTGTAAAAGAATCTGAGGTCCTCTCACAACATTCTGGGGACATCTATGAGGAGACTTAGAATAAGCAAATTGATGTGGACTAGTAGCTGGTCAAAAGAAGCGAAATGAGCATGGAAAGGAATAGTCAGTATCTGGACAATAGTCGGAACCTGAGGTTTTTTTTCCCCAGTTCCCAGGTCTTCCCATTTGTTTGTTTTAATACTACTTTGCTGTTTCTCCTTCTACCTTCTTCCAAAAGCCTTTGGTAGGAATCAGAATTAAGAATGAATGTTGGACTACCTCTGGTATTTTGGACTTTCTAGGCTTAGCCAAGATCTAGCTTTGGATCTTGGTTAAGATCTAGTTTTGGATATCAAAGATGCATTCCGTTTTGGAGAACAGAAGGCCCAACTCAAAGTGGTTCAAACCATGAGTGGATTATGTAGTTCACAACACGAAGTCTGGAAGGCTTCCTTTAGGGCACATTCAAAGTTAGTTAATATCTTTGTTTGCTCATCAAGGACTCATTTTCTCTCCATCCTTCTGCTCTGACATCCTCAGCATATTTTCTCCTCTTCTAGCATTACTTTCCCTTAATATCTCAAGCTAGCCACTGCGGTTCCAATTGTCACATACAAGTGCAAAGAGTACAATTTCCAGTTGCGTGTTTATTTCCAAAATTTAAATCCTTTTCCTAGATTGCCCTGTTAGACTTCCTATCCAGCATCGTAGCCCAAGTCCATTGTTAAACCAATCACTGGCAAGGAGAGTGGAAATACCACCATTGGCTTAGTCATGAGTCACCACCTCAGGTTGGGAGAGTCCTCTCTTCTTTGTAGCCTATGACCTTGGATTCCTGGAATAAAATCTGAGTTCTGTAAGCAAGGAAGAAGGAAGGGAAAAGGGGCAGGGTGTGGGGGTTTGGCAACTGCTGTTGAGTAGGCAACAATAGCGTCTCTTACAGGAAAGTTAGTCCAATAACCAGCTAATTCATGTGTGTGAGGGGCTCATATCACTAGTGAGTAATATGGTGTTTCAGGGTCAAATCGGCCACTATTTTTGGTTATTTAGATGATTGAAAGTTGAGGCCAATTTTCATTTAACATACTTTTGGCTTTTTTTGGGGGGGGGAGCAGTCTGACTAAAATCTAATGCTAATTAGTGATCTCTTAAGCTTTTGACTTTGTTCTCAAAATACATAGGTAACAGATGTTAATGGGAATTGTGATTCTCCTATTAATGAAAAACTACTACTAATAAGTTTATTCTTATTCATGAAAATGTTAAGAAGTAACCATTTTATCAGGGAAATATTATTATTAAAACAACCATCTATCAAATATAGTAATAGCTGCTATTTAATGACTATCTATTATGGGCCAGAAACTACACTAAACACTTTACGTTATCATCTTATTTAATTTTTTCATTGATTCTGCAAGATAGATAGTATATTCTCTGTATTGCAGATGAAGAAACTGAAGCCCAGGGAAACTTAAGTTGCCTAGAATCTAAGTCCAAGAGAGGGAATACCTGCCACATGGTAGGTATTCAACTCAAGCTATACCTATACCTATAAGGGTATAGGACCAAATCTTAGCTGTACCACTTACTGTGCCCTTGGCATTTTTTCTTGGCAAATTTTCTGTCTCAGTTTTCTCATCTGTAAAATGGGCACACGAATACTAAGTATCTCATAGAATTATTATGACACAAGACAGGTAAAGCAATTTGCCCAGAACTAGGGCTTTATAGGAACTCCATAATTATTAACAACTGAGTGACAGAGCCAGGACTTGCCTAAAGGGCTGGCTCACTGCAGATCCCTCCTCATTCCTTTTTCTGTGTTGCCTCTAGGGCCCAGCAATGCAAACAATGGGCTAAGAGGCAGTGGGAAGTTTTGCCTCATTGAACCGGAAAACACACTTTTCCAAGAAACACATTTTGGTTTAAGAGTGAGAGGAAACATGAAAACATACCACACCCAGATACTCCTTTAAGATTACCGTTGCTTTTTATCCTTTGGCTTAGAATATAGTCATTTTGATAAATTGCATAATGCAGAGATACAGTTAGTTATTGTTAAATAAAAATGAATGATCTATACATGTTGAGAAGGACTAATCTTTTAGCTAATTGAGACTCATGGGGACTGAGCCATCACAATTTCTAGGCATGATATGTTAGCTTTACAATTCATTGCCCTGTTATTGCTAAATCTTCCTTCAAGATCTGACCATGGAAGTAAATTATTTCATTTTTTTGTAAATAAATACTGTTTTAATATAAGATTTACATTCTGTTCTTATCCCATTTTGAATAAATGGAACTTATTGATAAGTAATTATTGGAATTTTGTACACTGTGTACACTCATACTTGTGGCCTTCATGAGCAGGATCTCTGACACTCTGTTTATCATGTTTACCTTCAGATCACAGAGGGAAATTCTGGGGCACAAGCTGTTTGATAATTTACTCCTAAGTTTCATTTGGTGTCAGTTTGGTGTCAGATTCCTGCACCTATTTTTCCTCTTGGGAAGGAGGTGATGTCCCCAACATACGGAGAACAAATGCAGATAAAAGGAAGATTTTATGGAGCCCTTGTCTGACACTGTGGTGTCTGGTCTGGGAAAGAGCATATCTCCTTCCTTCCCCGTCCCATTTCATTTACATCTCTCTCATCCTTGTGTAACCCCTCTAATTCCTTAGATAACAGCTCTTAGATAATATCTCATCCCAAGTGCCATTTATACCCTTCGGAGTCTTAGTTGTCTACTCTCATCTGCCTACATCTCTAGCCCCTACAATTTATAATACCTTATTACAAGGCTCATTCTCCTCTTGGGTCTCCACCTGCTCAGGTTTGCCTACGGCGTGCTTGGGAACCACCCGGGGATCCCATCCGAATCATATATACTTGCCCTTTCACTGGAACTTAGCTCTTAGGGTGGAGCTCAGTTACTTCACTGTGTGTTATCTTTCATTTCTCTTTTTAATGTATCTGCCGCATGGTAGGTATTCAACTCAAGCTATAGAATTCAAATTCCTATTCTTTGTGCTAGATTCTTCTGCTTTCTTCCTCCTTTTTCATTATAATGAGGGTAGACCATAAACCTGCCTTAAATAATACAAGAATCAAATGTGGAAAAGGATGTAAATCTCTGCGAAAGAGACGTCTCTTACTCTATTGTAATTTACCGTAGTGATCTTCTCTGAACTCCAAAATTATCATTGCTTTACTTACTCATTTGGATCTCTGGTTAGTCTAGCTGTATAATTTGTTTTAGCTTTTTGTGTACAAGTCTTGGTTCTCATCAGATTGTCAACACCTTGAGGGACATCCCCAGCATAGTGTCCAGCTCAGTTTCTAGCACACCCCAGGCAGTGAATGTCTGCATTGAAGAAGAGCCGAGGGATATCAGAGGAAGAAGATGAGTGAGGGAGGGGATCCCTGGGTGGCGCAGCGGTTTGGCGCCTGCCTTTGGCCCAGGGCGCGATCCTGGAGACCAGGGATCGAATCCCACATCGGGCTCCCGGTGCGTGGAGCCTGCTTCTCCCTCTGCCTGTGTCTCTGCCTCTCTCTCTCTCTCTCTGTGACTATCACAAATAAATAAATTAAAAAAAAAAAAAAAGAAGATGAGTGAGGGATTCCAGGAAATGGAGCCCGTGTTTCAGGCCCTTTGAACTCTTCCAGGGCACCCCTCAGTCTTCTCAATGGGTGTTCCGTTTCCTAGAAGAGCTCATTCATTCCATGGGCTGAGTTGCATGCATCATGAATTCTCTGAGCCAAGTTATCTGGTTTTAACTCAGCGTGGGTCAAGGCCCAGTGAATAACAATGAGAGTGGTACCCCTTTACCAACTTCCAGATCCCCTAGTAGGACCTAGTTCTTTGTTTCTACTAACTGGCCTCAGTTCTTAGTTCCCACTGAATTCAGAGGGAATTCTCTCTAACCAGATGCAAAGATAGACACCCATTGGCAACTTCAGCAGGGCCTCAGGGTGGCCACTTTGGCCTTTGATGACCTTATTTGAATGCCGTTGGCCAAAGTGGGATGATTTGGCATCACACTAAGCCGAGCTTGAATTCACTGCCCGTGATTTGGATTTGACAGTATAAAGTAACGCTGTGGTAACTATCTTGACCAATTCAGCCTTATGTTTAAGTTCTATGTTAAATTTTTTAAATCTCAGAAGAAGAAAAAAGAGAGCCAAACACATTTTAAGAAACCATAAACACCTTGTGAAAAGTCAACTTGTAAAATCCCAGCTGTTGAAGCAGTATATTTAGTAACTCTTTATACCTGCGGTAGGTATGGAGGCACAGGTATGCATGTGTGCACGCACATGTCTTGGACTTAATTCAGTAGGAAAAGAAATTGTTCAAGGACAAGTAGATCCAGGTCTGTCGGTATTGCTTTTCTTTTTGTGACTATCCTATGGTCGTTGGATATTCTGAGAAAGCCATTTTACTTTTTTCAAGTCTTACTCTCTCATCTCTAAAACATGAGGACGTGAACATATGCTTCCCAAGACTCTCTCTAGCTCTCACTTAATGATTAATTGTCTGTATTACAGAAGAGCATGAACAGCTTATTTCCACAAGATGCTGCCTGGACAGAAATAAAGGATGATGACTCCTGGCTACATTTGGACCTGATTGGTGCAGGAGAGGGGTGGACCAAAGGCTTACTTGGTATTATGGACTGAATGTTTGTGTCTCCCCAGACATTCATATTTTGAAGTCCTAACCCCTAATGTGATTGTATTAGGAAGTAGGGCCTTTGAGAAGTATGAGGTCATCAAAGTAGAACACTCACGAATGGAATTAGTGCCCTTATACAAGAGACCCCACAGAGCTCACTCCTTCTGCCATGTGAGGACACAGCAAGTATGTCACTTATGAACAGGGAAGTGAGTTTTCATTACACACCTGATCTGATGGCACCCGGTCTTGGACTTCTCGGCCTCCAGAACTGTGAGAAATATATTTCTGTTGTTTATAAGCCACCCAGCCTAATGCATTCAGTTAGGGCAGCCCACACAAACTAAGACACTTAGTGACAGAGATCTCTTATCTCTCCTTCTTCCTCTGGCCTTATATTGTGCTGCACAAATACGTGTTTTCTCCTCCTTCTTCAATTTCTGAATTTCTCCCTCTCCTCTTCACTCATTCATTCGTTCACTCATTCATCTATTTATTTATATACTTTGAAATATTTTAATTATAATCTGTGGAAGGGATACCTCTGCCCAGTCTCCGTTTCCTTGTGTGTGAAATGATAGCTTTTGGGTAGATGGAATTTCAAGCCTCTTGCAACAAGAATATTCTACAACTCCACAAAGACCTTTCTTAGGGAACCATGTCAGGAGGGATGGGGAGATCCAATCCTTCACCCCCAGTGCATTTGTTCTCCTTACAGGTGCACAGTTTTTCCTGGTACACCGTCTCAGATGGCAGCAGAGCAGAGAATGAGGTAATTGCTGAGGATTGGCTGCCAAAACCTTCTGTGGGAAAACAGAGTTTTCCAGAATTGATATTTCTAGGAATGATTGAAGAAAAAAAAAAAAAGATGCAGCTCAACTTGGCAAGGTTAACAGCACAGGCAGCAGGCTCTTGGGCTCAGCTGCCAGCGTGACCTTGAATAAACCAGTTTTGCCTGACAGGACACCTGATAGGAATGGAGGGTGCTTAGTGGCCTGCAGGCTGACATGGGGGAAATGGAAAGCTGGAGAACTTAGAGGTGGGGATGCAGAGGATGTCTCTAGTGGGCTCTAAGTCACTACTAGCCAGAGATGACTGCCATGAACATCAGACGTGATGAATGTGTGGGGTCAGCAGCTCTGAGCACTGGGGGTGTATGATCAATCGTTGACTATTCTCTCAGACTTCTTTCAAATCTCATTATAAGTGTCTCTGAGAGGAGTGACTCTTCCTCCAGGTTCCTCTGGAGACTGGTTTATAACAGAGTGAGTCACTTCTCTGGGAAGTTCTTTGCCTTTTAGTATTTCATTACTATTTTCTTTTGTGTCATACACTTTCTGACCTCTAACTGTGATGTCTTAGTTGTAGTTTATATGAATGGATTAGATGGAGAATTGGAATGCAGCAGACCTAGTCTTTTTTTCTAGTTGGTGGTTGACCTCTCCTTGCGAAGAGACATCTAACTGATGAGAACTCATTCAAAAGCTTGACAGAGAGAGGCAGATACGTAGAGCTGGAGAAAACCTCAGTGACAACTTCGTCTGGGCCATCTCTTTAGAGTGAGCGCAACACCCTGTGTCTGTGCAGGAGAGCCAGGACCAGAAGCCAGGGCCTCTCAATTCCAGCTTGCTTGCTTTCTGCCACCTTCCTGGCCTCAGTGAAAAACAAGGCAAATGAGCTATTTGTAAGCCAGTGGCATAGGTAGATGACCTTTTGGGGATGCGAGGAATAGGGCCAACTGAGAGAAACAGGATATGTTTCAGAGAATACCCCAAAGTGAGGTTAGACCTACATTTAGAAGAAGCTAATTTTTTTTTTTTAAAGAAGCTAAATTTTTAGAACCTGCTTTGAGGCATAGATATTTGGCACTAGAAGGAGGCCTTAGCAATCATGTCGTTCGTAACCCTCCCTGTAGTATTGAGGAAACTTGATGCCCAAAGAGGTAAAGTGATTTTTGCACTTCCTTGAGAGGCAGCTTTATAAATATAATATTTTAACTCCTTTCCCCACTTTTATTTAGCTTTTGGACCCCACTTTTCCTTCCCCTTCTTCTTTTCTGTGACTTGACAATTTTTTTCATTTTTTTGATTATCATTTACTGAACTTCTTCTACTTCTCCATTTTTCCTGCCTTTTTAAAAATGTAAATCCATAAATAGCACCTTAGATCTGATCCCACAGACCCTTCCTAGAGAAGGTGAATGAAGTCTTTGCCTCATACCCATGAGCCTCATGGCTTGAAGCAAGAGCATTTTGTGGCTCTGCCATCCGCACATTCCTGTTACATTGGCCACCCTTCCTGGCCCTCCTGGCTACAGTGCATTTTCAGAGCTTCCACCACTTCATAATATTTATTCCCCAGGTGTATTTTTCTGAACATTTTTTTTCATGCCAAATTTCAGTTGATTTCCTCTCCTTGTTTTCAAGGTCTTTTGCCTCCAGCTGCTGGAGACAAACACTATTGTAATCACAATAGCAGGACTGATTTAACTGATAATTGACAAAACAACCTGGAGTAATCATCACCTCTCATTCATGACTTCTTTATTCAACATTTCCTCTGCAGAAAGTCATGGATTTGGCTAAAGCTTTCTTGTTCCAAACTATCAATATCTGCAGCCTGTGCCAGCATAGAGTATGCAGATATCTAAAGGCATTTCTGGGACTTCATGCTCATTGTTCCCACTACTGTTTCCACTTGCTTCTCAGGCATTCCCCGTGCCCCTTGTAGTGACTTGATATGCTGGTTATGGGCTCCAACATTTCAATATTTAAGATTCAAAAAGCTCCCATGTTTTTAGGACCAAAAAGTCTATTCTTCAGGCCTGTCTGCAGTAACATTTGGACCAGCGAACCTCTGATGAAAGGAGGGGATGACTCTAAACTTTCAGGGGCTCTTGATTAGTATGGAGGGAGATTAAAATAATCCAGGTAGCTCCTTTTTCAGCAGAGCTTCATTGACTTTATGCACATTAGCCCTGTGAAATCCTCTATCCAGTTTCACTTCTATCCAGCCCTGTGGGATCTTGTGCACCCATTCCACCCACGCCTGCTTTGTGGGACATGTTCCACTCACAGCGACCCCTGAAGAACCCTCTGCAGTTTCCTACCTAAGTCACTTTTGTGGGGCTCTCTGCCCTTTTCCTACTACGGCTAGTCACCAACTCAAGACTGTATCCAGCTGCTTGGAATGATTTTTTGGAATGTAGATTGCCTGAAGTGGCATATGATGATGAATGTGCATTTTTTGTTTATTTTAAGTATTAATTGCTTCCCTCAGGTTGGCAACCTAAAAGTACATTTATCATGGCTTTTCCTCTATTTTAAGCTACAAAAGGACATAGATCAGATAAACTAGGCACCAGTCAACACTATTTTTTCTCCAGGAAAAGGCATTATGAGTTCTCTAGATTCTTCTTCTTCTTCTTTTTTTTTTTTTTTGAAATTAGTTGACAGAGGGCAAAGCATATCCATAGCAGATCTGTACAGGGGAAGCAGTCAATTTTATCTATCTCAAATTATCTTAAAACACAAAATATATTCTCAATGAGGTTCTCTGTTTCCCAAAGGGCTTATTTCAGCGATTCTAAGTTCAGGTCCTGTATTTTCTCCATCTCTAAAGATTACCCCCCTGGGCTGAGTAATTAGGGTGTTTTGTTGGAGACATCTCCCCAGCCTACCCAGGGCCATTTGTCTAATGAAAATGCTTTCCTAAAACTTATTGGCAAGGCAAACCTGAAAAACATGAGCTCTATCTACAAACTAATATAGTCACATTAACTTACAGATATTAATCTAATAGAACTATCACACTGTTCTCCCCAATTAAGCTATTCTTTAGGTTAACTAAAATCCCATTTTCTTTTATTGTTTCACTTATGACAATATTTCAAGACCCTTTACTAGCTGGTTTCTCTTTACTACATGCGATGCAGTTTGTCTAAATCTGCCTTAAGCATCTCTATAAGTCATATTTAGTTTTACTTTTCTTTAAAAAGGAAACCTCTCAACTAATAACGTTCTTTTACCTTCAATAAGAAGTCTTCTATTTCTAAACATTTTCATTTATTGTTCCCCAGAGAGCTCTTCCACAATGTGTTTTTTAAAAATTCCTAGAAGATAAGTTAGACCCAGATGTCTATCTGATTTGCTTCAGATTTGATTTTGATACAACTTGAAATTCTTGCATAAGGATAGAGGAAGATACAGATAGAAGAGGATGAGAGAAATTTTGAGACCATTGACTTCCTGTCTGCCTGGCGCTAGTACATTAGCCCTTATCAAAGTTGGAAGAGCTGGTACAACACAGCCATTGTAGGTATTGGATCAATACCTGGCAAACAGCCTGAAGGTCAGATAAAGTACTTAGGTAGGCAGTTTGCCAGGCTAAAGAGATGTCAAGAAAATCAATTAGACTCTAAAGAAGGAGTAGCAAGTGAACTAAAAATCCCATTTTGAAAGGCTCTCTGTATTTCAAAGGTGTTTTATACACATTCACAATATCTTTATCTCGTTCATAAAATTACATTTGATAAGCAATTAAAACTATCCTTGGGTCACCTGAGGTCAAATCACAAAAGATTGTAAACACCTGCACTATCCTAGATTAGCAATAGCTACAAAGGATGGAGATTTAATCAGGTTCTCTTTAGAGTATAAGATTACATAACTTTCGATTAATTTGTTCTTTTCTGTATTGATTACTTTATGTGCATTTAGAATGCCAAAGATGCCCTTGCTATTTGAGTGGTGACGGACAGCATGGACTTTGAGTACTCCAAGGATGCCAGGTAGTTTATTTAGTAAATTATAGCCATCTCAGGTCAAAAAATAGAAGGGGAAAAACTGGAGTGATTGCTTTGGTAAATTTTTTTCATCAGTGAGCAAAAGAAAGAAGCATAATGTTTACTGTGTGAAAGGCAGAAATATTCTTGTTATTTGTTTACCAGCAGGATCTTTTTGTTATTTATATAGTCCCTTCTCTGTCCCAGGGACCTTGTGGGCACATTTTGGTATAAATAACATGATGATTCTCTATTTATCCCATGTCTTATGATTTTCCCGGTATTGTTACATAAGACTGACAGATAATTTGTATTTGTAGTACTTATTTCTCAGCTTCAGAAAGTTTTTGTTCTCTCTCTGAAGAGAAATAATATTTAGGCATTTCAATGACATGGAATAGAGGTTTATTCATAGCGGATAATAACCAAGGGTAAATTTATTGAACTAGGCACTGGGTAGAGATACTGTGATAAACTAAACAGATATGGTCTCTGCTTGCATGGAGATTACCATCCAGTTAGGGAAACAGACAGCACACAGCACTCTAAAAATATGTATAATTAAAAAGTATGATGAGTGTGACAAAGCAAAATATAAGATAAAGTATGGGAAATGTAAGCTCAGTGATGAAGATTGCAAAGGGGTTGGTGGCAAGCAAAGGATCTCAGGCTGAGGGACCTTTCAGGGCCAGGTCACAGCAGGCTCTTGAAGGTAAGTGTCCTGTACCCCCCCAAGACTAGTGTCCTTTCTGAATTTCTTAAAAACAAAACAAAACAAAACAACTTTATATTACTTATCTGTGGTCGATAACAGATTAATTGTAACAACATGAATAGCAGTATGTGTTATTTTGGATTTTAAAGAACTATATTGAGATTTATGTATTTGAAGGATTTTCCTGGGTCCCTGTCTCTGTGGATCTTTAACTCCAGTAGGTGGACTTAACTGACCTTGACTTTTAGGATGAGCCCTACCTTTTATCCCCGAGTACAGTGCAGAAGTAGAGCAAAGAGCCTCCCTAATGCATACAATGATTCTGCAGCTCAGCACTTGAGTACATCCTGTTGTTCACGCAGAGTGGACACAGGAACCTCAAATTTCCCAAGACATAGCCTCTGAACCAGGACCCTGATGTCTTAGCTTCAGATTCTGACCCCAACTGCCTGCCCATTTAGATGCCTACCATTATTTCCTGCCTGATTGTCCACCTGTCAACCTTTGAGTGTCAACTTGCACTTTGGACTCCTCTGACCTTAATTAATTGGACTCTATACTGTTGCCTTGGAAAGATCACCCTGTCTGGGTTCTGCTTTACACACTTATGAACCTGTAGAATCTGACATAATGGCACCTTCTAGGGTCTAGATGCTTCAATCCCAGTTACAACAGCCGCAAATTCTTTTCTTGCAAGACTAAAAAGATTATTGAAAATTAAAAGTTTCCTGTTATGCACAAATCAATCCAATTACTTATCTTGATCAGGTGGTTTATTATTGACTTTAATAATATTAACATAGTGGTGAAAACATGAGCTTTGTAGCTAGATAGCCTGGGCTATACCATTAACTTCCTGTATATAGACTGGCACACGTCTTTTAACCACTCTGGTCTTCAGTTTCCTTACCTGTAGAATGGGGGAATAGTAGGACCTACTATCACACAGAGTTGTGAGAATTAAAGAAATAAACACATGTAAAACACCTAGAATTTTCCTGGTGCCTTGTAAACTCTTCATAAATGCAAGTGATGGAATTAGGATTTAAACTTAGACCAAATTCCAGAGCACATATTTTATCACATATTTCTCCCCAACTTCTTAAAACAAGTGTCTACGAATTACCATCTTTGGACCAAATCCAGCCAAGGAGTTAAAAATAGTTTTCATGTTTTTAAAAGGTTGTAAAAACAAACCAACCAACAAAGAAACAAAGAAAAATATGTGACAGAGACCTTACATGACTTATAAAGCTTAAAATATTTGTTGTATCTTTATGGAAAACATTTGCTGATGCCTGGTTTAATGGCTTGCCCTGCATCCTATGTCTTGTGCGATTTGGGGCAATATATTTAAATTCCAAGCCCCTAATTTTTCCTTTGCAAAAGGAAGATTATAATATCTTTGTAACAAGCTTGTGCGAGGACTAAAGATAATAGCATATGGGAAAGTTCTAAGCCTGAAGTCCTGCATGTAATAGGAGCTTGTTAAATGTCAGATTCATGCCTTTCTGTACCTTGCAAGAGTTATATTGGCTTCTCTTAGGATATATTTAAGTTATTTTTAATATTATAAAATTATCATTATATCACCCTAGACAAGCCGCCTGCTGAGGGGCTTCTGAGTGATGTGGAAGGGGGCTGCAATCTGAAGCAGTTGTCATGTGGCCATTTGGGGGTCCAGCTGTTCTAGTCAAGTCAGTTGTGTAAATGAGTTGCAAGCAAGAAGTGACCCTCCTGGGAAATGAGGAAAACAAAGATAAGGTATTTTCTACCATCAAGGTTGAGTGGACATTTGGGTGAATTTAACACAGTATGTGAAACAGCTCAGCTTCCCTACTCTCAGTTGCCACAGGAGGCAAATTAAAGATGTCAGAGAGAGAAGCCACTGTGAGAATGATTCCCCAGAGTGCCCTGGAGAGAGAAGAAGGCGACTGCATGATCAGTGATCAGTGCAGGATGTTTAGAGGCCAGGGGAAGAATATTTGAAGTTTGAAAGTGCCTCGATTTTAAGGTCCTTAAGCCAGGGCATGTCCTTGAAGAGTGAAGGCAGTCTCTGAGCAGAGGTGGACTATCATTTATAACTAGAGAAAGTAGACTGGGAAGCTTTAGTCGGAATGAAGACTAGAGGCCATGTGTAGGGAGGCCTGAGAGTCTCATGAGCTATAGGAACCAGTTATAGGAACAGGTCTATCTTGGAATAGCCATTTATATCTATATGGTTTAGAATGTAGATCCTTACTCAAAACTTTTTCTACCCCACAGGTCATATTTTATACAGTCCATTTTAATATTTCAAAAAATTAGCTATTTAAAATTTCGAGCCTTTGAAGACTTTAAGAACTTTTTTATTGAAGTGTAGTACAATATAGAAAAATAAGGCAATTAATTTTCACAAAACCACACACACTCAATTAACCAACATCCTAGTTAAGAAAGAGACTATTACCAGGATTTTAGAAGCCCACCTCATTCCGCCTTACTGTTAGCACCCCTCTTTAAGGGTAACAATTACCTAGATTTCCAATAGAATAAATTAATTTTTCCTCTTTTGTTCTTCACATATATACAATCACACAGTATATATTCTTTTGTGTCTGGCTTCCTTCACTCATCTCTAAGTCTGTTAGACCCATCCCTATCATCACATGTAGCTGTAGGTGTTCATTCCCTTTGCTGCGAAGTATTCCATTGTATGAATACAGAACAATTTATTCATTTACTGTAGTTGGACATTTGGATAGTTTCCACTTTTGGACATTACAAATTGCACTGCTATAAACATTCTGGTGCATGTCTTTGTGCGAACATATGTAGGCATTTCTGTTGCTGGTTCAGAGGGGACATATAAGTTAAACTTTAGTAAATATTGGTTTTTCTAATGTGGTTGCACCAATTTACGCTCCATATTGGTAGGTTTCAAGGAGAGGGAGTAGGTGTTTCTAGGAATCTGTCAGAATATGATCTTATCAAGGCAATCTTAGGGGCCAGTTACGGTCTTGTTAATAGTAACTATATCGTTCCTGGAGCCAAGGGGGTTTATAGAAATGGGCAGATGGAGAATGGATGCCCTGTCAGTACAGAATTGGGACAAGCTATTGCTCTTGGTGACTCTCAAGGTGTTGAGGACCTTTCCAGAGTGACCTATTGCAAGAATTAGTTTTAACATTGTATTTATTGGGGGAATGGCAATAGCATGAATTGAACATAGAATTTCAGATATCATCTATTAAACAATTTTATGTGCTGGGTTGATTTCCTGGATTGTTTCCTTTTCCCATTTGAATACATGTTAAATATTAGCTACCTGCTTATGACAGGAAGCAACTATCACTGAACCATCTAAATAGACACTCAAGCTACTTCTGAAATTGTTGAGTGCTTTGCACTATTACTGTAGAATGTTTTCTGCAAAAGACAAGAATACCCAAAGATGGAAAAATATAATAGCTTTAAAAAAAAAAAACTGGAAGAAATATCAGTCTTTAGACCCTGGAAACATGACTTGCAAATCATTAGGTAGTTGTCACCTGAATTCAGAGTGTAAGGAAGTTACCAGAAAAGTTTGGGATGAGCTTGTGTCAAATTAGTTTGGTGTCATGTCTTGAATAAATGCCGCATAAAATGGAAGCAGTAGACATTATCTGGACTTCTGAAATGTTAGATTTCTTCCCATGTGGTATTTCTATTAATAAATCAGAAACATGGAGAATGTTTGAAAGGTAGCATGGTGTCATACATGTACTTTGGAATCATATAGACCTGGATTGAAAATCCAGCTCTGTTACTTATTAGCTAGAGGTGTGTGACCTTTGGATAAGTATCTACCCTATTAAATGCTGAATTTCTTTATCTGTCAAATTGGGTAACAATACTTGCCCTGCAGGGTTGTTGTGAGGACTAAAGGAGCTAATTGATGTATTTGTGCAAATTCTCAGCTGTTAAGCCTCTCCCCTCTCCTGCATCCTTCTCTTTGGAATGCAGGTGGTACTGTAACATGCAGCCACAACACCTAGACCCATAATTCTTCCTGTCTCAAAGTCTTTGTCCTGTTGCTGTCTGCCCTACCTAGCATAGCACTTATCAGAGAGAGTTGTCGTTTTTATCTCTATCTCTGATATACTGTAATCTATCAGGAAGCAGGAACCATGCTTGTCTTACCCCCAACACCTAGCAGAGAACCTCACACATAATTGAGAAGAATTATGAGCTTCCTCTGACCCTCCTTATCCTTTGATTATTTAAAAGAGAAGAAAGTCCTCATTTTGGTAGTGTTGCGGATACATAGAAGCCAGGACAACAATTCAACGGACCCTTGAAAATTGAGAAAAGTGGCCAAGTTAAACAGGATGAGATTAGGGAAAAAAACAAACCAGGCCAACACAAGAAAGGGAATAATTATGAAGGAACGAAGGAAGTAGAAACATGCCTGAATGTGAGTCAGCAGCCTAGTGCTGTTATTAAAAGTGTGAACATGATCCCAGGATGTATTAATAGATGTATGACATGTAGAAGTCATGGAGTAATCTGCCTATTTTGATTTGGCATTTCCTGGGCACTTATTGAAGACTTGTGTAGGTTTGTTTTTTTTTTTTTTTTTTGTGCTCCATATTTATTAGAGGTTGCATAGAAGTTGAGGATCTGGCTGGTGGACACAATAATAGTCACAGGCATACCTTCTGTGAGGAAGGAAAGTTTAAGCTTGTTGTGATGTTTTACTCCAGAGGAGAAACTTGAGAATATTAAATAAACATAGCGCGTATCATGTTTTACAGGATATTATGTAAATATATAATGAATATGAGATAATGTCATTAATTCATTGAACTGGAAATATTCACAAGAAATGATATGCATCTTCCTTCCTGCAGAAAACTGGATGCCTAAACTTTTCAAAACAGACAATTTTCAGTCCTTCCTGGAAATTTTCATAACCTCACTCAGTAGTCATTTAGATTTATCACAAAGCCAAATGATTCCTTTTCCTAAGCCCAATCTCTTCCTCTTTGATTTTGACAATATTCTCTGGTTTTGGTTCATCACTGATATAGAGAATTTATGTGCCATTCATATTTATTTCTGAATACATATGAAATCTTAGTCATCCCTTTGCTATGATTTTGATTTTTTTCTCCAGCCTAAAATTCTCTAACCTTCCATTGTATTGAGTATTCTTTATAATTCTTCTCGGAAACTTCTTCCTATCTCCACAGCCTGATGATTTAAACTGGACATCATAATGTAAAGGCTTCTGAACTGCTAAAACAAACAAATAAACAAAGACTCTGACATTCAACTTTACTTTTTTCTCATTCTTTAAAAAGTATTTCCATCTTTTCTATATTATCTCAAATTTTTTACTAATAGTTTACTTTTATTCCTTAAGAGACTGTCATTTTTACATTAAAAAAATTTTTTTTCTGTTTTTGTAGGACATTCCCATCTTGTAAAGGTAATTTTGAATCTTACTCCTCCCAACATACATTTTGTGAATAGAACATTGGCTCCTTGGTTCAGATGACATTTAGGCAATGTGCTAGGACAAACCCCACGACCAATTCTTACCGAACTTACTGGAGGCAGTATTCCAGACTGGCACAGAGGTGATGATGACAGTGATTTCAGTTTAGTCTTTAAACAGGTGTTCCCTTGCCCAGTAGTGATAGTGTAAATGAGAAGATGAATGGGATGGATTGAAAACTTTTAGTATAATTGTAATAAATCATCTTTTGTTTATTGTCTATGTGGGCTATTAATTTAAGATCTGTTTCAATCTGTTCCTACCAAAGTTATGTGGGATGCAGTTTAATATAATAATTATTGTCTATAGGACACTGATTAGTTTTAGTTTTCCTTTTATGTCTTTTTTTTAAACATAAGTTTATATTAGAGCTTTTGGACAATAACAATATTAAGTTGGTATCAGGCCATTGTAAATATGCTTTTAAAATTTCCTGGGGATTTTAAAATTTATTCACCATTCATTCATTTAACAATTACTTATCGTTAGCTACATATATGAGGTACTTGGGATAGAGGTGAATAAAGGTGAATAATATGTATAGAACACATAAGTTTTAAGCTAGTAAAAGGAAAAAACTGGAAAAGAAATTTAAACAAAAATATCTAATGATGATGATGATGATGAAGATGATGATGGCGGCAAGAGTAACTGATGCGTGGAAGGACACCTAACTATGTAAGAGGGGAGGAGGTTTCACAGAGGAGCTAAATTTTGAAACATACTTAGAGGGAGACAGCCAGGATTGGGGCAAGCGTATTTTATGCAGAATGAACAAGAAGAGCAGAAGTGTGAAGAGACAGCACTGCATTGCATTTGGCGGGCTACAAAGAACCTCAATGTGGCTGGAATAAAGTTTTCAGTGGCCTGGTTTAGAAAACGAGGCAAGGGCTAGATCATAAGGCAAAAGCATTGCATGCCAAGCCCAGGACCTAGGACTTTGTCCTGTGGGCAGTAAGAGAGCTCCTCTGAGAATTTTAGACTCTAGTTACCTTTCACAGGACCAGAAATAACAGCAGTGAGGCTAGAGCAAAGGGCATTTATTGGTGGGATATCATGGAATAAAATCAGTGGGACTAAGAGAAGCATGGGTGAGAGTGAGGAGCAGGGAACAAGGTTGATTGCTTGGGAGACTGCACAATGGTTTCACCATTTATTGAACGAGAGGATGCAGTAGAATTCAGTTTGAGGAGAAAGATCGTGAGATTAGTTTTAAAAATTGGATTATAAATGCTCATAAGGATGCCGAGGCAGATCTGTCTAGTAGCAAGAACAGGTACCTTTAAAGTTTGTAATAAATGGCTCTCTGCCATGTTGCTTCTACAAAGATTCACACTCAATACCAATGACCATTGTAAATAATAGAGAAATCAGGGCTTTAGTACTGAAATATTCCTAAAGAGGAGTATGACCTTGGAAAACAATTGTTTGATAAAAACAGGCCCAATGCAGAGGGCTTTTCTTCATGTGTTTCCTCCAGTTGGTTTATGGGTCCCTATGGATAACTTCTAGCAACGTAGTATTGTTTGAATATGTTCTACGCACCTTGCATTGGCTCTATTCTCTTTCCTCACATTTTTCTGTCTAAGCTTTCATGCCACGCTCTTTGGATGCTTATATTTTTATTCTTAATTAAAAGGAAAAAAAATAGTTACATGTTGAAATCAATTGAGGAATTTCTTGAGTTTATGTAGGAAGGCAAAAAAAATTGCAGTCAGACACATGCATGTGGATTTACGTGTGCACACATGTCCCCACATACACACACAGTCAACCCATACATGTGCATCTTGTACCTCTGCTCTGACAATGTAGTTCTACCCAGTTTCATTCTGTTGATAGCAGCCTGGACTGGGCTTATGAGTGGCTTCTGTTTTTCAAGAAAATTTACAACCTGGCTTCCCTGAGTCTGTGTGTTTTTTGTTGTTGTCTTCTGGGAGTTTCATTTCTTTTTTCTTTTTTATTTTTTTTAATCTTTTTTAACTACCATACCAGCTTGTTGTAATGATCAAAGGAAATAATGTTTGCAGAAGTTCTTTTTTTACACTATAAAGGACTCTACAAGTATAAGAAGGTAAAGAAACACAGAGAACTATTCATTTCCATTTCCAACACAGAAGTGTACCTGTTTGTAATTTTCTTCATGCTAAGGATATTTAGTCATGAGTGGGGCTGTGGGAAGACTTTTGATCATGCATAATTTCTCAGGCACACACTGCGTAAAGATACATTTATCTTTCTCTGACCTTCATGTATTTCAATTCATTGAAGTTTCTCACAAGCTTGGACTGTTTTCACTAAATTTTTACCGTAAGACTCTTTACGCACATCCCTACAGACTGTAATAATGTATCAGATAATTCTGGGGCCAAAAAGCACTGGGAATTGGCTTCAAGGAGAATTATTTTTCATGAATATGTACTAATGCCATTTCTCCAAGTGCGTTTAAGTTAGTCTTTACTTTCACAGTTTATTTTGATTGGCTCTATCAAAATGTCTTGTAAAATCCCAGAACTCTAGGATTGTTTCTGTATATATCACATTGTCTCCACCTGATTTTTGTGGGGAAGTTGCCAAGTGGCTACAAGCAGGTGTTTGCAGACTCTCTTGTGAGAGTGCTTGGCCAGATGGGGTCAGAAAACCTTATCCAGGAGCCACTAAAGCCTAGAAACTTGGCTTCCTACCCAGGAGTGAGGGTGGCAAGTTCTGGCTTTGGGAGGTAAACTGAGTGAGTGCCACAGTTTCTAATAAATAAGCATCAAAGTGGTTATGCCCATAAACCTAGCTTAAAAGGTCAGAACAAATTTTAAATATTCTAAAATTAATTCATGATGAAAAATGACTCTCTTTTTTAAAAACATACAAAAATGGCTGTCCTTATTATTATACCCCACACTTCTATTTCATCTCAATTAGATAATGAATGCAGACACCATCCACACTTGAACCTGACCTCAGCCATCTAAGGAAATATTCATGCCATTCTAGAGAAGAAATCTTTTTTAAAAAAAATATTGTATTTATTTATTTGAGAGAGAGAGAGCATGCACAAGAGAGCACGAGAGGTGGAGAGGGAGAAGCAGGCCCATAGTGCAGGGAGCCAAAATGCAGGGAACCCAATGCTGGGATCATGATATGAGCCGAAGGCAGCTGCTTAACAAACTGAGCTACCCAGACACCCCACTTTTTAAGCAATCCTAAGTCAAAACAATTACTGTAAGAAAGCAGAGAACCAGGCTTTGAATTTCCATGAGAAAATACAAATTTGAATAAAAATTTCATTGGGCCTTTTTATAAGAGAAAAAATTTATACTAAATATTACATGGAAAAATGATACATGCTTTTCCACGCATTTGTAATGACCAGAAAATGACACATAATATGTTCATATAGTCATGTGTGGTGTTTATATTCATTAAAAAAGCTTTTGAACTCAGCAAGCCATTTCTGTGAGGGACTTAACCCAACAAATTCAAATTCAGGAATTTGAAAATTAATATAGCTTATAAAATTACATCCTAACGAAATAGAATAGCTCAGACGGAAAAAATAATCAGTGATGGAAGCACCCTTCAGTATGTTTAGCTTATCAAAATATTCCTAAATGACTCAAAATGTAGTCCTTATATATGATAAATATTTTCTATACCGCAACTATATGTTGACTAATGAACAACATGTACTGTTGGTGAAGAGACTGTAAGTGTCGAATACTAATTATCATGATTATGATTTGAACTTGTCAGAACTAACATCTTGAAATTATGAAGAGGGTTTGCAGAAGGGTAGGAGTAAAGCACTTTACAAGTTCTTTTTTATTTAGTTACTGTTAAACTATTGAGAATACACCAGTAATGTGCCTGATAAAAGCCAGTGCTGGGATATAACCAACCCTTCCTGAAGAGCCTTCTACCAAATACCTAGAACTACCTAGTTCTTCTGCTCTTCCTCCACACTCATCTTGAAAATTTTTGAATGACTTTTTCTACATTTCTTACCTGTTTTAAGTGCTGTAATATATTAATTGTCTGGTAAGAGGACTCTGATCACCTTTTCTTCTACTCACATGGAGCTGGTTTAATGTTCAGAGATTTCTGAAGCAGTTAAGTACTCACCAGGACAGAGGAGAGGGTTGAGATGTCTTTCTAAGTCTAAAGTAATCTAATTAGGTTTTCCTTAATCTTTACCCAGAAGAGAATTCCCACTTTGACTAGGCTCTCTGCCTTTTGATCATTGCCTATCCTAACTTGCATAATCTTTCTAAAACTCAGATCCCTCCATTTTACTCTCCAACTAAAAAGTCTTTGACTCCTGGTCTCTTCCATAATATCATCCTAGAACCATCCTTCTCCGCACTATAGAACCCTCACTACTTCATTGTGTTGCCCCTCAGATGGCTGTTGTGACACTCATAACACTTTGTGACACTCGTTTGTCTGCACATTTGCAAATCCTCTACTCCACTGTACATTTCCTGAACACAGGGACTGGGGATGTCATTTCTTTCCCAACACTCAGCATAGAATCTGGCCGATAGTAGCTTCTTAACAAATTCTTGACTGCATAAAACAATGTCACTTTCATTGCATTCAAGACTCCTCAAAATCTGGCTTGCTCTACTTTCTCAGCCCCACATCTCCTACCCCTTGTACTCAGCTCGACTCCCAGATGGCATCCACTAGGACCATTTGCTGTTCCTTGAATATGCTGAGCACTTTTGAGTGTTCAAGATCTTGCTCTATGCCCATGCTGGTCTCCACATCTCTTCTTGTTGAAATCTCATTTATCTGTTTTAGCCTGATTTAAATACTATGTGTATGTCCAAATGTCTGCATGTGTGAGAATTGTCCATAAGGAGACAATTGTGGAATTAGTGAGATGGTTAGGAGGCTAGTACAACTCTTCAGGCAAGAGATGTTGATGATTTGGACCCAGGTGGCAGCAGTGGAAGCATCAAGAGGTGGTTGGATTTTGGACATAATGCAAAGGAAGTGCTGACACTATTGCTGAAGGATTTATAGATAAGAAGAGGGGAATCAAAGGTGACTACAAGAAATTTGGTCTAAGTAAGTGGCAGGGTAGAGATGTCAGCTACTGAAATAAAGAAAACTGCAGGACAGGTATGAAGGGAAAGTCAAACAATGAGTTTTGGCTATGTGATAAGGTTAAGATACCCCTCGGATATCTAAGTAGAGATGTCAAGTAGGTAGGTTTGTAGTTAAGCTCTCGGAGCTAGAGATAATGTTTGGAGATATTTTTTCCTCTGTGAATAGATAATATTTAAAATTCTGGTTTGAATAAAGCATCTATTAAATATAGATTGTGAAGAAATTTTAAGGATCAAGTTGTCTACTACTTAGGGATCAAAAAGATGTGGGAGCTTGCTAAGGGGACTGAGGTGAAGCCCCTGATGGGGGGGGGGGATTGCATGGTAAGGTCTCCCTGATTGATTGGTCATTTCTAGTGTAGGGGCAGGTTTCTTCATTCTGCTTTGTATTGTTCATATGACTAGAAAGTGATAGATGAGACGGGAATGCTTCTACCCTTTGATCTTAAAGACAGAGATTACAGCCTGGAAATGTGGTTCTGGTTCTATCTCTCCCAGATGTGCCCTCATTGGATTCCAACTTCATTCTTAAGGCAAGGAAGTCGGTCTGCTCTTCTCCTTCAGCATGTACTTCTGCTTAGAGGGGAGAGTTTTATAGCTTATCATCTTTAAGGATTGCTTCTGATATTTATTTTAATTGGTTTCACCTTCACTGAGAATGTGCCATGGTTTGGCCAGGGGTCAATTCAATGATGACATGGTTGGATCTGGGGCTACCTCAGAACACTAAGGTCTCTTCACCAGCAACTCCACTATATTACCTCCATCACATTAGGTAAGTCATGGTAACATCTTTAGCAAATCCTTCACTCATTCTGGGTGTCCACACTGGGGTATGTTCCTGTCAAGTATTCCAAACTGCAAGTTTTCTGAGAATGTAGATGAAGCATGACTCATCGTGAACCTGTGAACTCACCCTAGTCACTAGCGTGGATGGAATGTGAACAAAGGTCAAAATAGATTAATCTCAGTAGTATGCCTGCTGACATTGTAATAGGTGCAACTGCCTCCATTCCCTTCCCACAACAAACTATGGAAACTACCCATGGTCATTTAAAGCAGCTTGTCACTCTATCTGGATTTGATTTCTTAGCTTCAAAGTGAAGGTTGCCATTTTGCTATAATAATGGTCAATCAAAACTGTCATCATGAAAGCCTGATAGTGGAAAATGGAGCTTCATTTCCCGGAAAGCTATCAACTTATTACATTAATAAATTGTAACAGAAAATTTGTTAAAAAGTAGATAATCTACATGCAAGATTTGGTGCTTTGGAGCATATTTTATGATTTTCTATAATGTATTTGTCTTCTTGAGTATATTATCCAGTATAATAATGAACTATTTATCTACTCTTAGTACCTATCTCAAGTTCAGTGGTTTTAAAAATCTGTTGTCTGTAATTCATACAATATTCAATCCATGGGTGTGTATAATTATGCAGAACATATTCTAGCAGCTAATAACAAAAAGGGGGAGGACTCCATGATGCTCTTTATCCACCCATCCACACACAGATGCATGTCTATGTATGTACCCACCCTACCTAGATGTATATGTCCATATATATTTACATATGAGATATATATATATATATCATATGTGTGTGTGTGTGTGTGTGTGTGTGTATAATCAATCCTATGGTAGGTCTTCCCAGCTAATTTTGTTATGGATGTTATTGGAGATGGGGTTAAGAAAATATTTTTAACATTTCACATTGACAATGTCATAGCTGACCTTTAAAAAAAATAGTTGCCTCCAGTCTAGGATTTAGAAAGTTCAGTGTGCAATTTAAAATGAAAAAAAAAAAAAACACACTATATTTTATACAACTTTTCCAAAGTGGCAAGTGTTTCTTACTCTTAAGCTATGTGAGTTTCCATTGGAATCTGTTAGGCACAATGGGAATAGCATTTTTTTTTTAAATGATAATAGATCAAACTAGCGTCAAAACAATTAAATTGGAAAAAATTTAATTATTAACAATGATGAATAGCTGTATAGCATATTTAATCAACATTATTTATTCATCATTAAAACCCGTAAGGCAGGCAGTTTTATACTTTCATTGCATTCATTGAAAAAAAATAAATGGAGGCTGAGAGAGGGTAAAGGATGTAACAGAGAATCATTAAAAATATTTGATAGAGCTGAGGCTGGAACCTGGTTCTGACTCCCAGGCTGTGTTTTTCCCTCTACACTATGCTGTGATCCAGTGAATAGACAAAGACTATTTTCCATGTATTTATTACAGAAAACCTGAAAAAAAAAAAGATTGAAATGTAAGTTCATGAAATAATGGATCTGTTTTTGTTTCTTTTAGAATCTGAGATGAAAAGACCACTATTAGAGCACACAATATTAATTCTTAAAAACACTACTTTATAACACTTTGAAAACTGAATATATGTGAAAAGGAGCAAAATAGGGGAATGCTCTAAGCTCATTTCATTGAGCTAAGTCTATGAGGAGGTACAGTTTGGCTGTTCATATGGTGTTTGAAGAAATATATATCCCAATACAGTTTATGATGTTTCATCAGAGTTTCAAAGTTCAAATAAAAATTAAGGCAGAATTGAAGAAAACAAACAAAAAATTCCCTAGTAATCTGGAGGCTATGGTGGAAATGTCACTTAAAGAGACAACCTGTATACACCACATGGCTTTTGGTATTGAAATATGCTCTGAAGCTGACTCTAGTGAAGACAATGAAATAGTGAGTTGGCTTCTAGCTAAGTTACACTTGGCCATAAAGTTGTCCGGGAAATAATGCAGTGAAAATGTTCTCAAATATTTATCTTAGCAGAAGAATTTTAGATGAAGAAGATACTCAAAGTTGAAAATGGGCAGCTGCAGACTTTGAAGAAGTTATGGGACACAAAAAAAGGAAGAGGCCTTATAGGAACCTTGTAGTATGACGTATGAATGTGGTGTGTGCATGTGTGTTAATGGTGGCAATGGTGATACTAGGAATCTATTGGATCACATTGGGACCCACTTCTAGGTCACATTCATTGAGATGGACCTTCAAGATCTTTAAGCCACTCTTTTTTGCTGCTAGCTGCCAGCCTCTCTCTTCCTCTCCATCGCTTATTAGCAATTGTAACATTTTGGCATACGGGATAGTTTTTTTTACAAAGTCAAGTTCTCCTTTACATACTCATATCAAGTATTTGATAAGAATTGTTCAACCTGAGCACATTTTTCTCATTAAAAATAATAAGTATTAAGATTATTTTTGCATGAATACGGGATGTTTCATGCTGAAAAGAGATTATTCCTGTTCAATAAGCATTATTATTAATAATAATGTGCCAGCTGAAGGACAAAGCAGAAACTTTGTAGGTAGGAAATGTTCCATTACTCTTTCTAAAAATAATGTTTATTATTTCTGATTAAAATATTGAAAAGTATGAAGAATAAAGTGAACAACTGCCCATGATTCCAGCTTCTAGAAATAACAACCATTAATATTTTAGTAATTCTTTGAATGTGTGTAAGTTTGCACGCATATTAACTTGGCCCATACAAGTTTGTATCCTGCTTTCTTAATCTAGCAATGCATGGTGTTTCTCAGGCTTTATATGTTGTTTGAAAATATTAATTTGTTTCATATTTATTACATATACAGTTATTGTTTAAATATAGCTCTACTTAGATATACACATTTATCTATTATTTGTTTTGTACTATAAATAAAGCTATGATAAAAGTCCATAAGCACAAATCTTAGTCCAGCAAAAAGAGTGGACATTTTGATCTATTTTCTGAATCTCATGGAAATGCCTTTAGTGCCTTATTTTTCTTCAGTCTATTCTGTAAAATAAAAATACATTGATGAATAGATGTTCCACTAATTAAAAGATTATTGTTGTGTTAGGTAACAAAAGGCTATGCTGCAATAACAAATATCCCTAAAATTTTTACAGCTTAACACAACAAAGCTTTATCCCCTGCTCATATAATATGTGATAGTTTGGATCCTATGTGTTTATTTTCTAAATAGTGTCTCAGGGCCCGGGGCTGCTTCCAAATTCTAGCTACCAGCTCTTAGTTTTTACTTTTCAGCCATTAAATGAGATTGGATGTGGAGAGGGCACAATGGTTCTTATCTTCCTTTTTCCATTTAGATCCTAAGAATTAGTCATACACTTACACCTCCTTAGAATCAAAGGGACTGAGAAAGGTTAAAAAGCCTATAAATATTTGATGAATAACAAACCTCTGCCATACTGTCATGTATTCTTTAACAAGTAATGGATACTGGGGTTTTTTTGGATGCCGTATTTGTCTGGGTTGTATAGAGAAACAGAATCAATAGCATATAGGGATATACAAAAGGAGGTTGTAGGATTGGCTCACATGGTTGTAGAAGCCAAGAAGTCCCACAATCTGCTATCTGTGAGTTGAAGAACCAGGAAATCTGGTGGTATAAGTCAGCCTAAATCTGAAAGCCTGACAACCTGGGAACCATGTGTGTAAGTCCCAGAGTCCCAAAGGCCCAAGAATCAGGAGCTTCATTGTCCAACGACAGAAGAAGACAGATGACCCAGCTCAAGAAGAGAGAGGGAGGGAATTCACCCTTCCTTTGCCTTTTTGTTCCATTTGGGTCCTTACCAGATTGAATGTGATACCCACATTTTACTCTGTCTACTGAATCAAATGCTAATCTTTTCCAGAAATACCCTCACAGACAACACCCAGAAATAGTGTTTTGCCAGCCATCTGGCCATCCCTTAGCCCAGTCAAGTTGACACATAAAATTAACCATCATAAATGCCTATTTAGAAACTATTGGGATAATTTTTTTAGCCTATTGATGTTATGATCTTGCTTGATAAATATTACCCTCATATCAAACTCTTTATAGTTATCAAATAAAGCCTATACTAAGATGAGAAATTATTACCTTAATATTCTTTTGAATTATATTTAACAGTATTTTTGCCTAGACTTTTGCATCATTATTCACAAACAATAGTTTTTTAAATTCCACTATTCAATGTTGGTTGTTAGATGTTGTTATCAAGGTTTTATTATGGAAAGTCTTACATATATGTATATTTTAAAATAACCTTTTTATTTTATTTTGAGATAATAGCATATTTACATGCAGTGAGTCCTATGTACTAGTTATCCAGTTTTACTAATGGTGACAGCTTGTAAACTATACTACAGTATATTGGCTATGATACAGTCAGAAAAAAAACATTCCCATCAACACCAGGATCCTTCATGGCGCACTTTTAAAACAATACCCGTTTTCCTTCCTCCTGTGCTTACGCCCTCCTTAACTCGGGGCAACAACTGATCTGTTCTCCATTTCTGTAACTTTATTGTTTTAAGAATGTTGCATACATGGAATCATACAATATATAGATTTATAGGATTGGCTTTTCACTTAGGTAAATTCCTGAAGATCTGTATAGCTTTATCAGTCATATAGGTGTTTTGTTTTTACTAATTAGTAGCAGTCAATGGTATGGATATAGTGCAGTTTGCTTAACTATATCTCCTTTGAAGGACCTTTGGGTTGTTTCCAGTTTTGGCTATTACAAATAAGCTGCTATGAGCATTCATTAAACAGATTATACAGATTTTGTGTGAACATAAGTTTTCCTTTATTTGGGATGCTTAGGATTGCAATTCTTGGGTTGTATGATAGAGGCATGCTTAGTTTTTGATTTTGATTTTTTAAAAAGATTATTTATTATTATTAATTAATTTATTTATTTATGAGAGAGAGAGAGAGAGAGAGTGAGTGAAGGAGGGAGGGGCATGAATCTTCAAGCAGACTCCTGCTGAGTGTGGAGCTGACATGGACCTTGATCTCACAACCCGTGAGATTGTGACTTTAGCCAAAACCGAGAGTTGGCTGCTTAACTGAATGAGCCACCCAGGCACCTCTGTATGCTTAGTTATTTAAAGAAACGGCCAATTTGTTTTCCAGAGTGACTGTATTACCGTTTTACATTCCTACTATTAATGTAGGAACGATCTAGTTATTTATCATTCTTGACAGCATCTAGTGCTAATCACTTTTTTTAGTGCTTATCATTTTGAGAGGTGTGTAGTAATATTTTGTTTGTTTTCATTTTTTTTCTCTAATGCCTAATGGTATTGAACATTATTTCATGTGTTTATCATCTATGTATCCTCTTTGGTGATCTGTCATGCGGATTTCCCTGTTTTTTTTTTTTTTAATGATATTGCTTGTTTTGCTTTTTTTACTATTGAATTTTGAGAGTTTTTTGCATATTTTAGATGCTAGTCCTTTGTCACATGTATGGTTTATAAATATTTTATTCCAGTATGTTGTTTTCTCATTCCCTTTTATAAGGTCTTTCTCATAGCACATTTTTCATTTTGATGAAGTCCAATTTATTAAGTTTTCCTTTTATGGATTATGCTTTGTTGTCAAGTCTGAGAACTTTTTGCCTGGATCTCAAAGATTGTCTCTCATAATTTTTCCAAAAGTTTTATAATTTAAAATTTATATTTAAGTCTGTGATACATTTTGAATTAATTTTTATGTGAAGTATTTTAGGTCAAAGTTTTTTGTTTTATTTTGCTTATTGTATATTATTTTTGCCTAATTTGGATGTCCAATTACTCCAGCACCTTTACCGAAAAGTCTTTCCTTCCTCCATTATATATTTTTTTGCCTCTTTACCAAAAATCAGTGGATCATATTTGTTTTGGTCTCTTTCTGGTTTCTCTAATCTGTTATATTGATCTATGTGCCTATTGCTCTACCAGTACCATGCAGTCTTTACTATGGCTATATAAAAAGTCTTGAAATTGTGTACTCATTCCATACTTTATTCTTCTGTTTCAAAATTATTTTAGCTCTTCCAGTTCTTTTGTCTTCCCATATAAATTTTTGAATAATCTTGTCTGTATCTACAGACAATCTTGCTGAAACTTGGATAGGAGTTGCATTATACTTTTTATCAACTTGGGGAAAATTAATATCTTCACTCTGTAAAATATTCCACTGCATAAACACACTTCTATAGATCTTAGATTTCTTTCATCAACATTGTGTAGTTTACCACATAGGAGTCCTGTACATGTTCTAATTATACCTACGTATCTTGTTTTGGATGATTGTAATTTGTACTGTATATTTAGTTTTCTGGATACATGTGTGTTTATCAGTAGTATATAGACATTGATTTATTCCAGCTTTATTAAGATATAATTGACATATAATGTGTAAGTTTAAAGTATACAATATGATTTGATATATGTATATACTGTGAAATGGTTACTATAATGAGGTTAGTTAACATATCTATCACCCGACATATTAACACATTGTGTGTGTGTGTGTGTGTGTGTGCGCGCGGTGTGCTGAGAACATTATTCTCATAGCAACTGTCAAGCATACAATACAGTATTGTTAACTATAGTCACCCATGCTGTACATTGGATTCCCAGAACTTATTCATGTTATTTTATTTTATTTTATTTTACTTATTCATGTTATAAGTGGAAGTTTGTACCTTTCGACCAACATACTCCCATTTCTTCCACTTGCCAGCCCCTGGCAACTTTCAATCTACTCTTATTTTGATGAGTTCAGTTTTTTAGATTCCAAATATAAGTGAGATCACACAGTATTTTTCTCTCTTTATCTGACATTCCTCTTAGCATAATGCCCTCAAGCTTCATCCATGTTCGTTTCTTTCTAGTTACAGGGCTATCCAAATTATACATTTCAAATTGGGTGAGTTGTGGTAGTTTGTGTTTTTGAAGGAACTGGTCTATTTCATCCAGTTGCTAAATGTTTGTGTGTAATGTCATAGTATTTTCTTCTTATTATTTTGATGTGTACAACGTCTCTAGTGATATTTCCTATTTAATTCCTGACATTTTGACAATTTGTGTCTTCTTTGTTTTTATTTCATCTGTCTTTGTAAAGGCATGTCAATTCTGTTGATATTTGCAATGATTCAGCTCTTTTGTTTCATTGATTTTTCTCCATTTTTTTTTTAGTTTTCAATTTTATGGATTTGTGTTCTTATCTTTATTATTTTTTCCCTTTTGTTTATTTTGATTTATTTTGCTATTCATCTTTTGTTTCTGAAGTGGTAGCTTAGATTACCCATTTGAGATTTTTCCTATTTTCTAATGTATGTATTTAGAACTCACAATTTCTCTCTCAGCTGTGTTCTACAAATTTTGACATATATTTTCATTTTCATTCAGTTCAATTATCTTTTTTTTCTCTTGAGTCTTCCTCTGTAACCCATGAGTTACTTAAAGGTGAGTTACTTAAAGGTGAGCCTGGTTGGCTCAGCGGTTGAGTGTCTGCCTTCAGCTCAGGATGTGATCCTGGTTTCTGGGATTGAGTGCCTGCCTCATCAGGTTCCCTGCAGGGAGCCTGCGTCTCCCTCTGCCTATGTCTCTGCCTCTCTCTCTCTGTGTCTCTCATGAATAAATAAATAAAATCTTTAAAAAAATAAATAAGGGTGAGTTATTTAATTTCCAATATTTGGAGATTTTCCTTGTATTTCTGTTATTGATTTCTGGTTTGATTTCTTTGTGGTCCGAGAACTTACTTCCACTATTTCAATTTTTTCTTTTGAACATCTTTTTTTTTTCTTTTAAACATCTTGAGGTTTGTTTTATAGCCCAGAATGTGGTCTTTCTTGGTATATGTTCCCTAGAAACTGGAAAAGAATGAGTTCTGCTGTTGTTAGATGGATTACACTATAAATGTTGATTAAGTTGGTTGGTTTATGGTGTTATTGAATTCTTCTAGATCTTTATTTTCTGTCCAGTTGTTTGATTGATTGTTGAGAAATGGGAGTAGGAGTCTCCAACTGTAATGGCGGATTTGTCTATTCTCTTTTTTACTTCTAGCAGTTTTTGATTCACATATTTTTTAGTTCTCTTTTTTGGTGCAGACACATTTTGGATTGTTGTATCTTTTTGGTGGATTCACTCTTCTGTCATTCCTATATAATTTTATTTGAAACAAATGTCCTATAGACAGCATATAGTTGTCTTATGTTTTTGAACTCACTGTCAATTGAATAATTGTTTTATTAGGTCATCTATGTTTAATGTGATTATTGCTAAGTTAGGGTATGTTGAGTGTACTTTTTTTTTTTTTTCTGTTTGTTCTGTTTTCCTTTCTCTGTTGTCTTTTTTGTGGCTTCCTATGGGTTACTTAAACATTTCTTTAGAATTCTATTTTTATTTATTTATTTATTTATGTTTTGAGTACATCTTTTTTGTGGGATTTGTTTTTTGTTTTGTTTTTTAGTAGTTGCTGCAGTATTACATTATATTATATAACTTATTATTGTCCACGGTGGCAACATTTCACTAGTTCAAATTAAGTATAGAGAAGTTACCTCCAATTATGTCACTTTACAATCTACAGTTTAAAATGATTGTTCTAAATATTTCCAGTATGCCTAGTGCCCTGAGAATGAAGAGAAGTGAGACATATGAATTATAGGGAGGAGAAATTGAAGCTCAACTGTGGACGACCATGTGAATCAATGTTGGGATTTGGTGCTTTGTTGTAGCAATAGAAATCTTTGAAGAGTTTTAATGAGGATGTAGTTAATTATGCATTTTAAGTAGATTACTCTGGATATGAAATTTGCTTTCAAATTCTAGGTATTTTGTTCCTTTGTCTTCTGTAATTTAATTTACAAAGTAGAAGTCTAAACCTAAGCTTAAATTTGTTCCTTTAAATGTAGTGTATGTTATTTTTTCCTAAATGTTTATGAGACATTTCTTGATTTTTGAAATGTAAACGTTTCCTAAGGGTTTCTCTCTATATATGTGTCTTTCCTAGAACATGGTAACTTGTGCATGTATGGGTGTATGTGTGACTTTTTTAGGTCTAGAATTTTTTTTTTTTTAGTTATATCTTTACTTATTGCTTCAATTCTATTTGTTCTGTTTTCTTTCTTGGGAACCTCTATAATACTGAGACTTAGTTTCTATTTTTTATTTCCTATGGATACCATCATTCTCATTTATTACACACATCACAAACACACAGATACTTTGGCACATGCGTATATATATGTTTACATATTTATATATAAGCATACACATATATGTATATGTGTCTATATGTGTATAGATATACAACCTACTTGTGTGTGTGTGTTTGTGTGTGTAGAGAGAGGATTGAGATTGAAAAAAAAAGATTTTAATATTTCTTCTACTTTCTTAGGGTTTTTTATTTAAATTAGGAAAGGTTCTGTCATAAGTGCTAGCCTAAAGGCCACTTTAGTCTGAAGTTGCCATTCTGTTTTTTAAAACCTCCATCTGAAATTTAGAGTAAAGATATAGTCCACACAAAAGAGGTTTGGATTTTGTTTAGTGGTATTGAGAATATATTCCCAGGGACCATCCAGTATGAATAAAGAAACCGTGTGACTTCATTGTTTGCTGAATTGAGTTTTCATCCCATTTTATTCTAAAGACAGAATTGTCTTCATGGGGTATGGAGACCATTAATAAAACTTTTTGGGGGGATTCATCAAAGCGTTTTAGTCCTGAATCATTTTTCTGCATTAAGAAACAAAATCAGCAAAACTAAATACAAACATAGCATCTAAAAGGACAATTTCTGTAAATCTTTTTAGGAACTTATTTTGGCAGACAGAAAAGCTCTTCTGAAAGTCTAATCTGAATGGACTCTTTTAGAAGCCTATTTTTCTTTTCTCTCTTCAGGAAATGTAGAGAATAGGTTTTTTGTTTGTTTGTTTTGTTTTGTTTGTTGAAAAATGTCCAATTTCTCACTGGAGATAAGCTTCCTTAATCAATTTTGAGTCACTTTTGCATCAGGTATTTCTATACATAAAATTTTTTTTGGTTTATCAGGTCTCCCAATTAGTGTCTTTTAACAGTTCTTCTTTTTGTATGTAGATAACATGTAAAAGTCTTTAAACAGATTATTTATAACTGTAAAATTTTGCTTTCAGCACCTGGTATATTATTTTTACTGTATCGTATGCTTAGTTTGAGAGAAGTATAATGTCCTGATAAAGAACATGGACTGTAAGTACTGAGGTCTAATTTGGAATCTCAATTCTATTCCTTCCTAGCATGGCCTTGCACAAATGACAATATTTCTGTGGTTTAGATTTCCCTTCTGAAAAAAAATAAAAGCCTCATTTCATATAAAGAGCTAATGTATTTGATCACATAAAAGAATCTCTATTGTGGGGGGATCCCTGGGTGGCTCAGCGGTTTGGCGCCTGCCTTTGGCCCAGGGCACGATCCTGGAGTCCTGGGATCCAGTCCCACGTCGGGCTCCCAGCATGGAGTCTGCTTCTCCCTCCTCCTGTGTCTGTCTCTCTCTCTATCATGAATAAATAAATTTAAAAAAATTTAAAAAAAGAGTCTCTATTGCGTTATATGTATATTAGTTGTTACTGTTACTTTTTATGTAATCATCAATACTATACAAGGTCTGTCTTTTCACATTGATATGACAATACCCCCTACAGAAAATAATTAAGTTCTTGATAAATATCATCTCAGGAACAAAGTGAAAACTACCTAAAATATGAAGATTATTGTTAAAAGAGATCAATTCCATCATTACTTTAAAAATATTGGTTAGCTTATTTTGAATTTATTTCATTTCCAAATACTCTTTAGAAATCTTATATTCAGTGTAAAGTTATCTTGAGTGATCTTTATTAAGGAAGATGACAAACTTCTTGTAGAAGTTTAACGGTATTCTCAGAAATTAATCTTGCACTTCAATTAATTCCATTTGGTTTTTTGTTTGTTTTGGTTTTCTAGTTTGGCTTCTGAAGCTATTAATATCCCATCCAGTACCCATTTATTCGGAGAAAATACCAACAAGTAGAATATATCACCCTGAATCTTGTAGCTGTTTTCATTGTAATTCAAGATACTGTTTAAAACTCCCTTGTATAGAAACTATTATATGGGCAAATTGAATTGAAATAAAATAACAAAATTAAAAGCTGAAAAAAAAAAAGAAACTGAAAATGTTCGTGTTGCAGATTACTTTTGGACAATGATGCTTAGGAAGATTATTCTGCAAGAACCAGAATATATGGCACTTGGAAGAGATTCAGTGTTGTAACCAGTTGAAAGAAAGAACACCCAATCCCATGTGCTAACAAAGTAGAGATTCGTTTCCAAACTTTGTACTACGCAAAGGATACTTTTCTTGTGTGCTGAGAAGTTGTCTCTGGGACCGTCACACTTGGAATTCCAGCAGATTACCCTATCATCAAGTCATCAGTATGCTGCTATTTGAATAAACACAGCTGTTGTTTTCCAAGAAATATAGCTAGGAGCAGCAAGGAAAAAAAGGGCAATTAGTGTTATTGAAATGGAGGGGTACTCAGGATGGCATATATGTATTTATGAGAGTGTTCGTTTCCGAATAGTCTATTTACCATGCTGTGACTTAACAGTGGGGGAGTAATGATCCCCTCTCCAAATCCTTGGTACTTTACTGCTTTTTGCTATTTGCCTAATATTAATGATGAATATTTTTCATAATTAAGTAAATACATACTTTAATTCTTATGACCTTGTGCTACCTTCTATCTAAAACATCTTAAAATTTTCATGGCAATTTGTTCTAAGGATTCATATATATAAGAATAGATACATAGGATAACATATTTTTAAAATTCCCCTGATGATTTTTCATTAGTGTCCCTGCCTTTGGAATACCTGGAGAGGGAAGACGTCATATGCCAATGCTGGGAGCAAGGCTTGTTTTTTTTTTGTGGGTCAAGAGAGCCTTCAGCACGTTGTAATAAAAAAGCAGTAGGCCGGAAAGATTAGGCCATAAACAGCAAGAAGACTCTCTGCCCTGCATCTCATCTTCTTTACCTGTAAACTGTCAAGACTGGTTGATGCGATCTTTCAGGTCCCTTAAAATTCCCTGATGCTTTTAATTTGGTTCATTATTATTCAGGTATGATATTCAAAACTGGGGAACACACTTAGTACAGAGATCCATTAGAACTGGTAGTTGTCATTTTTGTAAATTTAACTAACAAAGATGCAAACATTCTGTTTTTGCACTTTTAGTATAAATGAAGACAAGATTGGGGTGATTAATAGAGATGTTCTCAGTGCACCATTCATTTACAAGTGTTTGTTTTGAACTAGCGTTGTCTTAGGTCTTTAGTCTATGGATAAGAGTGCTGGTTCATTAAGATGGGCATGTGATGTGATGAGCACTGGGTGTTAAATGCAACTGATAAATTATTGAAAACTGCATCTGAAACTAATGATGTACTATATATATATTGGCAAATTGAATTTAAAGAAAGAAAATTTTTTAAAAAAAGAATGCTGGGTCAGTTCAGGAGTACCTGTTTGGCAGGCGGGAAGGAGAAGGAGAAGACTAGAGAAAGGATGTCAAGGTTTTGTTTCTGTGGTAAGACTGCCAGGAATGAGGAAATAAAGCAAGAGAAACAATGCCTCTTTCCTGAGAGGGTCATGGTGGTGTACTTTAAAATCTTGAAAGAAGTATGGAAGACACTAGCACCCACCTGCTTGGTGGCTGTGGCTGCTTGATGTCACATCCAGTAACCAATTTATATACCTTCTACTTTTATTTCTTCTCAGTAGAGAGCTGACCTCTGACTTAAAAGTCCTCATTCGTTTAAATCTAATGAAATGGAAAAATTTAAAGAAACTCCACAGATGAAATGACACACACTGAGGGTGTGGATATGCTGTTTCGAGTGTTTTTTGAGTGAATGTGAAAGAAAACTTCATAGACCCCCACTCAGAAATCAAGAAAAGCCTTCAAACAAGAATGACAAAGCAGCATGAGTAATTTTGGGGTCCATGCAGGGACGAGGATGACAGGGCATTAGTTCCATAGTCAGAACAGCAACCATCTATGCAATGTCTGAGGTCTGACTCTGTGACCTTGGGCCCAGCCACAAAATACTGTCACCCAAACCCAACCGGTCCTCATTAATAGTAACAACACACAGTAGTTCAGTGCTTTATACTTTCAGAGCTCTTTTGCATTTATTATCTCATCTCTGATCCATTTTTAGGATGGTGTTAGCCTTACCTCATGCCCTAGCATTTCATCATTCCTTTGCAGACATTATGGCTTTTAGTTGATAAGTCTGGTTTTTCTACTCAAACTTTGGACAACCTGTTGAGGAGATGAAAGTGACATTTTGATTAGTGGTTTAACCAAATGACAAAGTTAAACTGAAATAGAAGAAAAAAAAAAAAGAGAAAAAAAAAAAAGAAAAAATAAATAAATAAATAAACTGAAATAGAAGGTTTCTAATGGGGTCAAATAATAAGTTCTAAGGGAAGAAATTAAGGAAGGCTTATACAGTGGTGGTATCTCTCACTATGACTCTATGTCAGGCAAACCATTTCCTACTCATTTTTCTCATTTGATTCTTGTGGAAAGCCCCTGAAGTGGGAGTTTATTATTAACCCCAATGTATAGATGAGGAAACAGACACTTGGGCAGTTTAAATGGCTTACAGAAGCCACAGGGCCAACGAGTGGGGATAGTAACTAGTTCTATAAGCCATTGCCTCATTAGTCAGTGCTCTTTCTACCACACCCTAGTGCCTCCCTGTGCGTAAGGGAACTTTTCAAGTTGGGGTTTTGTTTTTTGGCATATATCACTTTCCCTCCCACAATTAACACTAGAAGCACAGGAAACCAATTCTGAATAATGTTGACAGTGCAAGGTTTACCGCATGCTCTGCATTATCAGGCCAGTATAGCTTATCCAAGAACTAGAGGAAAATCAGAGAGAGAGTAGATGTCAAAGGAGAGCTGGAGCTAAAGCTGCAAAGTCTTCACTATGTCACTGGGTCTCTTTTGTTATAAAGAGGAGAGAATTTCCATTTCTTTGGTATGTTGAGATCCAATGTACTCTTTGAATCCTCAGAAGGCTCAATGCTTAACTGTCAATTAAAATTGTTAAGGCGTAAAAAAAAAAATAAAATAAAATTGTTAAGGCGTAATACAAATGGATGTGATATTAGGGCTAAAATCTTGATGTTCAGGATTATGAAACACGCTGAAATGTGTCCACTCAAAAGCCATTACCTGTTGCTCCTCTGGGTATAAGCTCCATAGGTTTTTAATTTAAAAGATGATTGAATGATCAAAGTAAGAAGGCTGGAGAATGAAAAAGTCTGTTAGGCAGTTTTCTATATTTGGTGCCTATAGAAGCTATGAAGGCTCGTGTCCCACTCTGAAAGAGAGGGAAGGGGGAAGTAGGAGGTCAGGGCCCAATTGGACATAAATGACAAGGGAGTGCCAGAGTCGCTTAAATCCAAAAGTAATATAATATGGGAATGGTTGTAAAGATCTGTTGCTGCAACCTAAACCCAGGACATATTCTAGGGGCCCCAGCGTCTATGGTTGCTCTGTCACTCTGAGTCATTCATAATAATAGATGAAAGGTTCCCTATAAAAGCCAGGTCTTAGGAAAATGCTACTCCTTTTCTTCCCAAGATTGGATAGGTTTGTGAGGGATCTTTTTGGCAAAGAATTGGGCAGAAACTAGGCCCAAGGTCTGTGCAGAGTAGGCATATTACCAAGGTAGCCATTTACCGTATAACTTGAACTCTTCTTTTAGCAATTGGAGTTTTCGTGTCAGCTCACACATCTACCAAATATTTTCAATCTTGCAATGAGTCCCCTTATTAAAGAGGATAATTAGTGGTTCAAATCCATAATCTTGTAGAACAAGCTGAAAAGTCATGACTGGAAAGGTGACCAGCGAGGTTGGGATAGTAAATTAGTCAGGATTCTTTGTGACCAGCTAATAGAAACCAACACTGGAATATTGAAGAATTGAAGAATATATGAAGATACAGGAGAGTCTTACCCTAAATCTGAAAATCAGCTGGGCCTCAGTGCTAGTAATGGAGGACTTTGGGAAGCCAATAGTATTCCTTTTTTTTGGATATCTTCTAGAAATTTTCTGTTCTTACAGATATTCTCTGCTATTCAGTCTATGCCATAGAAATATGTTGTTATGCTGTTCTCACCTCCTAAGCTTACATGTCATAAATCCAATAAAGCAAGACATTATCATTTCTGATATGTTTCCCAGGAAAGAATATGATTGGCCTGGTTTTAATCACATGTCCACTTCTGTTTGGTTCAAATATGACTGCTGAGGATTAACTTCCTGACCCTGTGAAGGGATAGGAAGTTCCTGGAGAAGTGGGAGTCATGATGAGCTGAGAACATGCCATAAAATATGTCTACTATGGGTACAGCTATAAGTGAGAGATGACACCAATGATTAGAAATAGGAAACTAGAACCAAATAGAAACAAGGGGAGAGCTAATTTGGAGAGTATGGGATTGCCTTGAATATTGCGTTCATGCTCCTCCTGATGGTTGGTGAGCTTGTCCCAGTCATAAACCTGGAAGGACAGGAGGCAAGTATAGGAGTTAAGAGGAAATGGGTTCATAGCAAGATTGAAAATATTTGGTAGATGTGTGACACAAAAGCTCCAATTGCTGAGAGGAGAGTTCAAATTGTGTGGTAAATAGCCTACAATCAAAGAAATTTCTGCAAATGGAGATGTAGAGAAAGTAATGCGAGAGAACGGGTAAATGGCACATTCAACGAGGATGACTCACCAATGAAGGTAGCATTGTTGCCGTGTTTGTTTCCACCTTAGTTTCTTCCCACATTCTTGAAAAGGTACAGTGTGCTATAGGACCTGGGATAAAACAGCAGGATGCTAGGACCAGAAGCATGGAGGCCACCACTTGGCTACTGATCCTTTAGAGTTTGAGTCTTGGCCTGTGTCTGGAGTTAGTGAAATTGAGTCTGGACGGAATATTTAGACCCCAGCCAGGAGGCCCAGGTCTTGTCTGAGGGATTTGCACATTGCTCTAAGGCTGGAGAACCTTTTCTAGTCCTCACTGGCAGGCTGGCTGACCTTGTTGGTACACTCAATGTTGGCTCAGGAACAGGTGAAGGCACGAGTGACCAGGCGGGAGGTGTAGGTGAGCAATATATGAACTTTTGGCAGTGATGCCATTATTGGCATTTGAGTGAACTGTTAGTGGCCTTTATTATCCCCAACCCCAAATACTTCCTTTCATAAGTTTTTCAGTTTTCCCCCCTTTGATTCTTTTCTTCTCTTCCATTGTTATAAATCAATAACATTTGAACTGCACTATCAAAAAAGAGTATTTTCAGAAAATGCATGAAGCCTTTTATAGCACAATAGTTCTTTCTCTAAAGCAAATAATTACTTCTTAATTGTTCTGTAAGATTATAGTTTATTGCATATATTTTTAAGGCAGGCAACACCTGCAAAGTGATCATCTTATTACCATTTTTTTCATCAGGCAGCACGGCTATAGGACAATCCCAATTAAATTTTTAAAAGATTCAGTAATGGAAACAGAGTGAGGAAAATGGGGGGTATATATTACACAAGGCAAAATTGTTTTGAAACATTTTATGTGGCCTCCCTCGGCTTTCAGTGGCTTTTAAAGAGATGGCTCCACACCTTGATTTACTATCCATTCGAAAGTTTAAATTCAAGGTTGTTTTTATAATGATGCCTCCATTTCGAAGTGTTCTTATTATGAGATGAGAGCACCCAAACAGAGAGGTGAACGTTTAAAGTATAGAGCATATAATGAAGCTGCACTAATATGAAGCAATTGCTCTGCATTAGACTCCAGAGAGTTGAATTATACAATTCATATCTAAGAGTAAGATGAGCTCCATATTAAGCATGTTTCTCTGTCTCTGAAACCAGGCAGGAAAACTTATAAATGCATCTCAACTATCTTCCTGAAAGAGCATTATTACTGGTCTGCAGCTACAGAGCACTCTGTTCTCTCTTGAATGTCCCTGATTATTAATTCTCAAGCAGTTGAAAGGAGGCTTTGAATTGGAACCTATCCCACGTTGCCCTTTATGTGGTGCTACTCTCAGAGGCCTCTGCCTCCCACACTTCAGCAAAGACTCACTTAAACTTGATACACTCATGTTATACACTTTTCTTCTTTTTAACAGCAGTGCCTGGAGCTGGCTGGAGGTGGGACAAGATTCTGGGTAATAGACCTGATTACGAAGGCTTTTGGAAGAGTGTTGAGGGGAGGTTAGATTTGGTGGAAGGGAAAATCTTTCAGAATGTGGTATGGCCCAATATTTGTTCTGGAGACAATCCTGTCCATATGAGGTGCTTCTACTTGATCCACAGTTCAAAAGGATTGAATATTCATATAAAACTTTAAATTGAAAATCTGGGCACAGCCTGAGGTTTGCAGAAGTAAAATCATCATAGTTTCTTTTCTCTACCATTACTGCTTTTTTTTTTTTTTAAAAAGATTTTATTTATTTTTCATGAGACACACAGAGAGAGGCAGAGACATAGGCAGAGAGAGAAGCAGGCTCCCTGGGGGGAGCCTGATACGGGACTCCATCCCAGGACCCCGGGATCCTGACCTAAGCTGAAGGCAGGTGCTCAACCACTGAGCCACCCAGACGTCCCCCATTACTGCTTTCTAATAATTTAGGAGCCCGTGGAAAACCTGTAATCCTTTTGTGAAAATAGAAGACACTGAAGTTGTAATTATTGGCTCATCCTAGGTACATATTTAATGGCTGGAGCTTTTTTGGTTTTTAACTTTTAGCCAGTTTCATGTGAGGCCCCAGAGTGAACTCTTAGCTTATTTGGTGATAATATTTGGATACCCTCTTGGCTGTGTTTATTAACTGTAAAGGTCAGAACTTTCAGCCTTGGGGCAGCAAGCAGAGCTAAACAAAGTTGATGGGATTTCTGAATGACATTGGTAAGTACCAAGAGTTGTCAGGCAAATGGAAAGAAAAAGTTATTGAGACTATTATAGACGGAAAGAAAGGAGAGAAGAGCAGAGACGGGAGAAAGGAGTAAGTGGTAGGGATGGTGGATACCCTAATTGTTTGTGGTGCTATGCCCGAGCAGCTTCCCACGAGCTTAACCAAAGTGCTTATAGGTTTGTGTCTTGTTTTATTTATTTATTTATTTATTTATTTATTTATTTATTTATTTATTTATTTAGATGTGTTCAGTGATTTCATATTGGTCACTTGTAATTGGCTCAATGAGAGTATTGACACCACAGAAATGGGCAAACACTATAAATCATTGCTCCTCCCCTCCACCCCCACCCTCACCCTGAGAGCTTGTTGTCCACCAGCACAGTACTGGCCTTATATGTTTCCTTGTGACACAAGAGACCTAAACTGCCATGTGTCACAGCAGGAGAGAAATTGGGAGAGGCTGAATTAGGAGGGCAGGGGCCAGTTCCAGGATCAGAAATAAACGGGAGTTAACATTTCCACAGCTGCCAGAAATAAGAAGCAGGTTAAGATCATGGAGAGAAAAGGTCAAACAGGTGATAAAGGTGTATTTCCAAGGATTTTGCAGATACTGCAAGCAGGACCTTATTTTATCTTATTAACAGCACAGTAAGCTGTGGTTGAGAGAAGTTAAATCCATATAGCACACAGGCAAGAACCATTTAGAATCTGTCTTATCCTAAAATCCTGATTCCTAATGCCCACACTGTAGAGTTCCTCTGTAGCCCCGACTCAGGCCTCAATATCTTTTTGCTGCTCCACAGAACCTCAGTGTCCAGTTAGGCAGGTGGTGCTCATCTACGTTGTAACCTATGTGAATGAGGCCTCCTCTAAGCAACATGAATATACACACCCTGTACAGCTGTACACAGCAGGCCTGCCTGTGGGCATCTCCTAACTCTACAAAGGTGAGGGGTGGCCTTAGCCTAAGCATCACCTGCTCTACTCAAGAGCAAAAACCAGTTTACCCTCCTCTTCTGGATTTGTAACCTTTGTTTCTACCATTTATTCATTCATTTGTTCATTCAGTAAACTATTGTTAAGGACCTGTGTGTACTGTGATAGTGAAAATACAACAGGGGCACTTGGGTGGTTCAGTCAGTAAGCCTCAGACTCGATTTTGGCTCAGGTCATGATCTCAGAGTCGTGAGATCCAGCATCACGTAGGACTCTGCATTGGATGTGGCATCTGCTTAAGATTCTCTCTCTCTCTCCCTTTTCCTCCACCACACCCCCTCCCTCTGCTGGCACACACATGCACACACACTCTCTCTATCTAAATAAAAAAAAAGAAAAAAAGGAAAGAAAGGGAAATACAACAGAGTAGCCTGGAGAATATTGGGGTGAGAGAGCACCATGCAACTAATTTAGAAGCTGCAGGGGAGCAGAGGTGAAGATGTCCATCTGAGGACTATGGGCGTGGGGGTACACTTTCTATACCATCGTGGAGATTCTATCCTTTTAAGTATTTCTCTTTACTATAAACAAAAATCTTAATCTGGCAATTTTTTTCTTCACATTTCCCTGGCCCTTATCTAGGAAATATCCTGAAAACCTTATTGTGGACCTTAGTGAGACTAGATGTTCTCCCTTCAGAAATCCTGACACTTACTCTGCTCCTGTCCCGGAGGTGAAACTATCTTCGATAAAGTAACGTTATATGGTATTTGGTTAGTTCAAACAGCGTAATTATATCTGTCTATTGAAGTGCTCACCAGATATTCTAAGGAGGAATTAGAGTTAGGAATGTGTGGGTAGGGAAGCCATACATGCATAAAGACAGTTTAAGTCCAAGGCTCTCAAAATGTGGTCCCTGGACAAATATCAGTTATCACTTGGGAATTTATTTAAAAATTCATATTTTTGAGCCCCAGCCCAGACCTACCAAATCAGAAACTCTGGGAGTGGGCCTCATTGTCTGTGTTTTGATGAGCCCTCCAGGTAATTCTGATATTAAAGTATGAGACTCGGGATCCCTGGGTGGCACAGCGGTTTAGTGCCTGCCTTTGGCCCAGGGCGTGATCCTGGGGATCCAGGATCGAATCCCACGTCGGGCTTCCAGTGCATGGAGCCTGCTTCTCCCTCTGCCTGTGTCTCTGCCTCTCTCTTTCTCTCTCTGTGACTATCATAAATAAATAAAAATTAAAAAAAAAAAGAAATAAAGTATGAGACTCACCAGTTCAAGTAATATCAACAAGTGAAACAAATAGCAGTTGAACAACAAAGCAAATTCAAAGCACAGCAACACAGAATTATGTAATTAACTTACCATGGTCAGACCAGCACTAGTTTGGATTCTTGGGTATATTTTTCTTTTCTTGCTGAGTTCTTAAAAACCAGAAGTGCTTGAGTATCCTCACTACTTTCGCAAATAACCATTAGATGGATTTGTAAAAAGATTGATTGTACACTTTCATTTCCTCAAGCGGTCATTTATTCATTAAGATAATACTCATTCTCTGGGCAGCAGACAAAAGACTTGAAGGCATACACAGCTGAAGGAAATGAAAAGGCGACAAGGCTAAGAGAACAAAGATGAGGATTGCCACGGTCCAGGGCTCTAGAGGATGGCTGTGGAGAAAGGGTTTTATGTGCTCCTGCTTCTATTGGATCCTTCAGGAAATGAAAGTGTTTTGTGTCTTTTCGTTTACACCTCAAGAAACAGGGAATAATGATTTTCTTTTGTGGAGGATCTTAAATTTAAGCAGATGACAAATTAGCCTTGAGTATACACATAAAAATCAAAGTCCACAAATTTAGTTATTGCTTCCCCTGTTGAGTTGATCTTCTTTCATGATATTTACCTCACTGGTATAGAGGGTTAAACGTTACACCTACCCTTGAGTTCCTTCGGTGTACCAGGAATAGCAATACATAAAGTTTTCATTTATTCATCAAGAGATATTTATTAGGCTCATCATGTTATCAAACTAAGATGCTGTAAAAGATACAAGGTAGAGGGCAGCATGAACCCTACCTTCAGGGCGCTCAGAGTCTACCAGGAGGCAACTGCCATTGCACAAGTACGCATAATAAAAGTTAAAAGTGAGTTTTCCAGAAGACGGTCAAAATAAAGGGCAATGAAAGGTCAGAAGAGAAGTGTTCCTTCTAGTTTTGGTCAGATTTGGTCTACAATCGCATCAAATCCTTATTCATTAGATTCTTGTCCTCTTTTTTTACTGTCACTGGCAAACCAAATTGCTGCAAAAATAATCCTCTCCCATCGGAGATCTAACAAACAGACCCTAATTGCCCCTGCCAGATTACCCAGAATTTAGCTCTGAAAAGAATGGCCAAAGAGGTCAAAGAGGCAAACAAGAGATTTTGAAGAATTTGGTCTTTAAGGGACCAGTGTGTATGGTGCCAAAGCCTGGGGGTACGCAGCTGAGGTCAATCAGTATTAATTGCTAACACCTAGAGGTAATTAGCAGTAATTACCCAAAGGAGTGAGGGGAGCAGCCAAACTGATTTAAAAGCGGCATTTCCAAAGCTCCTACCACACCAGGAACCTAATAGTTTCTAGGTAAAAGATAATAAATGAGTTTTCTACAGCAATTTACTTAGAGAGTATTGAAATTGCACTACAAAAGACACCTGAGGGAAGCTTATGTATAGTTTATTAAAACTTCCAGTCCCTTTCATCCAGAGGTGGGGTTTTTATTTGCCAATCCCTTGAATTGGAGCTGGTCTTATTACTTGATTTAACCAATAGAATGCAGGGTAAGTGAGATTAGGCTACTATGCTCTAGGTTTTAAGAGACCTTGTAGCTTCCACCTTCACCTTCTAGGAATGCTGCTCTGAGTTCATCCTGTGAGGAAGCTAACTACTGGACAACAAGCAGCGCTGTAGAAGAGATCCAGGAATCCCAGTGGACTGCACCAACTCAAAACTTTGAGTGTGTCTTGGATATTTCAGCTAATGATGTACCTTGCGTATTAGACTCTCGGATTTTTTTAAACACCACCTTTATTTCCTCTATAACAGAATTACTTTCAATAGAAATGAATAAATTATAATTTTATTGATAGTAGTTTTAAAACAAGCAATTGGAAATTAAAACCATGCATATCAATTCCAAAGATAAATAGAGCAAAATATTTTGTGTATGATTTAAAAATTGTGTCTCCCAAACAAAAATATTATACCTGACACTTCTTACTTTGCCTCACCTTCAACAAACTTGTGTATAAATAAAATCTCCAGGAGGTCAGTGGACAATGATTGTAAAAAACAAGGAAACAGAACTTGATATCACTGTTAATTTCAAACCTTAAAAGAATATGCAGTACACAGGGTTGGAGATACAAACTGCATACAAGGAAGGCTTGAAAAATAATTCCTAAATCATGAAATTATTCTTAAACATGTGTAGATGACACTGTGTAAGTTGAGGCACCAGCTGTAGTGAATTCTCCAAATTAACTTCCCAGTAGAATGCAATGTTTATTAAAGTATAAGTAATAAAATAGACTAATTTGAATCTTGTGTACATATTACTAAAACTCAAACACTCCAGTATTGTTCAGAAATTCGAACGATGTTTTAAATTGTCCTTTCAAAATTCATGTGTTAAAACCTAATCTCCAAGGCGATGGTATTAGGAAGTGGGGCCTTTGGGAGATGATTAGGTCATGAAGCCAGAGCCCTCATTAGTGATATTAGTGGTCTTCTAAAAGAGCCCTGAGAGGTCCCTTATCCCTTCTGCCATAGGGGGACACAGCAAAAGCATGGACATCTATGAACCAGGAAGCAAGTTCTCACCAGAAGCTGACCATGCTGGTGCCCTGGTTTCCAGAGTTCTAGCCTCCAAACTGTGAACAATTTCTCTTGCTTATAACTTACTTGGTCTGTGGTAGTTTGTTATAGCAGCTGGAAAAGACTTCGACGACCTGGAGAGGAGTAGTTTATCACTGACACTGTTCAGAAATATTGGCACATAGTGATGATCAAAAGTAGGCTGACTTTTAGTAATTTTTATTGTTCCAAAATTCCGCAGTGAACCTTATTGCCTCTACCGTGGGTGGACTGCTTCTAGACAGTTCAGTTCCCACCTGACTGTAACACCATGGATGACTGAGCTAAGAGTGGCATAACTGCTCAATCCAAAGACCTGTCAGAGATAATAGATGGTTATTGTATGCTACCAAGTTTTGAGACAATTACATAGCCATAGATAACTAGTAGAAGAATAATCACTTAGAACAATTGGCTTAGGTTTTTCTTCCTGAAGCCAGAAACAATTCTAGGGGCTCTAACTGTATACTGGTCTCCATCTTTTACATTGAAGGTAAAGACTTAGAGAATATATGTGTATATTATGGTTTATTGAAAAAGGTGAATTGTCTTAAGATAGGAGAGGTGGTTTAAAAGGGAAACATGGAGAGAAAGAGGATGTTGGTAAGTGGGAGAAGGTTTCCACCAAAAACCAGATACAGTGTATAACCTCCTGAGGATGAATCCTTTGTTGCATCCCAAGCATGAAACCAGACTTTCTGGCTTGAGATCTGAATATTCCTGAAACAATGAGAACTGTCCTAAGTAATAGACATAAAACTTTGTCCTCTAGTCCAGGAGGAATAGCACATTGTGGGGATTGATAGTTTTCTGGTGCGAAGCTTTAACATAGCTTTTACTTAACTGGTCAATAATTTTATGGAGAAATACCTAAGACAAGGGAAAAATCTGGCATAAATAAAGTCCACTAATAACTTTCATGTAGGGTTTAATTATATAACCAAAGATATATGCTGTTTCCATATACTGTACTGACATACCTCTACAAATAGGAATCTGAAGAAAAACAGTTATTTTAAACATTTCTTTCCATTAATTTTATGATTTTTATGACTTTGGTTGATTTTTTTTCATATCCCAAGCATTTCTTTCTCAAAGAATGGATCCTTTTGGGCTTAATTTGGCAAAGATGAAGTGCATATTGTGAAAATTGGAAAGACTGCAGATACTGGATGGTCTGTTCAGGTGAAAATAAGCTGAAACTTGTAGAGATGAGAAATTCTTGGAAAAAATGGAGAGCTGTGTGTTCTAGCTGTTATAAAATACAGAGAATGTCTGTAGGTCGAAGAACAATCATGGAAGATGTGCTAGTGACAAGGGATGATCAGGGCTGCCAATCATCTCGGATGGTCAATGGCAAACAAAACTTGAAAATTGAATTTTGAATGGTGAATAAAAGCTCTCATGTATCATTGAGACTTAATGAGTAGAAATTTAGTAATATAACATTTACAATGAGCAGTATATGTCTTATTTAAACAACAGGGCATATAAGGGCACATAGTAGGATGTGATAATGTGATTTATAATAAATATATATTTGGTCTTTGTCCCTATTTCTGGCAGAGCTCCTAAATCCTTTGAAATTTGCTAAATGAAGAGAGAACAGTGTCTTTTGTTAGGTTAATGAGGTGACTTTTGAACTGTACCTGGGTGGGGGGCTAGTTGCCAGTGGAGCGAACCAGGTGATTAGAAAGTTGAGATTGAGTTCAATCCCTAATGGCCAATAACTTAACCAATCAGACTTATATAGTTAAGCATCCATAAAAACTCTAAAGGACAGGAATCGGAGAGCTTCCCAGTTGGTAAATGCATGGAGATTTGGGGAAAGTGGTGTGCTCAGAGAGAGCATGGAAGCTCTGTGCCCTTTCTTTATTTCTTGCCCTATACATCTCTTTCATCTCACTGTTCTTGAATTATGTCCTTTTGCAATAAACTGGTAATCTAGTAAGTAAAACGTTTTTCTGAGTTCTGTGAGCCACTCTAGAAAATTAATTAAACCCAAGGAAAGGGTCATGGGAACATCTAATTTGTAGCCATTCCAGAAAAAACATGGAGAGACTTGTAATTGGTACTTGAAGTATATATATGTGGGGGGTGGGGGCTAATCCTGAAGGACTGAGCCTTTAAACTGTAATCTAAGGGGACATTGTTGGAACCTCTAATCTATAGCCAATTGGTCAGAAGCATAAATGAAACCTGAGATTGAGGTTGGCATCTGAAGTGGAAGGTAGTCTTGCAGGACTGAGCCCTTAACCTGTGGAATCCGATGCTATCTCTGGGTAGATAGTGTCAGAATCAATTTGAATTGTAGGATACCCAACTCATGCTGGAAAATTGCTTGATGCGGTGGGGAAAGCCCTCTACTCTTCCCCTGCACACATGCATACACAATGGCATTGTTGGATGGTCAGAATTCTCTTTTTTAATAGAATAGAGCAGAGGAATGATGAATGGTGGAGAGATTTGGGAAAGGATATAAAGGGAGAAAAACAGAGCTGATATTTATGTGGAATGGCTTAAAGCATGCTTGGTCAGATAGAGAATGAAAGTGAGGTTTTCGTGATAAAGATTACGAAACTGGTAAACAGGCAATATACAAAGGCATGGCGGATTTTTAATTAATGTCCATACATTAGTAGAAGTCTATTGAAACGGAGAAGTTGATACATGATTGATTTTCTTGGTGACAATAAGTTTAGTAATTATGAAAACATGACAGGAGCTCTAGTGTGGGCTTATCGATAAGATGAAACGTGACTTGATACAAGAATAGTGTCAGGAAGTCTGGGGTGGAAGTGACTATGACATGAGAGAAGTTCTTCATAGGTCAAGAAGGGGAAGTTGGACTTGGTCAGACCTGATCCTGGCCTCCTCAAGGGTATACTTCAAAAAGTTTAGAAAAAATCAAGTTGTAGCCAAGGATTCAAAGTGAATCAAAGTTAAAATAAGGTAGAAATATATAATAACAGCAGTGGATAATTGAATTTCTACTACAAGCTAATTACTGTTTGAGGCACATTGAATATTTCACATTTACCACAGACCCCACAGAGGAGAAAAGACATTGGATGTGTATAAGTGGAGCGCGGAGGGCATCAGTGTAACTGCTCATGGATAAGCTCAGATATTTTTAAAGACCACATGTGAAAAGTAAAGGAAGGCGTCCCAAATAATGGGGAAGTGTAAGATTGGGGCTGAGAGCTGTTATGAATACACTGAGCTCAAAATATACTGATACTTGAGAAAGATGCCAACTTAGAATAATTCTCAAAAGAAGGAATTAGGAGCCACTTGCGGTGCATCCAGGATGGCAGCGACAGGCATGCTATTCAATACTCTTATTTGCTTCCTTCTCTGTTAAGAAGCTTCAAACTAGAAAGAGAGCAAATATAGCTAAGCGGTACTTAAAGGTATGGGGGGGGGGTTGGTAAATGGCAAGGAGAACCTCGCTGTTTTGAATGTTTGTGTGTCTTGATCTTGGCCTTGAAGGGACTTGCAAGAGGTATCCTGGGAACACTGTCGGTGATATTCACGTGCTCATGCTACTGAGGGAACAAACCAACTAAAGCCAGTTCTCTAATTCTGAAAAGAATAAAAAATGAGCTCTAGAAGCTAATAGAATTTTCTTGGTTTCTTCATGTGTAGTTGTTTCCTTCTCTGATTCCATTGAATGACCTCCTCCTGCTATCACAGCAGTTGACGTACTTTGTCATAACTATTTGCTTTTATCATATCTAGACTGTAATGTTCTAAAGGTAAGGACTGTCTTGAATTCATTATTTCCCCAGCGTCTGTCAAAGTGCATTGAATCACAGTGAGGACTTCTGCTTATTAATCAATCTCTTGCCCCCGAACTCCCTCTCTTCATTGTCTTCTCTCTTACTCCTATTCTTTCCATTCAACGTGTTATGGCTAGCTTTAATGCAATTAAAATCAAACTTCTTGCTTAGTTTATGGAACTTTGTTTTTCTTCCTCCTCCTCTCTTCTTTCTCTCTCCTTTCTTCCTCTTTTTTTCTTCCCCTTCAAGAAAAGAAACTGATCATTTAGCTAGCGTTTCCATGTAGGAATTCCTTCCAGGCATTTGTTGGAAAAATACATATTTTTCTAAATCTTGAATTATTAAACCACTTAAGAAACAAATGGGAAAAATCATAATTTTCCTGCAAGAGTTAAAGCCTAGCAGTCAACGTAAGGAATTCACTGGTGTCAAGATGAAACCAAGAGCAGGAAATGCTGATGTGTAAAATTGAAGACTCTAAGGTTTAAGGCCGCCATGTCCTAGAACAGGAAAAGGTATTACTGCGGCATACAGAAGAGTTTCACAGCTCTAAAAATTCTTTAAAAATCTGCCCATTCTTCCCTTTCCCCCCCCTCAAACCCCTGGGAATCACTGGTCTTTAACCATCCCTGTAGTTTTGCCTTTTCCAAAATGTCATATAGTTGGAATCATATACTATGTAGTCTTTTCAGATTGGCGTCTTTCACTTGGCAATATGCATTTAAAGTTTATCCCACAATTTTCTAACTCACTTAGGTTATTTATATAATATGCCAGGGGTCTCAACAAATGAGAGGGCCTACATATCTTGACCCCTGAAAGGATCTACTCCTGGAAGAGTTAATTTCTCAAAATTTTGATTTCCCTATTAGCAAAATAGGAGATAATGGCACTTACCTTGGAATGCTGGTTAGAGGATTAGAGGCATTAGAAAAATGACACTGTAATAGTGGAATGGCTATTGTGAAATCAGTGTGGAGGACCCAATGAGATGGTAAGTAATTGATAAAAGAGAAAGAACTTGTAGGAATAAAGCAAAGAAATAAAATATTACTGCCAAAGAAAGGCTTGTGTTATTTCCCTTGAGGGACCAGAGTGAATTCCTATAGTACTTTTACTTCTGTTTGGGAATAATTTTAGGAAGAAAGACTCGATTTTTTACTCCTAAGATCTCTTCGTGGGAAATCGGGTGCTGAGAGAGAATATGCTCTTAAATATAGTCAGTAATGAGAAGCTGAATTGCAGGAAATTTTGGCTGAAAATTCACTATATGTTGAAGGTTTAGGAGGGACTGGGAGTAGAATAAAAAATGTGTGTCCAAGGCTTCATGTGCTCATAGATGGCGTTTGTCATGCTCCGGTATCCCATGGATTCTCTGTGCCTATTGCAACCTTCACACCTGATAATTGTTATATGCATTATACAATTTTTTGTTATTGGGTTTTTCTGTTTGTTTTTACAAAATGTTTTGCTATTTGAATGGTGTGCCAGATATTTTTGATTTCTGGATGTACTGTGCAAACTGCATCAATAGATCCCGCTCAGGTACAGAGATTGTTTTATGACTCTGTCAAGTTCTAAGATACTTCCTGAAGTTTGGAGAGAGGGGGACATCAAATTGTGTCACACAGCAACTACCCTAAAAGGAATGAATTGTGAGAGATTGTGAAAGATTGTGTGGATTGTGTTCCTACATGTTCAGTTCTCCTGTCTAGTAGGTGCTGGAATGAGAGGTACAATTATCACCACATGTTCCATTCTGAAAATAGGGCAAAGAGCATTTTGGCTTTTTTTTTTTTAAGATTAAATGTGGTAAAACAGGACAAATTTGTTTCAGTTTTAGAAAGCGGAAGCTGGGCTAAGACAGACATAATTTTTATTCCTTCATTCTTCTTCCTTCCTTCCTTCCTTCCTTCCTTCCTTCCTTCCTTCCTTCCCTCCCTCCCTCCCTCCCTCCCTCCCTCCTTCGCACTGCTTGAATAATGTAAGATGAGCACCAGTATAAAAGCATGGGTATCTGGAAAGCACAGATTTATCAGAAGGGACTGCCACCTAAGCAGAATTTGACACTAGCATTTCGACTCTTCCTTCCATTTTAATGATCTTCAGGATATAGTCTTTAGATAACAACAGATAAACAGAAACCTATAGCTCACTAATAATGAAAACCCTGCCTAGGTGGATTACATTTTATTGTTGAGCTCAACTTTACAACATATGATGTACATGTGATATTTTGCCAAGTTGGAGGTTATTTTTTCTAATTTTCCATTATTCACTTACTAATGTATATAAGAAAGAACAGGTTATTTGGCCATTGGGGGAAAATCCCCAATAAAATCTCCTATCTGTTTTATTTGGGATATAGAGAGCAGGCTGATTCACTCCCAGGTATCATTCAAATATTTAAATCCATTTCCATTATTGTTAACAGGAATTTTTAAGAAAATGTTTCACAAAATGTAGGCTGAGTCATAATATAATCTAGTGAAATCCCTTATTGCAATTACTGCAATTTCTGCTTCTCTATAATTTTTACCCATTCTCTTGTATGCCACTAGCATAGCAAATTTTCATTATATTTTCTGTTCATTTCTCAAATTTTTGATGAATAATTACATTAATGACTACAAAGACTCCCATATAAATGGCTGAGTTCTATCAATTCTCTATTCACCCATTCATTTGTGTTCTAGGAAACGTTCTAACATATGGAAAAGCAAGAAAAGAAACAAAATTATTACTCTCAGTGAACTCACAAAACTAACGAGACAGGCAAAAAATAGACCATATGATGTGGTCAGGCTACTCATTTAGATAAGAGTGGTCAGTGAAGGGTTTTTGAAGAAGAAGGGGTGGGAAGTAGGAATCGGGGCTGAGGAATGGTATGGTGTAATTGAGCTAAAGCGTAGCTGGGAGTTACCTGAATGACTAGAGGCTGGAGGCTGAAGCTTATGCACAAGCATAAAAGTCTGAGAGATGTCACATTTGGGGAAATAACATGTATACCGTGGAATGCATCTAGAACATTGGGGGTAGGTAAGATCCATGAAAGATGTTCCAGCATGCACTAGGTCCTAAATCCCTGTTATGAGCTGAGAGAGTTTGCAATGTCCTTAGAACCCCTGGTAAACCATGGATGGGTGTTGAGCAGGGGACAGTGTGATCAAATATGTGTTTCAGAAGGGCTAAACTCAAGGCGGTGGAGAACGGGTAATGGAGACCAAGAAGGGCAGTGGAGGCATTAGACTGTGAGTACCTAGGAACAGGGACCAGGGCTGTTTATTCACTGCTGTATCTCCAGGACCTTGCTCAGCGTCTGGCACATAATAATTCTGCCTTGAATATTTGTTGAGTAAAAGGATAAAGACAGAGATCACATGGTAAACTTCTGAGGTAATCCCAGTAAGAAATGATGAGGCCTAAATTGGTAAACAAGAAGAATAAAAAGTGGATAAGGTGGATCAGTATTTTCCCAACTTTCCTAGTTAGACCTGTTTTAGGAAATATACGCACATGACTCGGTGCATAGAGCAACGTGCACACGCACCTAAAACTGACCTTTTACCGAACAAGACTTTTTCCTATTACTTGTAAATGCTCTCTGTTGTCTATCCTATGCCACGCTACCTGTTAGTTTGCTGCTCTAACAAATACAGTAGACTCGTGCCTTAAACAAAAGGCTTGTGAATTCTTGTGAATTCTCACAAGTCTGGAGGCTAAAAATCTGAGATTGAAGTGTTTGCAAATTTGTTTTCTTTATGTGGGCCACAAGGGAAGCATCTGTTCCTGGCTTCTCTCCTGGCAGTCTTCTCCTAGTGTCTTCCCATGGCCTTACCTCCTTGAATGTCTGTGTCCTAATCTTTTCTTATAAGGATACCAGTCCTATTGGATTAGGGCCTATCCATGTGACTTCATTTTACCCAATTACCTCTTTGTAGGCCTTATCTCCAAATACAGTCATAATACACGGTACTGGAAGTTAGGACTTCAATATAGTAGAAGTGTCATTCCCTGCTCCCCCCTACACAAATTCCCATTATATATTTTAAAAATAGACCAAAGTCCATAGGGTACAATGAGGGCTACTCTTCGTGTTGTACATTCTATCAGTTTTTTAAAAATCTATAATTACATATATCACCTTTATCACATTACACAGAATAGTTTTATTATCCTCAGAGTTCCTTGTACTCTACCTATTTATCTCCTTCCTCTCCCCAATCCCCGGCAACCACTGATCTTTTCACTTGATCCACAGTTTTCCCTTTTTCAGGATGCCATATAGTTGGGATCATACATAGAGCCGCGCAGCCCCCTCCGCGGAGCCGCCGCCCGAGCCCCTCCGAGCTGTTCCCGGAGCCGCGCAGCCCCCTCCGCGGAGCCGCCGCCCGAGCCCCTCCGAGCTGTTCCCGGAGCCGCGCAGCCCCCTCCGCGGAGCCGCCGCCCGAGCCCCTCCGAGCTGTTCCCGGAGCCGCGCAGCCCCCTCCGCGGAGCCGCCGCCCGAGCCCCTCCGAGCTGTTCCCGGAGCCGCGCAGCCCCCTCCGCGGAGCCGCCGCCCGAGCCCCTCCGAGCTGTTCCCGGAGCCGCGCAGCCCCCTCCGCGGAGCCGCCGCCCGAGCCCCTCCGAGCTGTTCCCGGAGCCGCGCAGCCCCCTCCGCGGAGCCGCCGCCCGAGCCCCTCCGAGCTGTTCCCGGAGCCGCGCAGCCCCCTCCGCGGAGCCGCCGCCCGAGCCCCTCCGAGCTGTTCCCGGAGCCGCGCAGCCCCCTCCGCGGAGCCGCCGCCCGAGCCCCTCCGAGCTGTTCCCGGAGCCGCGCAGCCCCCTCCGCGGAGCCGCCGCCCGAGCCCCTCCGAGCTGTTCCCGGAGCCGCGCAGCCCCCTCCGCGGAGCCGCCGCCCGAGCCCCTCCGAGCTGTTCCCGGAGCCGCGCAGCCCCCTCCGCGGAGCCGCCGCCCGAGCCCCTCCGAGCTGTTCCCGGAGCCGCGCAGCCCCCTCCGCGGAGCCGCCGCCCGAGCCCCTCCGAGCTGTTCCCGGAGCCGCGCAGCCCCCTCCGCGGAGCCGCCGCCCGAGCCCCTCCGAGCTGTTCCCGGAGCCGCGCAGCCCCCTCCGCGGAGCCGCCGCCCGAGCCCCTCCGAGCTGTTCCCGGAGCCGCGCAGCCCCCTCCGCGGAGCCGCCGCCCGAGCCCCTCCGAGCTGTTCCCGGAGCCGCGCAGCCCCCTCCGCGGAGCCGCCGCCCGAGCCCCTCCGAGCTGTTCCCGGAGCCGCGCAGCCCCCTCCGCGGAGCCGCCGCCCGAGCCCCTCCGAGCTGTTCCCGGAGCCGCGCAGCCCCCTCCGCGGAGCCGCCGCCCGAGCCCCTCCGAGCTGTTCCCGGAGCCGCGCAGCCCCCTCCGCGGAGCCGCCGCCCGAGCCCCTCCGAGCTGTTCCCGGAGCCGCGCAGCCCCCTCCGCGGAGCCGCCGCCCGAGCCCCTCCGAGCTGTTCCCGGAGCCGCGCAGCCCCCTCCGCGGAGCCGCCGCCCGAGCCCCTCCGAGCTGTTCCCGGAGCCGCGCAGCCCCCTCCGCGGAGCCGCCGCCCGAGCCCCTCCGAGCTGTTCCCGGAGCCGCGCAGCCCCCTCCGCGGAGCCGCCGCCCGAGCCCCTCCGAGCTGTTCCCGGAGCCGCGCAGCCCCCTCCGCGGAGCCGCCGCCCGAGCCCCTCCGAGCTGTTCCCGGAGCCGCGCAGCCCCCTCCGCGGAGCCGCCGCCCGAGCCCCTCCGAGCTGTTCCCGGAGCCGCGCAGCCCCCTCCGCGGAGCCGCCGCCCGAGCCCCTCCGAGCTGTTCCCGGAGCCGCGCAGCCCCCTCCGCGGAGCCGCCGCCCGAGCCCCTCCGAGCTGTTCCCGGAGCCGCGCAGCCCCCTCCGCGGAGCCGCCGCCCGAGCCCCTCCGAGCTGTTCCCGGAGCCGCGCAGCCCCCTCCGCGGAGCCGCCGCCCGAGCCCCTCCGAGCTGTTCCCGGAGCCGCGCAGCCCCCTCCGCGGAGCCGCCGCCCGAGCCCCTCCGAGCTGTTCCCGGAGCCGCGCAGCCCCCTCCGCGGAGCCGCCGCCCGAGCCCCTCCGAGCTGTTCCCGGAGCCGCGCAGCCCCCTCCGCGGAGCCGCCGCCCGAGCCCCTCCGAGCTGTTCCCGGAGCCGCGCAGCCCCCTCCGCGGAGCCGCCGCCCGAGCCCCTCCGAGCTGTTCCCGGAGCCGCGCAGCCCCCTCCGCGGAGCCGCCGCCCGAGCCCCTCCGAGCTGTTCCCGGAGCCGCGCAGCCCCCTCCGCGGAGCCGCCGCCCGAGCCCCTCCGAGCTGTTCCCGGAGCCGCGCAGCCCCCTCCGCGGAGCCGCCGCCCGAGCCCCTCCGAGCTGTTCCCGGAGCCGCGCAGCCCCCTCCGCGGAGCCGCCGCCCGAGCCCCTCCGAGCTGTTCCCGGAGCCGCGCAGCCCCCTCCGCGGAGCCGCCGCCCGAGCCCCTCCGAGCTGTTCCCGGAGCCGCGCAGCCCCCTCCGCGGAGCCGCCGCCCGAGCCCCTCCGAGCTGTTCCCGGAGCCGCGCAGCCCCCTCCGCGGAGCCGCCGCCCGAGCCCCTCCGAGCTGTTCCCGGAGCCGCGCAGCCCCCTCCGCGGAGCCGCCGCCCGAGCCCCTCCGAGCTGTTCCCGGAGCCGCGCAGCCCCCTCCGCGGAGCCGCCGCCCGAGCCCCTCCGAGCTGTTCCCGGAGCCGCGCAGCCCCCTCCGCGGAGCCGCCGCCCGAGCCCCTCCGAGCTGTTCCCGGAGCCGCGCAGCCCCCTCCGCGGAGCCGCCGCCCGAGCCCCTCCGAGCTGTTCCCGGAGCCGCGCAGCCCCCTCCGCGGAGCCGCCGCCCGAGCCCCTCCGAGCTGTTCCCGGAGCCGCGCAGCCCCCTCCGCGGAGCCGCCGCCCGAGCCCCTCCGAGCTGTTCCCGGAGCCGCGCAGCCCCCTCCGCGGAGCCGCCGCCCGAGCCCCTCCGAGCTGTTCCCGGAGCCGCGCAGCCCCCTCCGCGGAGCCGCCGCCCGAGCCCCTCCGAGCTGTTCCCGGAGCCGCGCAGCCCCCTCCGCGGAGCCGCCGCCCGAGCCCCTCCGAGCTGTTCCCGGAGCCGCGCAGCCCCCTCCGCGGAGCCGCCGCCCGAGCCCCTCCGAGCTGTTCCCGGAGCCGCGCAGCCCCCTCCGCGGAGCCGCCGCCCGAGCCCCTCCGAGCTGTTCCCGGAGCCGCGCAGCCCCCTCCGCGGAGCCGCCGCCCGAGCCCCTCCGAGCTGTTCCCGGAGCCGCGCAGCCCCCTCCGCGGAGCCGCCGCCCGAGCCCCTCCGAGCTGTTCCCGGAGCCGCGCAGCCCCCTCCGCGGAGCCGCCGCCCGAGCCCCTCCGAGCTGTTCCCGGAGCCGCGCAGCCCCCTCCGCGGAGCCGCCGCCCGAGCCCCTCCGAGCTGTTCCCGGAGCCGCGCAGCCCCCTCCGCGGAGCCGCCGCCCGAGCCCCTCCGAGCTGTTCCCGGAGCCGCGCAGCCCCCTCCGCGGAGCCGCCGCCCGAGCCCCTCCGAGCTGTTCCCGGAGCCGCGCAGCCCCCTCCGCGGAGCCGCCGCCCGAGCCCCTCCGAGCTGTTCCCGGAGCCGCGCAGCCCCCTCCGCGGAGCCGCCGCCCGAGCCCCTCCGAGCTGTTCCCGGAGCCGCGCAGCCCCCTCCGCGGAGCCGCCGCCCGAGCCCCTCCGAGCTGTTCCCGGAGCCGCGCAGCCCCCTCCGCGGAGCCGCCGCCCGAGCCCCTCCGAGCTGTTCCCGGAGCCGCGCAGCCCCCTCCGCGGAGCCGCCGCCCGAGCCCCTCCGAGCTGTTCCCGGAGCCGCGCAGCCCCCTCCGCGGAGCCGCCGCCCGAGCCCCTCCGAGCTGTTCCCGGAGCCGCGCAGCCCCCTCCGCGGAGCCGCCGCCCGAGCCCCTCCGAGCTGTTCCCGGAGCCGCGCAGCCCCCTCCGCGGAGCCGCCGCCCGAGCCCCTCCGAGCTGTTCCCGGAGCCGCGCAGCCCCCTCCGCGGAGCCGCCGCCCGAGCCCCTCCGAGCTGTTCCCGGAGCCGCGCAGCCCCCTCCGCGGAGCCGCCGCCCGAGCCCCTCCGAGCTGTTCCCGGAGCCGCGCAGCCCCCTCCGCGGAGCCGCCGCCCGAGCCCCTCCGAGCTGTTCCCGGAGCCGCGCAGCCCCCTCCGCGGAGCCGCCGCCCGAGCCCCTCCGAGCTGTTCCCGGAGCCGCGCAGCCCCCTCCGCGGAGCCGCCGCCCGAGCCCCTCCGAGCTGTTCCCGGAGCCGCGCAGCCCCCTCCGCGGAGCCGCCGCCCGAGCCCCTCCGAGCTGTTCCCGGAGCCGCGCAGCCCCCTCCGCGGAGCCGCCGCCCGAGCCCCTCCGAGCTGTTCCCGGAGCCGCGCAGCCCCCTCCGCGGAGCCGCCGCCCGAGCCCCTCCGAGCTGTTCCCGGAGCCGCGCAGCCCCCTCCGCGGAGCCGCCGCCCGAGCCCCTCCGAGCTGTTCCCGGAGCCGCGCAGCCCCCTCCGCGGAGCCGCCGCCCGAGCCCCTCCGAGCTGTTCCCGGAGCCGCGCAGCCCCCTCCGCGGAGCCGCCGCCCGAGCCCCTCCGAGCTGTTCCCGGAGCCGCGCAGCCCCCTCCGCGGAGCCGCCGCCCGAGCCCCTCCGAGCTGTTCCCGGAGCCGCGCAGCCCCCTCCGCGGAGCCGCCGCCCGAGCCCCTCCGAGCTGTTCCCGGAGCCGCGCAGCCCCCTCCGCGGAGCCGCCGCCCGAGCCCCTCCGAGCTGTTCCCGGAGCCGCGCAGCCCCCTCCGCGGAGCCGCCGCCCGAGCCCCTCCGAGCTGTTCCCGGAGCCGCGCAGCCCCCTCCGCGGAGCCGCCGCCCGAGCCCCTCCGAGCTGTTCCCGGAGCCGCGCAGCCCCCTCCGCGGAGCCGCCGCCCGAGCCCCTCCGAGCTGTTCCCGGAGCCGCGCAGCCCCCTCCGCGGAGCCGCCGCCCGAGCCCCTCCGAGCTGTTCCCGGAGCCGCGCAGCCCCCTCCGCGGAGCCGCCGCCCGAGCCCCTCCGAGCTGTTCCCGGAGCCGCGCAGCCCCCTCCGCGGAGCCGCCGCCCGAGCCCCTCCGAGCTGTTCCCGGAGCCGCGCAGCCCCCTCCGCGGAGCCGCCGCCCGAGCCCCTCCGAGCTGTTCCCGGAGCCGCGCAGCCCCCTCCGCGGAGCCGCCGCCCGAGCCCCTCCGAGCTGTTCCCGGAGCCGCGCAGCCCCCTCCGCGGAGCCGCCGCCCGAGCCCCTCCGAGCTGTTCCCGGAGCCGCGCAGCCCCCTCCGCGGAGCCGCCGCCCGAGCCCCTCCGAGCTGTTCCCGGAGCCGCGCAGCCCCCTCCGCGGAGCCGCCGCCCGAGCCCCTCCGAGCTGTTCCCGGAGCCGCGCAGCCCCCTCCGCGGAGCCGCCGCCCGAGCCCCTCCGAGCTGTTCCCGGAGCCGCGCAGCCCCCTCCGCGGAGCCGCCGCCCGAGCCCCTCCGAGCTGTTCCCGGAGCCGCGCAGCCCCCTCCGCGGAGCCGCCGCCCGAGCCCCTCCGAGCTGTTCCCGGAGCCGCGCAGCCCCCTCCGCGGAGCCGCCGCCCGAGCCCCTCCGAGCTGTTCCCGGAGCCGCGCAGCCCCCTCCGCGGAGCCGCCGCCCGAGCCCCTCCGAGCTGTTCCCGGAGCCGCGCAGCCCCCTCCGCGGAGCCGCCGCCCGAGCCCCTCCGAGCTGTTCCCGGAGCCGCGCAGCCCCCTCCGCGGAGCCGCCGCCCGAGCCCCTCCGAGCTGTTCCCGGAGCCGCGCAGCCCCCTCCGCGGAGCCGCCGCCCGAGCCCCTCCGAGCTGTTCCCGGAGCCGCGCAGCCCCCTCCGCGGAGCCGCCGCCCGAGCCCCTCCGAGCTGTTCCCGGAGCCGCGCAGCCCCCTCCGCGGAGCCGCCGCCCGAGCCCCTCCGAGCTGTTCCCGGAGCCGCGCAGCCCCCTCCGCGGAGCCGCCGCCCGAGCCCCTCCGAGCTGTTCCCGGAGCCGCGCAGCCCCCTCCGCGGAGCCGCCGCCCGAGCCCCTCCGAGCTGTTCCCGGAGCCGCGCAGCCCCCTCCGCGGAGCCGCCGCCCGAGCCCCTCCGAGCTGTTCCCGGAGCCGCGCAGCCCCCTCCGCGGAGCCGCCGCCCGAGCCCCTCCGAGCTGTTCCCGGAGCCGCGCAGCCCCCTCCGCGGAGCCGCCGCCCGAGCCCCTCCGAGCTGTTCCCGGAGCCGCGCAGCCCCCTCCGCGGAGCCGCCGCCCGAGCCCCTCCGAGCTGTTCCCGGAGCCGCGCAGCCCCCTCCGCGGAGCCGCCGCCCGAGCCCCTCCGAGCTGTTCCCGGAGCCGCGCAGCCCCCTCCGCGGAGCCGCCGCCCGAGCCCCTCCGAGCTGTTCCCGGAGCCGCGCAGCCCCCTCCGCGGAGCCGCCGCCCGAGCCCCTCCGAGCTGTTCCCGGAGCCGCGCAGCCCCCTCCGCGGAGCCGCCGCCCGAGCCCCTCCGAGCTGTTCCCGGAGCCGCGCAGCCCCCTCCGCGGAGCCGCCGCCCGAGCCCCTCCGAGCTGTTCCCGGAGCCGCGCAGCCCCCTCCGCGGAGCCGCCGCCCGAGCCCCTCCGAGCTGTTCCCGGAGCCGCGCAGCCCCCTCCGCGGAGCCGCCGCCCGAGCCCCTCCGAGCTGTTCCCGGAGCCGCGCAGCCCCCTCCGCGGAGCCGCCGCCCGAGCCCCTCCGAGCTGTTCCCGGAGCCGCGCAGCCCCCTCCGCGGAGCCGCCGCCCGAGCCCCTCCGAGCTGTTCCCGGAGCCGCGCAGCCCCCTCCGCGGAGCCGCCGCCCGAGCCCCTCCGAGCTGTTCCCGGAGCCGCGCAGCCCCCTCCGCGGAGCCGCCGCCCGAGCCCCTCCGAGCTGTTCCCGGAGCCGCGCAGCCCCCTCCGCGGAGCCGCCGCCCGAGCCCCTCCGAGCTGTTCCCGGAGCCGCGCAGCCCCCTCCGCGGAGCCGCCGCCCGAGCCCCTCCGAGCTGTTCCCGGAGCCGCGCAGCCCCCTCCGCGGAGCCGCCGCCCGAGCCCCTCCGAGCTGTTCCCGGAGCCGCGCAGCCCCCTCCGCGGAGCCGCCGCCCGAGCCCCTCCGAGCTGTTCCCGGAGCCGCGCAGCCCCCTCCGCGGAGCCGCCGCCCGAGCCCCTCCGAGCTGTTCCCGGAGCCGCGCAGCCCCCTCCGCGGAGCCGCCGCCCGAGCCCCTCCGAGCTGTTCCCGGAGCCGCGCAGCCCCCTCCGCGGAGCCGCCGCCCGAGCCCCTCCGAGCTGTTCCCGTCCGCGGAGCCGCCGCCCGAGCCTCTCCGAGCTGTTCCCGGAGCCGCGCAGCCCCCTCCGCGCGGAGCTTCTTCCTCTGCGCGAGCCGCCGCCGCTGAGCTGTTCCCGGAGCCGCGCAGCCCCTCCGCGGAGCCGCCGCCCGAGCCCCTCCGAGCTGTTTCCCGGAGCCGCGCAGCCCCCTCCGCGCGGAGCTTCTTCCTCCGCCCGAGCCGCCGCCGCTGAGCTGTTCCCGGAGCCGCGCAGCCCCCTCCGCGCGGAGCTTCTTCCTCCGCCCGAGCCGCCGCCGCTGAGCTGTTCCCGGAGCCGCGCAGCCCCCTCCGCGGAGCCGCCGCCCGAGCCCCTCCGAGCTGTTCCCGGAGCCCCGCAGCCCCCTCCGCGGAGCCGCCGCCCGAGCTCCTCCGAGCTGCTCCGGGTCCCGCCGAGCGCTGCAGCCCTTAGGGAGCTCGGCGCATCTCCGGGGCGCAGTTCCTCTGTTACTGTCCCAGGGAGCCCGAGGGCGTCCCCGCCTTTCTGGGGATCCTGCTCCAATTCCCGGGGAGCCCCTTTCCGCGGGGAAGGTCGGTGCAGCTCCTGCTCCTCCGGGACGGGGCTCTCCTGTCCTGGGGACACTCGCCCCGGCCTCAGCCCGGCTCCTCGCGGGCCCCTCCCCCTTGGAGGCCTTTTGTTTCTTTATTTCTTTTTCCCCGTCTTCCTACCTGGATAGAAGCGCGAACTCTTCTCACTGGAGCGTTCCAGCTGGTCTCTCTTTAAATCTCAGGCCGAATTCGTAGGTTTTCAGGATGATTGGATGGTTTTCTAGGTAATTTGCTGAGGACCAGGTGACCTGGAGACCCTACTCCTCCGCCATCTTGCCCCTCCCCCCCTGTTTTCTTTTTTTCGACAGTCTGAGTGAGATCTTTCTATATTAAAGAAACTAGTCCATTACTAGGTTTTCAAATATTACTCCCAATTATTTGTCTTTTAACATTATGATATTAGTTGCTATGTAGAAATTGTGTGTTAACATGTCATCAAATTTACCGATGGGTAACTATATCTTTTGAATTTCATGGCATACTTAGCAAGGCCTTCTCCGCTCTAGTATAAAGAAGAATCTTCAATTTTTCTTACAGTAGCTTTATATATTTGTTTAATCTTCACATTTGGAAGTTTGATGATTCTAAAATAATGTTCATCTATGGGGCAACGTAGGAATCTAGTTTTGGTTTTGCCCGTATGACCTGGCAAAAATCCTAGCATGGCTTATTAAATGGATTCTCTTTTCCTTTCTGATTTCAATTGATTTATTTTCACATGCTCATATGCAATATGTATTTGTTTTATTTCCAAAGTCTCCATTCCATTTCATTGGTCTGCCTGTCTGCTCCTGACCGGTACCACATTGTTTTAATTCATTTTATGAAATATACTTGGGATACTAAATAAGGCTAGTCCTTTATCACTATTTTTCCCTACTCACGTTTCCATGAACAGCTTAAATCATTTTTACAAGTGATCCTTAAAATAAGTTGTCCTCTTATCCCCACTTAAAAACCTCCGTCACAAAGCAGATAAATCCCCCAATACTTTGGAAATTTGATTGGAACCACAAAGAAACTATAAATTAGGAAGATTGCCTTCATTATACTATTGAATCATCATATTCAAGATATTTTATCAGATATCCATGTAGTTCAGGACAGTGGTGGCAGCCACAGCTAACCTCTGCAAAAATTTGTCCCCCAATCATAAGAAAATAGAAGTGAATTTTATCCAAAACCATGCCCTTATAATAATTTGCAGACAGAACATGTAGAAACTACAAAATAACTGTCCCTGAATAGCAAAAACTGTCCAGTGGAATTTGGTCTATCTTTCACATTGCAACCTTAATCCACGAGCCAAAGGCTCTGTGGTGGGCAAAGGCAGGTGGAGAGAAATTGCAAAGAAAATAGGAAAAAGGAGGCAAGCAACGAGCTGTAATGATAATTTGGAAGACCTACCAAAAGTATTATATCTGCTCTAAATCTGTGGGAAAAACAAACAAAAACCTGAAAAGGTGTTTGCCAATATCAAAGGGAGGGCTTTAGGGAAAAGACTTTAGAGTTCTTCTGATTAAAGGGGCAGGCTCAATTTAAACAGATGCAATTAAATAGACTTTTAAAAATTTATCCTTAAATTCCAGTGTAGTTAACATCTAGTGTTATATTAGTTTCAGGTGTAAATATAGTGATTTGACAATTCTATACATCACCCAGTGCTCATTCTGAGAAGTGTACTCTTTATCCCCTTTACCTATTTCATCTGTTTCCTGACCCACCTCTTCACTAGTAAGTGTCTGTTTGTTCTCTATAGTTAGGAATCTGTTTTTGTTTTGTTTTGTTTTGTTTTTTGGTTTGTCTCATCTCTTCTTTGTTCAATTGTTTTGTTTCTTAAATTAATATGAGTGAAATCATAGGGCATTTTTCCTTCTCTGACTTATTTCACTTAGCTCTATACTCTTGAAATCTACCCTTGTTGTTGTAGATGGCAGGATCTCATTCTTTATTATGGCTGAGTAATAGTCCATTATATATATATTGGACTATATACATATATAATATATACATATTATTATATGTATTACATATAATACACAATACATATGTATTATATATATAATACGAACACACACCTATCATTTCTTCTTTATCCATTCATCTACTACTGATGGACACTTGGGCTGCTTCCATAGTGTGGCTATTACCGATAATGCCTCAATGAACATAGAGGTGCATACCGCCTTTTGAATTAGTTTTTTTATGTTCTTTAGGTAAATCCCTAGTAGTGAAATTGCTAGGTCCTGTGGTAATTCTATTGTTAACTTTGTGAGGAACCTCCATACTGTTCTTCCACAGTAGCTGCACCAGTGTGCATTCCTACCAACAATGCATGAGGATTCCTTTTTCTCCATTTTCTCAGCAACACTTGTTTCTTGTGTTGTTGATTTTAGCCATTCTGACATGAGTGAAATGTCATCTCATTGTGGTTTTGTTTGCATTTCCCCGATGATGACCAATATTGAGCATCTTTTCATATGTCTGTTGGCCTTTGTATGTGTTCTTTGGAGAAATATCTGTTCATGTCTTCTGCCCATTTTTAAACTGTTTTTTGGGTGTTGCATTGTATAAATTCTGTATATATTTTAGATACTAACTCTTTATCAGATAAATCATTTGCAAATATCTTCTCTTAGTATCTTTTAGTTTTGTTGAATGTTTCCTTCATTGTACAGAAACTTTTTATTTCAATATAGTCCCAACAGTTCATTTTTGCTTTAGTTTTCCTTGCTCAGGAAACCTAGCTAGCAAAAGTGTTGCTACAGCTGCCTGCGCTCTCTTCTAAGAATTTTATGACTTCAGGTCTCGCAGTTAAGTCTTTAATCCATTTTGAGTTTGTTTTTGGGTATGGTATGAGAAAGTGATTCCATTTTATTATTTTGCATATAGCTGTCCAGTTTTCCCAATTCCATATATTGAAGAGCCTGTCTTTTTCCTATTGTATATTCTTGCCTCCTTTGTTGAGAGTTGACCATATAATCATGGGTTTATTTCTGAGCTCTCTATTCTGTTCTATTGATACATGTCTTTGTGTGAGAACCATACTGTTTTGATTACTATAGCTTTGTAGGATGTCTTGATATTTGGAATTGTGATACCTCCAGTTTTGTTCTTTTGCAAGATTGCTTTGGTTCTTCAGGGTCTTTCGTGGTCTCATACAAATTTTACTCTGGTTCTGTGAAAAAGTGCTGTAGGTATTTTGATAGGGATTACATTAAATCTTAGACTTGATTTCAATTGTCACTCTCCAAAATGTATAACTTCTGTGGAGAGAAAAAAGGTAAAGGGGTGAGAAGTGCTCCATGGTAGTCAGGTGGTTAAGAAGAAGTAGAAAAAGCGAGGGGGGGGGGGGAGACTTTAGAGTCCTGCAAGAAAAGGAAAACCATAAAATCAGGACTTGCAAACTCTCCTCCAGCATCAAAATAAAATAAGAACACCTTGCTGAAGTATCTTGACTGTGCTAAATAATGGAAATACTAAAAATACCCCAGTAACATAGAAATGAATGAAAGGTGAAGTCCATACAGAGATTATTGCTGAAAATCAAGAAATAAAATTTTACACATAACTGAATGAGTTAACCATCCTCACTTTGAAAATGAACACTAAGCAAATGAAAACTGTAACCCAATACTCTAAGCAAAATTAAATCTGCCCAAGCAAGCATTTAAGGTTGTAAAAAAAAAGCCATTTTTAATAGGAAATTTAAAAAATTAAAATGGAAATGGACAAAAAGAGAACTGAAAAGAGAGATTAAATCAGAAAATAAATGGGAGAAAAAACTTTTGTATCTCATAAATGAAGAATAAATTACAATAAACCCAAATAATTGCAATAATGAACTTGAAGGAAAATCAAGGCACATAAAAAATAAGCATACAACTAAAGAAATGAAAATGATGTAAAAAAGGGAAAAATAGAAAGTAGTGAAACTGAAAACAAAAAAAAGTCAATTTGCATATTTCCATGAAGGGAAAAAAATATGAAACAGGAGAAGGGAGTTAATATTTAATACTATAATCCAAGAAAAATTTTCAGGAATAGAAAACCCACCTACACATGGAATATGTTAATCCTATACCTTGGAAAGTTAACTAAGAAAAATAAGTGCTGAGACATCTTCTAGTAAAAGAATTATATTTCAAAGGTGAAGATAAAATCCTTTAGGCCTCCAGGAAAAAAAAAAAAAGAATTTTGTGAAGGCAAAGAATTAGGCTGGAATGAAATTTTTCAAGACCAAAGTACAAAGGAAGGCAAAAATGGAGCAGCACTGAAAATGAAAAAAAAAAAAAAAAAAAGAATATGCGAACCAATTGTATACCCAGCCAGCTGTCCTTCAGATAGGAGGCTATGAAAAAAACCATAAGAACGTATAAGAACATTGGTACTTCTATACTTATCAGCCTTTCTTGAGGAACCTACTAGAAGATGAGCTTTCAACTAAGTAGTAGTGGAACTCTTTAGCAAAAATACTATTTTGTGTATTTTAAATATATAAATTTTTATCTTCAATTAGAATTAAGGCAAAGATGAGGATTCAATCATAAATTGCTACAATATGTAATGCTGATGATGAAATTGAATAACAATGAAATAGCTGAAAAAAATAGCTGGAGAGGTGTATGAGACAGCTTACTGCAGTATAGGCAAACGGTACATGTTAGAGGATACTGAACAAAGAGTGAAAGATTAAATAACAAAATAGGAACTAACATCATTAAATAATGTATTTATAGAAAGGTAGCCAGCAGGTTAAAAATACAACCTTTTTGAATACCTTGAAAAGAAAAATTGCACATATATAATTATGAATAGTAAGACTACATTGAGACCTAATGTAGCATCATATCAATACATGTGGATAGACTTAACTCACCTTTTAAAGGGAAAAGTTTTCCTTTCTGGCCTTCCAAATCAGACCCAAATATATGCTGTTTAGAAGAAAAAAAAAATCTAAAATGAAGTGATTCAAAAAGGCTAAAAATAAAAGGAGGATAAACTAGGATTTTGTGGGAAACCTAGAAGGGAATGCAGCTGTAATAAATTAATCTATTTTCAGATTAATCTACAAATGCATAACATAATCTCCCAGAAGAGTGGTAGTTGAAGGGGTGGATAGGAGCTGACCTACAGAACTTTGGAAAATGGGGTTTTGGGAAACTACAAGGCTAAAACCAAAACAGTATGTTAAACACTGTATTCTGGTTGGTGAATTTGTTTCTTATGGCTTAAAAATTCTGAACCTGGTGTACTGGAGATAAACAGGTTAATGGATGGTGAAAGGGTTTTTTCATATGTTTTGTAATTTTTATTTATAAACTCATTTTGAATAGATTATTTTCTCTTTCCCTCTATGTAGCGCTTCTATTTATTGGGTTTTTATTCAACACTTTTCTGAGACTGACAGTCTAAAACCAGGCCTAGATTGTTGGTTCAAGCTTCTGTTTCATGACGACATTGAGGGACATTTCAGATACAATCACCAAGACTAAAGACCACTTGACAGGGTGATTCCTTTAGTTCTGCTTGGAGGTCAGCTTCTCATAAGACCTAGACCAATAATAAAAGCATTAGTTTCTTTTAATGTTCATTCATATATGGGTAAATCTTGTCTTAGCTCCTTTTTTCACAAAGTGACTCCGGGTCTATTCCTCTACTTAATATGGAACACTTTTAGTCCTTACTATGCTGGAAGAAATGAGTTCCTAACTGCTGGCTTCTGGAACCAGAGCTTAGCAGACCAGGGACTTCATCCTTGCATTGCATTGGATTTCTGTTTTATTTCTGATCCACAGAGGTGCTTACCTGTGTGTGTGTGTGTGTGTGTGTGTGTGTGTGTGTGTATGTTGCTATGTATGTGTATACATGACAATTTCTTCTGAAATTCTTCAGTTTTATATGTTATATACTACAGTTTTATGTTTGGAATAGTAGGAAAATCTGAAAATATGAACTGCCACTTGACTGGGAATTCCTCATTCCCTCTGGAGAATTTCAAACTTTTTATATATCCTTATTTATTGTAAAACTTATTCCTAAATTTTTAATCTTTTAAAGATATTGGTGTGCTCTCTTATCCATTATAATTTCAAATTGGCTACATTTTGTGCAAAGGAAACCTTATATATTGGTGTAGACGTTTATATAATGTATATAAGTACATGTATTTGCAATCAGTGCTTTAAATTCCGTATTTCTAATAGTATTCATAGTATATTTGCTAGTGTTTCTACAAATATTTTAATACTTGAAAATGACAATTTTGCCTATTTTTAATAGCTAATAAAGTATAATAGCTATACTTTATTCTTTTGTGTAAATGTAATAACTAACTTCAAGGATATTGTTGTCTTATTACTAATTTTAATGGAAATGATTCAGTTAATGTCTTACCATATTGTATAATTCATTATCTTTTATTTTTCAATCTATTAGATTATAAATTTTAAACTACTTTTTACATTAATTTATAATCATTAAAATGATTTATACTTTAAAATTTATATTTTAACTTAAACATAAGCATTCACTTATCTCACTTTTGTTATATAATCAAGGCTTTTTATTTAAATAGGAGTTGCTAATTGGAGATTTACATCTTCTCTTCATCATAAACCCTACCTATAAAACATTGTATATAATTTATGTTTTTTTCAGTACCTGAGATTTTAAGGTATTTATGAAGCAATATGATTGCATAATACTTGTATGACCTATCCCAAGCCATTATAATTTTCTAAATTACTTTTTAATGGTTTGTACTTATTGGGTAATTCCAAAGAATTTAACTGAATTTTCTTGGAAACAATAATTCTTCTTTGGCACCTAAGTTTTATTGTTTGTTGTAGCAACTAATTTACTGATGTTATAGCACACTATGACTAGTATAAATATGTTTTGGAACATAGAACTTTGTTAGTATACATTTAACAAATTGATGTGAAAGTGGATGAAGGTATTGAATAGTATATTATCTGCTAGGATTCATAAATCCATGACCAATAACTTCATTTTTATTTAAAAAATTTTCAAGATTTTATTTATTTATTCATGAGAGACACATAGAGATAGAGGCAGAGACACAGGCAGAGGGAGAAGCAGGCTCCATGCCAGGAGCCCAATGTGGGACTTGATCCCAGGACTCCAGGATCATGCCCTGAGCCAAAGGCAGATGCTCAACCATGGAGCCACCCAGGCATCCCCCCATAGCTTCATTTTTAGAGTGAAAGCTGAGTAATTATGAAACCTAGAAGTTGATCAAGTAGATGTCGATTAAATAGGCTTTTGAAAAAATGTATATTTGTCATCTCAAGAAATGTCATAGCATTGATTGAGTTTTATTTTTTTAATTAGGATGGTCTATTGAATTTCAATATTCATTATTTTAATTTTTGTAATGACATTATTTTTTCTTCTAATGTGAATTGCTGGATTTATAATATTAAGCCATCCTTGCATTCTGAGTATACTGCTACTTAAATTTTATTATCATAATACATTTATTGACAGTTTACTAATTTGATTACATTATCATTTAAATATATTCTAAAATTACTGACCATCACTTTATTAGCATTCTCATATAAGAATTCATCTGTGAAATTAGTTTCTCTCTGTTGCAAACTGCCATCATATTTGAGCAATTTTTAGAAACTTGAGAACTCATAAACTTAAGTAGCATTATTCTCTGAATTTTGTCATAGATGGAGTTTTCAAATACATATCATGTTTCAAAATGTTTCAAAATACATATCCTGTTTTCTTGTGCTTGGCTTTATCGTGCTTTGTAGATAGTATGTATTTTGAAGGTTTATGGCAAACCTGCAACAGTCTATCAGTGCCATTTTTCCAATAGCTTTTGCTTACTTGTGTCTCCATGTCACATTTTGGTAATTCTTGCAAAATTTAACTTTTTTATTATTAGGTGTGGGGATCTGTGATTAGTGATTGGTTATATGACTCACTGAAGCTTAGATGATGGCTATTGTCTTTAATGAGGAAGTATTTTTAGAATTAAGGTATGTACATTAGACATAATGTCATTGCACACTTAATAAACTATACTATAGTGTAAACACAACTTTTATATGCATTGGGAAACCAAAAAATTCATTTAACTCATTTTATTGCAGTGGTCTAGAACTATACGAAAATGTCTCCAAGTCATGCCTCTAGATATTTCCTACATTGAGAAATTTCTTATTAATAACAACAATAGCATTGATATCAATCATTGTCACCATCTATTTCCACTCAGCCTTCTTGACATTTCTTCAGTCTCCAGTGGAGAGCTTCTGTCATTTTTTGCTTGAGTAAATAAATGATGAACAAAATGAAATCTTGTACTATATATCATCTACTGAGTAAATGGTAGGGCTGGGAATACTTTTTTCTTATTTAACACACACATTTTCTCTTATACCATAACAGAAGAGTAATACAAATGGCAACGATTACTGATTACTTCTATCAGTAATCTTGTATCAGATACAAAATTTCTACTGACACCAATGGAACTTCACTGTTTATCCCAGAAAATGGATCCCAAGGATGGCAAACATTTTCAAAATTATGTTACTTGAGATTTTCTTTACATGGGGAATGGATTTAAGTAAATGTATTAAAAGGCAAATGATCAAGTTCTTAAACACTTAGAGATGCATTTTGATCATTTTCTTTCTCTGAGATGAACATTCTATAAATTTATTTTCCCACTTAAACTACTTTCTTTGTGGTGGTAATCAATTTTTAGATAACTATTTAAGCATTTACAATCTTTTTTTATTTACTCATCCTATTTGGGTAGAGAGAAAGCCTGGGCAGAAGAAGTTACATGGGTATATTGAAATTATCAGCAATATTGTAGAGATGAGCAATGTTTTTGAGAAAGACAGGTGGGTATACATCTAATTATTACATATCTATTTTTCAAATCAAATATTCTATTATTGGCAGATAATTTTCTGCCTGGTGTTGGTGTAATTTCCCATTATTGAGCTTGGTAAACATGCCATGAAGTGATATCTTTATTTAGCCAATGCCTATATTAATACCTGTATTTATTTTAGAATCAAGGATGGGATATTACCATGCAGAGTTCATTTTGCATTTTTGTTAGGAGACATTATTAAACATTTCATGTGCTGTAAATTATTTATAATGCTACACTCAGCAGCATCTTGACTACTTGCTGATCTATCTAGAAATTCCATCTCTGATCATAATCTGCATATTCAAAAAGGAAAAATAAACCTTATTGCGGTCTTTAAAAACCATATAAAGAACTGAATATACAAAATAGAAAGGAATCAGGTCCTAATACATGTGATTGATGATAATGGAATCTAGAGATACTGTAACATAAAGTGATAACAGGTCCAAATATAGAAGAAACACAACAAGGCTACCTTGTTGTGAAACCAATAGAAACAAATCTTGCCAGAGATTAGCCTTTAGTCGTTAACAAAGCTGTGAAAAGAAAACATTTGGCACCTTACGGTTTTAACAGAAGAAAACAGTTGAACCAACAGTAGAAATATTAAACGTATTTTATTAATTATTTTAAACATTAGAAAGGACATGAATAATAAAATTATCTTTCATTAGTTAGTTTCTCTTCAGGTTTATTGACATTTTTGAATTTGCACATTTTCTTAAGGAAATTGCCGAGCACTTTGTCAGCAGGGCTAACTTGGCTTTAATTGATCTGTTTTCTGGTTTCCCCAATTTATAATTAATAGCATGAAAAGAAAAACTCATTTGTACTGCCCATTCCTGAGTAGCCATGGCTATATAATGCATAGTGAACAAATAGATCTTTACGTTTCCATCCAGCAGTCCAGAAATAATGACTTAAGTCTCTTGCTTGACAGAGCTCCCGAGGACTTATAAAGAGATGAAGATCTCTGAAAATGATAAGTCCATTCCAACACACTGTGCTGAAAATCTTGTCAATTGTAAAATAATTGTTAGCCATTGTGGGGTTTGAGGCAATAGGATTTACATGACTATAGAGTTTTTTTGTTTTTTGTTTTTTTTTTCTCTAAGAACTGTGTAGAGTCTAGCCAACAGTTCTTGGCAGCATTTTAAACAGCATTAAGTTTCCTGGCAATGCCAAGGATCAGGTCCAGGGGAAACTGACTTCGTCACTGTAATTATTTCCAAGCTTACTCTGTTCCAAAACAAAGCAACTTGAGGACAGGTCTGTTGTAAATTTTCTAAGAGTGCTTCACATGCAAGGTCTTGAGGGTCTCTTCCAGGCGCATGTGTTTGGACCAATTCAGATATGGTTTCATTGATTCTTTGCCAATTGGCACTATTGCCACACTCTTGGTCAAAGTCTAGAATTTTAAGATTTAATAGTCATAAGGGAACCATGGCCTCAAATTCACTGTTCCATTGTATGAGATGTCAGTATGTGAGCCTGCCCAAAGAATGGGTAACAGCGTCAAGGACAAAAATTGCTTCATATCAGCCCTAGTCATAAGTGGTTTGATTTTTTTGTGTGTGTGTACATGGGTGGAGAGGAGGAAGCTCAGTCTCCACTGATCTTAACATGTATGGGAAGAATGACTATTCGATGAACTTTTACAATATACTTAACAACTTAATGAGTTTTGGGATGAAAGGGAGCGTGTAAGATATTGCAAACTCATGGTTTTAAGCTTTGGCACTCTTATCAAATATAACTGCTGTGGCCCTGAAACAAGTGATTGTAGAGACCACATATATCATCTCACTTTTGATAGAGTGAACTATAAACTAATTATATCTGTGGAGTACACTGCCCCTACTACCACCCCATCCCAGAAGGGGGTTTGTAAAAGAACCCAGACATTTGACGATGCATGCTAGGTGAAGACCTGCCCTCAAACCCTATCTTAGGAGATTTTCAAGTTTCACGCAAGAGTACTTGTGACTCAGCTTTTACTTATCAGGTTAGACAAACTTAGAGCTTACATATATACAGGACAGCAGTTTGGTTTGTAGAAGCTACGTTAAGCATAAGTGTTCAATGAACGAGGGTGGCATTTATTGGAGACCTAGAGTGTCAGAGCCAGAATCATCCTTAGTCACTATTTGACCAGTCTTTTTTCATAGTCTAATGACTCGGAACAGAAAAATTGTGACTCGGTTGGGTCATGGAGTTAGTCAGAGCTGGGCCTACAGTACAAATCTCCTAACTCTTGATGTTTCACTAAGTTGGAAAAAGAAATCATCAGGGTTAGAAGCAGCATGAAAATATCCTTGCTTTTTGTACTTAACACGTTTCTAGAATGCTTTCTCCCTCTGAAAGTCCTAGCAGTTATCCTCTCTCTATAGTCATTCAGGATTAATTTCCCATTGAGTCTTTGTCTCAGTGATTTGGGAAATATACAATATTTTCAGGTCAGGGAACTTTTTTTTCTCTGTATTGATGGTTTCACTTTCTTTCTTTTGGTACTTTATTACTGAAGGTCATCTTCAAAAGTTTTATTTTTTAATACTAGTAGAAATAACTATGGATTATTATATATTATAAATAACTTTATATTTAATATATATAATCATAGTAACAATAATTTATAGTAATATGTATTATAACTTATTATAAGTAACTTTATACTATTTATCTCTATATTAAGTGATATAGCTGATTCAAACTGAGACACTTATTTAAAGGAGTTGATTCAGAACAGAGTTTACACTGATGAATATACAGAATGTGTTTTACATCTTTTTTCAAAAGTTGAAGGTCTTTGTATCTTCTGTTAAAATTAGTTACACAATTGCCTCTGAGGGTGTATTTTGAAGACGACAATCCAGTCCACATACATCTGATACATCTGATAAGCTATAAAATGTTAAACTTTTCAGTAATATTGTCATAATTTTCTTGAGGATACCAAAAGGTTTTAGAAAAAGCACTGTCCAATATGGCCAGCCACTACCTGTTAAATATGGCTATTTAAACAGTCAAATTTAAATACAATTTAAAAATCAGTTCCACGGTCACACCAACCACATATCAAGTGCTTAAAAGCTATAGATTGACTATGGCTACTGCACTGGGCTGCATGACTATGGGAAAACTTCATTTTTACAGAAGTTTTATTGGACCACTCCACTCTAGAAAAATTAAAGCTCTGTTCCAAGATCCTTGTATTCAAAATGCTTACTCCACCTGAAGATTCACATTTCGATTAATAAGTATACCAAGCATATGATTTTCTCAAATATTTCTAATTGAGAACCCAAATAATTTTAACATTTCTGTGCTTTTATTGAATTTGTCACTTTCTAGCTGTGCAGTCTTGAAAAATTTACTCCTTCTGCCTTAATTTCTATCTTTTAAAAATACAGATCCTATATTTAATAGGATTGTTTTGAGAATAAAATGATCATATCTGTGGAATACACTGGTAAACTCTGTTTTGATTAGGAATAATATATTCAGGTGAAGTGCTCAACCCACTGTCTGGTGTACATTAGGTACTTGAATGAGCAGGTTTTCAATTTACTGCCCTTCCCCAATACACACAAATACTTAGTAATTGTTAATCAAAATATTTATACTACAACAGCTTTTCTTAGAAAACTCAGATGTTAATAAAGCAAGGGATTCTCAATAACCGATAATGGTTATAATCTGCATTGTAGGGCATTTCTCATCATTACAGGATTTTAGTAATACCTTAAATATTTTATTTTTTTTGTTTGTACATTGTTTAGTTATTGGGGCTAATTACAGCTTATAAGTGGGGAGTAGAGGTTGTAGTGGGGACAAGTAGTAAAAATCAACTTCAATGTAGATTTAGACATTTAAAAGCAATATGCCTTCATTGAACACTCTTTATCCAAATTCCATGGTAAGAATTTCTGTGGGCTGAATGTTTGTACCCCGCCCCACCAAATTCATTTGTTGAAATCTTACCCCTCAATGTGTTAGTATTAGTAGGTGAAGTATTTGGGAGATGATTGGGTCACGAAGGTAGAGCCTCATAAATGGGATGAGTGCTCCTATAAGAGATCCTAGGGATCTCACTTGCTCTATCTACCATGTGAGGACACAGTAAGAAGATGCCCATGAACTAGGAAGCAGGCTCTCACCAGACACCAAATCTGCTGGTGCTTTGGTCTTGGACTTCTCAGCCTCCAGAACTGTAGGAGATGAATGTTTGCAGTTTCAAGCACTGGTCTATGGTATTTAGTTATAGTGGCTCAAATGAACTAAATAGTATAGGATTTTTGATAATTCATTCGCATATTCTCAAATAGTTCCTTTTATTCCTCAAGATGCTACTTTGTGGGAAGGCAGGTCCATAGCAAGATTCTAATCTGCAATTACCTAAGAGAATAAGTTACCTAGCCAGCACAAAAGATATTGAACTCATAAACCGTCAACTACAATCACCTTTTTCTAAATGAAGATTTTAAAACAGTATCCAGTTGTTGCTTTCCTCTCCTTGTGTTTTTTTCTGCATTGCTTTGGCATTCATTAAATACTTTTATATTCTGTATTTTATATACCTTCACTTTTTGACCTAAATTTCTAGGTTTTCTGGTTCCCTGCCCACTCCCCTCCCCACCTCTTTAAATTTGTCTTGATGTTTCTGTGTTCCAGTTGTTTTTATTGAGAAGTCATTTGTCAGTGTAGTTGTTCCTTTGAAGATGATATATATCTGCCCCCCTTTGGCTGCTTAAAGGAGTTGTTCTTTGTCTTTAAGTTATAGTAATTTGATAATGTTGTGTTAAAGGTGTGGTTTACTGTGTATTGATCCCACTTGGAGATTCTTGAATCTGTGGCTTGTTGATGTTGGTCAGTTTTGGAAAATTTTGGCTGTTATCCTATTCAATATTGCTTTTGTTCTGTTCTCTTTCTTCTTTCCTTTCCTGAGATCCCAAATACACTTCTTGTATGTGTTATATGTTCTTTTCTGTGTTTTCCAACCTTTATTTTCTATCTGTGCTTTAACCTGGATATTTTCCAAAAACTTATTTTTTAAAGACTTTATCCTTTGACAGAACTTTTAGGTCTACAATAAAACTGAGAGGCAGGTACAGAGATTTCCCATACTGTTTGCCCTCACATATATAACGTTCCCCATTATCAGTAACACTCACCAGAGGGGTACATTTTTTTTTTATCAAGAATGAGCTACATAGATGCACCATAATTACTCAGAGTCAAGAGCTTACCTTAGGGTTCACCCCTAATGTTGTATATTCTGTGGGTTGGATGAATGTATAATGACTTATATCCATCATCATCATATCATGCAGAGTGTCTTCACCGCCCTAAAAATCCTTTGTGTTTCCTATTCATCTCTCTGCCCCCCTCCCCTAACCCTGGCAACCACCGATCTTTTCACTGTCTCCACAGTTTTACCTTTTTCCGATTGATATGTATTTGGAATCCTACTATATGTGGTTTTCCTCAGATTGGCTTCTTTCAAATAGTATTATGTATTTAAGTTTCTTCTCTATCTTTTCATGGCTTGATAGCATAATTGTTTTTAGCATTGAACAATATTCCATCATTTGGATGACCACAATTAACCTATAGCTTACTGAAGGATATTTTGGTTGCTTCCAAGTTTTGGCGGTTATGAATAAAGCGGCTATAAACATCCACATGCAGGGTTTTGTGTGGACAAAATTTTCACTTCCTTTGGGTAAATACTAAAAGAGCACAACTGCTGGATCATATGCTAAGAATATGCTTATTTTCGTAAAAACTGCTAAGGTGGCTATACAATTTTGCACTTCCACCAGCAATTAATGTGAGTTCCTGTTGCTTCATGTCCTCACCAGAATTTGATATTGTGTCTGGATTTTGGCCATTCTACTAGGTGTAAAGTGCTATCTCAGTGTTGTCTTAACTGGTGGTTCCCTGATGACAAATGATATGGAGCTTTTGTTTATATACTAACTTACCATCTGTATATCCTCTTTGGTGAGGTGTCTGTTAAGGTCTTTGGCCCCTTTTAAAATCAGGTTGTTTTCTTGGTTGAGTTTTGAGAGTTGTTTATATAGTGGGCATATTAGTCTTTTGTCAGATGTGTCTTCTGCAAATATTTCCTCCCGGTCTATATGGCTTGTCTTCTCATTTTCTTGGTAATGTCTTCTGCATAGTGGAAGTTTTTCATTTTAACCAAGTCCAGCTTGTCAATAATATCTTTCATAGATTATGTCTTGAATGTTTTATCTAAAAAGTTATTGCCAAACCCAAGATCCCCTAATTGTCTCCTATGTTATCTCCTAGGAATTTTATAGTTTTCATATTTTGTTCCATTTTGAGTTAATTATCATGAAGGGTGTAAGGTCTGTGTTGAGATTGACTTTTTCTTTTCATGCAGATGTCCAGTTAGTCTCTTCAACAAATGGTGCTGGAACATTTTTGCTCCATTGTATTGTCCTTGTTCCTTTACCAAAGATCAGTTGACTATATTTATGTGGCCCTATTTCTGGCCTCTTTGTTCTGTTTCATCTATTTGTTCTTTTGCCAATACAACACTGTCCTGATTACTGTAGCTTTTTTTTTTTTTTTTTTTTTTTTTACTGTAGCTTTATAGTAAGTCTTAAAATAAGGTAGCACCAGTCTCCTTCTTTTCCTTACATATTGTATTGGCTTTCCTGGGTGGGTCTTTGCTTCTCCATGTAAACTTTAGAATCAATTTGTTCATATTCATAAAATAAGTTGGTAGGTTTATATTGGAAATAACATTTTTTAGTTTACTCTTTCCTTTAGCCACTCTTTTATTAAACCCTTCTATTGAATTCTTAATTTCAGTTATCACATTTTTCATTTTCAGTATGTCCATTTTTTGAAAATCCAATTATCCTGTGAAGTTTTCTATATTTACTTATTTTCTCTTTAGTTATAGCTATTTCAAAAAGCGATAATTGCAATATTGGAATATCCAGTGAGTTGAACTTTCAGTTATTTTTTTTTCTCTTGGCTTTGACTATTTTGTAATGTATTTTGTAGTTATTGATTATATATGAAATACTGTAGAAGCTCTGGATGATTTTACCTACTTCCAGAAAGAATTTTTTTCTGGCAGGTAGATGCAGTATAAACAGATAATCTTTTAGTCAATACTGGGTTTTAGGCTTTGTTAGAATTGCTCCATTTTTTGTTTGCCTTTACTCCTAGGAGCACTTTAAATAATGTAATAGCAATACTTACTATGTTTTCTTGGGCATAGCTCTTTTGGGGTCTCAGAAATTCTGGAGTATTTACCTAAACTCCTAACTTTATCTACATGAGACCGTTGATACCTCTGTTCAGCATTTTGATCTCCTAGTTGTTGCTTTCTATTTGATTTCTTGGTGTGTAAACTTGAACGTGCACGGTTTAGGAGTTGGCAAATGTCTGAAGAAGAAATTATCACAGAGAAATTTGGGCTTACTTCTCTTGAATCTGGGTCCTTCGCATCTCAGTTTACTTGGAACTTTAGAACTCCAACTTCTGTGTTCCCGACCAATTGAAATGGTTGCAAGCTACAGCCCATTGCATTCCACTTAGCCTCCATTCTGCATATACGGTGAATTGACAAATCCCTGAGTAAACTGCAGACAAATGTGGAACTCACCTCCATGTGTTTCTTCCTTTTTCTGGGAAGGAAGGTGATCCCTCAAAGTCCCAGCTGCCTGATTGCTTACCTTAGAGTTCAGGGAAAAACTCCTTAAGAAGGGTTGTGTTTTTCATCTTATTCAGATTGCATCCTGGCTGTAGGCAGAAGTCTAAAATCCTGCATTTCTTTTGATCTTCAACAAATCTGCAAAATGATCCTGATACGAAATGGAGTCTTAGGAAGGTTAGGTAACTTGCCATGGCATGAACCAAATAAGATAAATAGGTGGTCCAAGAGTTCAGGTCAGGTATTTTGACTCTTCCCTTACAATCAGCTGAAGCCTGAAATATATTTCATAATCAGTTTTGGATTCTGAGAGTCATTAAGCTACATCTTTTTAATTCTATGATCTGAAACATTCATTTTATTTCCTTATTAATGTGCTCTGTGCTTAAAATTCTGAGCACTTCAAATAATGTAATAGCAATACTTATTTCCTTAAATTGACACAAATTTGCATACAGCTTATACCTTTACCTATTTTATTTTGATTTAATAACCTAAAAACCTGCTGACTCATCTTCTATGGGTATGTTGAACATGGGCTTCCTTCATAAATAGATATATAATCATTTCTCTGGGAGCCTGGGACTCTGCTTTGCATCTATATTGTCACACTGATTCTATCTTCTGGAATTTTACAGTCACAATGTTGTAGATAATGTAGAAGGTTTTCAACCCATACATTTCCATTGTTCTAGGTTTCCAAAATCTTAAGCTTCCAGGAAGCCATTTTGAAGACACATGGAAGGAGGATCCATATAAGGCATGTTATATACTCAGGCAAATCCTACGCTCTCTTTAGGAATATATTTGAATATGATGAAGACAGAAGGCCTCATAAGAGTTCAACTTTGTGAGTTACACAAAGTCCCACTATGTAGGTTAGCATAATGGTGTAAACCCATGACATCTGTGGAGTGGGGCAATGATAATTCTATATCGTCAAACTTTAAAAGATTATTTCCACTGATGGATTTTATTAGCATACTTTTCCTTAGACAATATTTGTCAACTCCTTAATGTTTTCAAAGCACTTTAAAACTCTTCCACTGAATTCCCCATAAGTAACCTGAGAAGTAAGCAGAACAAACCTTATTCCCTGTCTTCTAGATGAGGCTAGAGACATGGTTCCTTTCCAGTGTAACACTGCTAGGAGCTGAGTGAAGTTGAGACTTGAATACATGTCTTCTGGCTTTTTTTTCCCCCCAGACTTTTCTATTCGACCCAAGCTGTGATATGGATAGACACTGAGCAAGGGTTCTCTAGAAGCTATACTTTGGTCTAAGTTCTACGGGACCAACAGGAGAGACAATTTTGGCCACGGAAACTTTTCCGTGTACCTCACACCTGACATTTTGCATCTTCCTCTAGTTCCATTCCCTGAGAGCTCCTGGAAAAATGCCTGTTTAGCCAATGTGCTAGTAAGTCTCCCTTAGACTTTTATTTCAACAAGTCTTTCCCTGAGGGAAATTCAGAATAATCATCTGCCCTCTTGGAGCAAGTAGCAGTAAGATTCTTAAAAATTCTTGTTTTTCTCTGAGACGAGGCCCTGCAACTACCTTCCAGAAACCCAGTATTCTGTGGGAGAATAATATTGAACAGGGCGAGGGAAGTACAGCTTGTGAGTCATAAATATTTACATTTCGTGGAGGCTTTGGGTAAGATTAAGAGGGCTGAACAGCACGACTTTCTGTGAGGAGGTGGCAACACAGTCTCTGAAATAGCCGAGGTGATACTGCTCAGGCCTCCTGCGATAATATAAATAAAGTTTCTGAAAGGTATTTTTTCCGTTGTTCAAGGCTCCGTGGGTTCATTTGAATCTCTACTTTTTCAACTTTGATTGATTTTTGCTTTTGTGATTTAAGGGCCCTGGCTTGACCCACTCTCACCCCCGAGGGAGCTTTTAACCAAGAACGCATACACCAAATACACGGAAATTAGAAATATCAAGGCAAACATTACTTCGTCCCTTTCTCTTCAGTGGAGTCATTCAAAACTGGTAGCAAACACAAAAGAGGGATGAACTGTAACATAGTGTCACTTAGGAATGCTTTTTGGGGGGTTACTCTGTTGTATTAGGGTTCAACTAGAATTCTAATTTCTTTTATTTGCATAACAAGGTTATGAATGTTGAGGGAGCCAGAGCCAGACGTGTTGGCTCCAAGGTTTGCAATTTAAGTAGGGAGTATTTTGCAAGGGAGGGTTAGGGAGAGGGAGGATTCGCCCTTCTAATATGCATAGCTTGCTGAAACCTGAGTTTCCCAGATTGTCGTCTTTGAGCTCCCATATCTGTAAGAATAAAGGAAAAGCAGGAGGTGGCACAGCAGACTTGGAGAGTGGATTAGCTTGCTTAAGTGGGGTGAATACATCCCAGAGCAGGAACATTCCCATGATGCCCAGCTGATGGCTGGTATCTCCCATTGCTGCATGCTCTCTGCAAGCAAAATGTATACTGATGCAAAAGAACACCATAGGCTGGTATTTTCTAACATCCTTTTCCTTCAAAAATGGATAATAGCTGGAGATTGCTCTGTTACCATGACTATTGCCTCGAAGATATGAGTTTGTATAAAGTAAGGGGAATTTTTCCTCGGAAATCTTTCATTTCCATTGAAGTCTCCTGGCCACATTCTCATAAGAGGTCTCTGGCCAGTTGTGGTACCTTCTTGGCTGTCTTCCCAGATCTCTGGAGTCAGAGTATCTGGGCTTGGGTATTGGGCATTATATTAAAAAAACAAACAAACAAACTTGTGATTTTGATATGGTCCTCATTGCTTCCCTTTTGTCCAAATTTACCTCTCTGAATCCCATTGCCTTAAGCCCTGTCTCTAAGTGACTAAATGTCTAATCCCAACATTTAACTCCTGGCTGCCACTTTGCGCTCACCCTGCCTTAAAGGGCTGCCCTTTTGGGTCAGCATTTGTTCTTTATTAGTGACCTTCCAGCTTTGTTTCCAAAGAAGTGGCCAGGAGTTTCAAGGACTGGGGGACCATAAGGGAAGATAGATTAGGGATGGCGGACCACTCGGGGAGTATTCTAAAACCTCATGTAGAGGTGACCACCTATTCTAACTAAGCATAAGATTGTCACATGCAGAAACCTTGTGAGGCCTAATGTATTGATGAAATTATTGAAAGAGCAGACCGAAATGTGATTGCCTTGTGTTAGTCCAGCCTAAGGCAAGGGACCTCACTGGAAATTGCCATTTGGCTTTCCAATCCACTAAAGGCCTCCAGATTTGCCCTTTGCTGCCAGTTTCACTTTCAATTTCACCTTGACACTTGCGTTAATTTTATTTAGGAAACCCAGTTACCATGCTGCAGATGAGATGGAGTTAGAAGTAGATGTGCTCAAGCTTTATTGAACCTTAGAAAAGGAAAAGCTGATGCTCATCAGGGACTCTCTGGGGAGTGACTGGCCTGACTTTTTCTGTTGTTTTCCAATCAGCAGGCACAGTGAAGAGTCAGGGTGGTTCTGACTTTTGCTCTCAGCACCACTTCTTTCCCCTGTGGCTGAGGCAGGCCTCTTACAAAGCATCTCAGATACCAACCCGCGATAGCTCAGGTATCAGCAGGAAAGGAAAAGGGGAACAATTCCTCTGGGCTATCAGAGTACTGTTTTCTTTTTCACCTTGGTGAGCATCTGAAAGACATGCCTAAGCTTTCACTCTTGGGAAAAGTGATCCTTTATGCTGATCTTACTTGAGATAAGGGAAGACACTCTCCCTTGTCCATCTGTGTCCTCCTGTTTGCTGGGGATAGTTCTGGGGAAACAAGGAGAGGCATAGATGAAGATCCAGTTTACTGAAGAATGATACACAAGCAACTGGTGGCATGAAAGAAGACCTTAGATAGTAAAAAAACCAATCTTTTATATCTTAGTTTTTAAACAGGCATTTATTTTTATAGCAAACTCCAATTTCTGGCAAATTAAATGAGTTGCCTTTATAATAATTGCAATGGAAAATTCTTTTTTAAACCAAATCTATTTAGCTTAAAAAGGGAATCATTTTAAAGAAAAGGATTAACGGTGTAATAATACAGTTGGAATGGAGATAGTACAGCATTCATGGTTTAGTACGGGGATGACTGAAGTTTACGAAATGTTGGCTCACACAAGCCATGGCAGAGTGTACCCTGTGTTAAAAGAATTGGGAGCTTCTTAATTAAAATTTTTAAAAATCTGTAGGCCATGACTGTTATGCGGAGGATAGTAGTTTGATCTTTCATGATCTCTCAACATTTTAGCTCTTAAAAGATGTCATTATTAGAAATAGTGTTATGAACTTAAAACCCACAATGTGGATTTTAAAAGGAACAAGAGGTCCTGCCTGACTCTGAGCTTTTAATGTTGGTCCTTGATTTGTTTGTTGAGTACTTAAAGCTAATTCTAGGACATTGAGCTGTGAGAGCCCATTTGGTTTCCTCCTTTAGTGCCTCTAAATCCATTCATCTCTATGCCTCGAGCTAATATGCTTTTCCTACCCTCAATTCAACTAATTCCCTGGGAGTCTTTCTGAAATCACAAATAATAAAATGCAAGTGCTATTATTAATTGATTAGAAAAGACTTGTAGAGAAGAAAACAGAAATTCAAGATCTGTATTTATTGTATTTATTTATTCATTTAACAATAGTTCTAAGAGATTTTTACTGTTTTTGGAGATACTCAGACTGAGGAAGACATTAAGGATGATGCACTACAGCCGTCATTTCCACTGTAGAGAGTATGTTACTAACAGGATCCAAAATAGAATATTATTATGGTTTTGTGAGAAGAGCTTTGGAGTTAGATGTAGGTATGATTCTTAGTTTTTCCTATCTCTAGTTATAATCGTGTATATGTCCCCTCTAAACCACAATTTCCTAAACTACTAAATGGGGAAAAACGATATTTGTTTTTGAGGCTCCTGTGAGATTAATTTAGAAAAGTATAAAACGGGCCTGGTATGTAAACACTGTGCTTTTATCTTTTTCTATAAGTGGAATCACCCCATTTGGCATTTTATTTTATGCTAATCTATTATATATTTTTATTTAATTGCTTCTTAGTCCGGTCTCCATAAATCCATTATCATAGGGACAATGTCTTCCTGTTTGTATTATCTGCAGTGTTGCGGTCAGAGTCCTTGTTTAGGATTCATAGATTAGAGGAGGATAAGGTGACAGGTTACGAAGCAGCAGGCTCATAGTTTTGTGGACTGGAAGAGACCTTTGAGATCTCTGAGAGCAGAGCTCTGTCTCTGGCATGCATCACAGTGATAGGCAGTGAAACTTTCTCAGGAAGATGACCTCGCAAGGCAAAGACATTCACCAATGTTTCTTATGGTACTCAGTGGGTTTCATGCCCTGGACAACTGGTGATTTCTTTTATATATCTAACTTCAGTCACATCTGTTGCAATTTGAAGCCTTCTCTCATTCTTCCATGGAGACAGGGAGCTTTAATCACTGTCCTTTGCAAAATGTTTTGTCTTCTTGAAGCCTATTATTGTCATTTCACCTTCTTCCTTTTATTTTCCATGCACTGGAATTCTAAAGAAACCAGGAGTGTTGTATCTGTTCTCTAGAAACTCAGTATCTGATTCAGGATTTAGTTCTTACTGGAAAAGACTGTAATGAAAATGAAAACAGCATTTCCAATACAAGGAAATAATCAAAACCGTGTATCTTTTGAGCATTACTTGAGTGGGGAGGGAATGTCACTAGGCAGTTGGAATAGTTCATTTTTGTTGTAAATCTAAGGTTCTAAAAATCATCTTGTAATTAAATTTCAATTCACTGAGATTTTGCAAATATGAAATATTTACTGAAATGGACTTATGGACTTGCTAATTTCATATTAATTAAGTCTTAAAACTGATTTTAATCTAGTAGTTCCAAGTAGTCATGTAGCTCGTTCTAAAATTATCACAGCCTCTTCTTTTAGAGGTATTTATATGCATTTAGACGAATCGTTTTATCCTCTCTAAAGTGGCTAATCTACCAGATGTATCTGGAATAGGTATAGCGATCATAATTTCACAAATTATCTTAGAACTTTTCTTGCATTCTGCAAGTTGATATAAATAAATGTTTACAAAAATTACAAAATAAAGTTCTATTTCCACAGAATTACCTGTCACTGTTTTCCCTAGTAGACCACACTCTCCATAAGGGTAAGAACTGTGGCAGCTATTTTAATTCAGTGCCTTATAAAATATATGGTTCAAGTAGGCAAAGAATATCGTTGAGCAAATAAATAAAGGAATGAAGTAAGAGATGCTGAAGCATCTGAAATGAGTGGCTCTTGGTAGATAGCTTCCTCTGAATATTGGCTGGTTATGTATGTGTCCAGAGTTTGGAGCTGCTTGTATCTTAGGATAAGAGTTGATTCTGAGCCAGCCAAGGTGGTTAGATTAGGGGAAGTACCACAAGTTCAAGATGAATCAATTGTCTTTCATCCAAGAAATTTTTGTGAATTTTGTGAACTTTGGGAGGCATGATGAAATTGATTTGACTCCTCAAATCACCAGATCCAATAAGGCATGTGATGTGTCTAATAGTGGGTCAGATATTAACACCAATTGGAATATGGACTGGCAGTGAGCATACTAGTCCTCTGTGGTTTGAAGGTCAAAGATGAAGTATATTTCTTGGGGTGCAGCTCTTCTGACATAGATTTCTAGGCAAGATATGGCTCAAATGGATCACACCTTAAATAGTATGGATTCTAGATAGAAGAATCTTCAACTGCCTGATTTCAAGTTTCGGATAGAAACTTCCGATAAGCATCTTCAGATGAGCAATCTTGGCCAACTTATACTTTTTGGTGTTTCATGTGCTACATTTTGAAAATTTGTGTGTTTTGTTGAAATACACATTTTGCATTTTGAAAAATTGTGATAAATTTCATTTTTTTTTTACCTACCTCATAGTCTTTAAAGATAAAATTAAATAATCCATAGAAAATATTGATTAGCCTACGTGGCACATAACACCTTAGCAAATATTAGAAGCTATCGATAATTTCCATACCTCAATGATGCAGTAAAAAAATAACAACAAGTTGTTATTAGTTGCATAGAAAGTGAAGAGCTAAAAAAAAAAAAGTGAAGAGCTTCAGCTTGCTTAGAAACCAACATATCTTCTACTAATCCATGATCAATGGATTGGACAGTCTCTTTCTTTAGAGTATATGTTTCTTAAAGATCTGCCAGATTTTAATTTCCTTTGACTGCCTCTTGCCTGATATAGTGATGGTCATGTGATAGATTTTCAATATATACTTGGTGAATAGAGAATAAAACTTGCAGAGCTGTAGAATGTTAATGCACCATCAAAAATACCCATGGTCCTACTTAGAGTTGGATTTTGTTCTATGGTCAGATTTCAGAACTTTCTAAAAACATTTTTAAAATTATTTTGTTTGAAAGACAAAGGAAAACAAATCCTCCTCAAATATAATTGGCCATGCTTATTTTTAGAAAACAGACTACTACTATGTTTGGATAGGGACAATCTGTACTTTTCCATAAATATGTCACATTTTTAAACTATAAGGAAAAAACAAGAGGATGAAAAATTCAATCTGTTATTATTTCTAACTTCATTAAATTGAAAGGTTTGTTAGTTTGTTTTTTATTACCCGTGGTAAGTGTCATTTGGGACTGTGGTGCTTCGTGTAGTGGCAGCAGGAAGATAGGATTAGATTCGTGCATCCATCTGTAGTTAGTGTGCAATACCCAGCAGGTGCTCAGTGCACTTAGCTCTCCATCCTTATCAATTCCACTTGTGCCTGGTGGGTTAAATGTGAGAAACTCTGGAACCAAACATTGCAATTCCCCTGGGCTATCTACTTTTAATAGCGAGTTCACATATAGCTGCACATATTTTCTCTAAATCCTCAGGGATAATAATTTCAGGCACTCCTTTAGCATATCTTTCTTAAGTTTCCCTCACATTCTGTCATAAGTGGAACCACCTGATTCCAAAGCTTTTTTCAGGGTTTGGATAGGCTTATCTCTTCTGTCCTATCCAATTGCTCTCCCTGCTGCTCAATGTCTCCTTCTCTATTCTGTGTTCCTGCAGCTGCCATTTTTTGGGTCGCTTTCTCTGCTTCTGCTCCTGGTCAGACCTTAACTTCAGATTTGGAGAAGTTGCCTCAGTGTAATCCCTAGACTCCTCTGACTGACATTTGAGTTTAGTTGCCAACCCCTCTAATGTACAAAGAAAATCCCCCTAAGCTGATAAAAATTAAAATGAATGCAGGAGAAATAGTATATTACATTCAAATAAACAGATAAAACAGAAGACAACAAACAGCTTCATGATTTCTGCTTCTCTTGAGTGTGCAGACATCACCACCTATGTATATAAACACATTTGAACAAAAGCTTTCATTCATTGGTAGAGTATAGATTAGGAATTGTGTGTACACAGGAAGGGTGATGTTAGCTCCCATGTTGTTTAGCATTCAGGAAATACTAGTCTCAAGACAAATCTCAAGATTTCAGGGGCTAAACAAATAGAAATTTTTTATTCATTATCAGTCCAACGTAGATGTTACTGGTCCACCGAATTTGAGGGTTAAAGCTCTACTGAAAGATGTCAACCATGAAACCCTGGCATAGGCACTGCTGTTTTCTATGTGTGTTTTCCATTAATTAAGAGCATAGAGGAAAATGCATGGGAGATTTTCCTGGATCACACTGGGACGTAATGCACATCAGTCACTTCTATCCACATTCCATTGGATGGAACTTGCTAAAACAGAAATTGATGTATGGGAAGAACAATAAACACCTGTTTGCTTCCAAGTTAGTTCCATGTACCAATAACTATCCTCAAAGTTCCTTTTTAAACATAAATCTCAAATCCAATTTACTTCTTTATCCTCTTAATGGTAAGCTAAGAAATGTAAGGCAAAGAGGAAGCATTTTGATAAGCAGCATTTTGATTCTTGTTTTTTTTTTTTTTTAAGATTTTATTTATTCATGAGAGACACACACAGAGCGAGGCAGAGGCATAGGCAGGGGGAGAAGGAGGCTCCATGCAGGGAGCCGGATGCGGGACTCGACCCCAGGATTCTGGGATCTCGTCCTCAGCTGAAGGCAGACATTCAACTGTTGAGCCACTCAGGTGTCCCTGATTCTGTTTTCTATACAAAGATCATACTCAGCCCCTTTCCAAAGGAGAAAATTAGTATAGTATTTAGTTATTGTCTCCAGATCAAAGCCCATAGTTTCTGAAGGACAAGAAATGCTTTTAATCAGGTACAGATGAGACTATACGAATTCCAGCCACTTCTAACTAAAAATAGGAAAAAAAGAATCTCCCTCACCACCCTACCAGCAGATACACAATACTCGGCCAAGAGCAGGATAACTGCAAGATGGTTTCCCTTTAGAAAAGGAAAAAATAAGAGGCCCACTGGGTGGCCCTGGTCCATTTTAGGAATGGACTCTTGTCAGACAAGCATTGTGAGGACCTCCCTGCCTCCGCAGAGGAGGACATTTCTCACCCAACCCTGGAATTACTCTCATTCTCTCTTTTACTGTTTTCTTCTTCTGTTCCTGATCTGCCCTAGAGATTATCTTTTCTGTTTATGTAAAGTCATCACTGGTAAGGGTTCCTGCCTCAAAGACAATATACCTTTTGCAACCTGTTCCTTGCTGGTGCAAATTTGGGGTACCAAGACTTCTACAGTCATAGGCTACTTTTTACTTTATTATTTTGGCCAAATTCATGATTGATTGATTGATTATTTATTTATTTACTTTGGTAATACCACTCCTTCAAAAGCTCACTAGATTTCTCTGTGCTTCCAAATTAGCTTTATATGCCCATAACCATGAACAAAAGTTCTTAGATATTTCTCAAACCTGCCATATTATATTGTAAACTCCTCCTAATGTCACCACTTTCTCTCAACTTAATGGAGGCTGTTATGAGGCCTTTGAAACAATCTGAGTCCTTTGTTCAATTGTTTTTTCTACTTAAGCCCTTTTTCCATTTATTTCCTTTTTCGAGGGGGGCAGTTCAGAAGCTGTTGACTTCTCCAACCCTGTGAGCTTTCAAATTTCTGGACTCGCTTTAATCCTGGAATTTTACTCAACACTTGTTAATTCTTGCCTTAGCTACAATCTTCCCCATAATAATTTGGAATAAACAGCAGACAACAGCTGAAACACACTAACATAGTCTATCTTTTCAGCTCCTTCCCCTGTTGTTAGTTTCAGTAGACACCTGGTCTGCCTTCCAGATTGCTGCAGGCAGCCCTTTATATCAGCTATCTTGGCCATAACAAAACCACATTCTCCAACTTTCTAGAAACCTACCACCTGCGTGCTGACCCAATGCCAAATATTTGGGGTTCTAGCAGTATTTTAGTTCAAATAGGATAATGTTAGTATTTAGGACAATGTTAGCTATTGTATCAAATTAGTCACAACTTTCACTGACTTAATGAGTGCTAAGTTTATTTTTTCTTACATGAAATCCAAAGTAGTTGTTCCTGTTGGTGTGGGTGGGTTCTGACCCGCACAGTCGATCAGGGACCCATGCCGATGGAGACTTTGCTATCACTTACCTTCAATATATGCCGATCAAGTTTGCTTTAGATATCAACTTTGAGCTAGCAGAAGTAGGAAGATCATGTAGGCATACAAAAGGAAATTTATGTGGGCTGGGTCTGTAGTAGTGCTTGTCCCTCTAACTATATTCCTATAACCACATTTTACTGTAAGGGAGGCTGGGAAAAGTAATCTAGCTGTGTGTTCAGGAAGAAGAGAAACGGTTTTGAAGAATAGCACAAGCAATGTCTGCTATAGTGTTTTGAACAAATAGAAATTTGTTTTTCTTATGTATGAAAAGTCTCAAGGTAGGTTTCTGAAGTTGATGCACTGACCCTATAGTGATGACAGAGACTGTTTTTTTGCCCTTTTATTCAAGGAAAATGTGCTTCCACCTGAGATTTCTGGCAATAATTTACTTATTTATTATTATTATTATTATTATTATTATTATTATTTAAAGATTTTAGTTGTTCATGAGAGACTCAGAGAGGAAGAGACACAGGCAGAGGGAGAAGTAGGCTCCCTGTGGCGATCCCGATGTGGGACTCGATCCCAGGACTCTGGGATCACTCCCTGAGCGGAGGGCAGACGCTCAACCACTGAGCTACCCAGGCATCCCTCTGGCAATAATTTTTTGACCAGACTTGAGTTAAGTGATCATTGTTAGTAGGAAGGGAGGCTTGGAAATAAAGTATTTTAGCTAGGCACATTTCTACTCTGTTTTAAATCAGTTTAATTAGTAAGGAAGAATGGGAGAATGGACATTGGGTAGGTAATTAGCAGTGTCTTTCACTAAGGATAAGATGATTTTCATATTCTAGGGGAAAATCCCTCCTTGGGGCAGGCCTCTTTTTCTCTCAGAAAGTAGCATATAAAACACTCCTGTATTCTAGAAGCATTAGAGATAGCTATTTGAAATAAGTCCTTTAATATGTTGACTATGCGTTGAACATAGCATGTAAGTAATTTTTTATTGAAATAATTAAATGAATGAGCAAATATATCAGTAGACCACTATGACTTGGAGGAGTCAAAAGAGATGTCCTTTGACAATGGTGACTAACAAATGTGCAAGTTTAGTTATGTAATGTAAGAGTGAGATAGTTACTGTCGATATGCAAATAATTTCCCCTAGATACTACTTATTTATGAGGTAGTTTATGTCTTTTAAGGTCCTAACAATTCAAATTTCTTTTCTCTTGGACTCCTACAGAAAACATAAGTGGGATGAGCACTGGGTATTATACTCTGTTGGCAAACTGGACTTCAATAAAAAATATATTAAAAAATAAAATTAAAAAAACCTAAGGAGAAATCAAACCCAGAAGAAGACTATAAGAAAGTCACCCCAAGGAATGATAAATATGTCTAGTGAAGGATTCCAAACTTGCATGCAGGGACTGCATCTTTTTTTGCAGGGGTTGGGGGTGAGAGGGGAGTGTTACTGTTTAGAAACCAGAAAAATGAAAAGCTGATTTATTTTGAGGGGTTTAAAGAGATTGGTTGTGCAAACATTGATTATTGCTATGCCTGGAAAAATTGGTCAAAAATAGCAGATGCCATGACTACAGACCACGAGTCTCTCCCTTTGCAACTTGCCTTGTCTGATGGTTGGAATGGGGCGGGGAGGGATAGCCCTGCGAGAGGTGCATGGGCTCTGCCACTGCTGCGGAGGCTGCCACCATTGAAATATGGGGCCAACACCACTTCACAGGTTTGCTTTGGAAGCCACAAAACCCTTCCTGTGATGTCAAGGCAGCCTGTAATAACCCAAACGGTGGCCCAGAAATGCACATCTGACGTAAGCTGCCATTATCAAGCAATAATTATTTCTTCTTCTGAGGAGTCAGCTTGCCAATCACTCTGACATGCTTTCAGTTTGTTTCAATAGTACACGTTTTCCTTTTGCTTTTCCACGAAGAGTCTTTGACAGACTTAGTTACTTGCAGTGCCAGTCACTGCCTTGCTGGAAGTCTGTCTGGATGTCCCTTACTGCAAAGCAACTAAGTCCCTGCAGCATCAAAGTGAGAATAAAAATATCTTGACAAGCTCATCTCTCTTTTTGAATCCCTTGGACACTTGGGCACTGGTGTGCTCTGAATCCAGGATCGTGCTGGCTAAGCAGTAAGCTGATGGCTATGGAATGTGCCCTTGGAAATGGGAGGGCCTAGAGGTGGGGAATTTCAGCCAGGTGCTGGCATCAAAGCAGATTTAAGCAAATCATGCTCGGGTATGTGCATAGAGATATGTTTTTCCTAAAATTACAAACTCGCATTGTGAAAATTCTGGTGAGAAAACAGGAAAACATTTTGACTTAGCTTGTCAAGAAACACAGAACCTATTTCAGGTTATTTCTCTTTGAAGACTCATATTTTAAAAATATAACAGGAACACAATCAAGACTAATCTTACCACTTGCTGAATAGGGGAATGAGCATGTTGTTTTGAGAATGGACTTAGCTAGGGGTTCTTAAGTTTCTCCTGATTTCACAGCCCTGGCTCCGCAGTCTAATCCAGGGCAATGCATATATTAAAAACTTTGTTCTGCTCGATAGAAGCTGGTCATTCTCTGTTACACTTTGTGTTTTTTGGGGGTGTCCTATGCATCCTCCATGGATATAATTTTTGATTCTCTGGTTCATAGCTGACCTGGCCTGCCTCTTTTCTCCAGAGGATTCTGTAGCTCTCATATTTCCTTTTCTTTTGTCCCAGACTGCTGATTATTTTGAAGAAAATTCTTTAAAAGTTGGTGATCCGTATTTCAGTATATTTCCTATCATCCAGGACTTGGTTCAAAATAACTGCCTTTTCCTGCCCCGTTTCTTATTAACGGGGCAACCTGATGCCATGGACCTGCTGTTTTGACCCTTTTCTGCAGCTTACTGAGAAAATTACCTGTATGAATAGACTGTACTCCATTCATACCACTGACAACCAGGAGGGACACCTCCTTTTCTCTCATTCTCCATATCCACTCAATTATTAAGACGGGTGGATTTTTACTCCTCAAATGTCTTTCTAATCTGTTCCTTTTCTTCCACTCCTGCTGCCATATTCTCGGTCCAATCTAACAACTCTCAGCTAGACCATGGCAATAACCCTATTACCGACCCTTGTTCACACTTGCTTCCCTCAATGCATTCTCTGCATTCCAGTCGGAGCTGTCTTCTCCCAATGTAAATTGAGAATGTAATTCCCATGCGTGAAATCTCTCAATGGCTTTGTCTACAAACATAGACCAAAATCCTTCACATAATCTAACAGTCCTGAATGACCTCACCTTCTTCTCCTTTGGAGCTTCTGTGTCTTTCTTAAAGATACCATGCTCCTTTACCATCAAGTCTTCTCGTGTACTGCTCCGGTTCTTCGGGTCTCTCTTGTCCGTTGGTTTCACTGAGCTGATAGGAGCTTGAGTCATGGTAATATTGACCTTAAAAAATGAATGTGACTCGTCCAATAGTCATAGAGTTACAGGACTCTGAGTCTTTGGGATACAAATGTCTCTGGTCTTCTTTGCTTTTCATGTGCTAGGTTTCCTGCAACAAACTGACAGTTCAGTCCTTTGGATGAGTCAACGCAAGTTATTTTGATGGCTTTCTTTAAATCTTGCATGTCGCACAAGCCCATCTGCCCTGGCCTGAGAAACCAGAGCACTTTACTCCAGCTGATGATTCCTAATTGGAACAATCCAGCAAATGAGTCTCTGGAAGTGTCATCTTGGGGGATTGTGTAACGTGTCTGCTGGAGCTGAGTTTGTTTACACTTTGCCAGTGTCATCATTTACAAACTTCAAAAAACACATTGACAAATTCCCTAGCTGTTTTGGCAGCGCTTCCATCAATCACCCAACTAATAGTACCAACATTTCTCCTGGGCTATTATAGTCACTTCAATCGCTGCTGCTGCTGCAGCTTTGGGAGAAGATAAATCAGAAGGGGTTCTTTTAGATGGTCTCAAGTACAACACCAGTTTTTATTAAGCAGTGCTTCCCTCTTCCTCTTCTCTCCCTGCCCTTCCTCCAACCTTCCACAGACATTCTTTCTGCTTTGTATCGCCTTAGACAAAGTAATTTGGATCTATGGCTTTCCTTTAGAGGCCCCTTTGCAACGTCACTGGGTAATGGGTCCATTTATTATTTCGGATTTTTGTGTGTCCTCTTTAGTTACTCCATGCAGCCCTCTCAAATCAATAAGTGTATTGTGTTTCTGCCGGCAACAGGTGCCTAGCTTCCCAGGCCCAACACACCCTCGGAGAGCGGCTCACATGTCTAATGACCACAGCATGAAAACCTGAAACCATTTTGCCTTTCAACCAGGTTCTTTGTGAGGCCGCGTCAGGCAGCAGCTGTATCTCTAAGACTGAGTGGCTAGAGTATCCCTGCTCTTGCAATTTTGTGGTTCCCTCCTATTACTGAAGCCTCACACCCCTTTTCACAAGGGAAAAAAAATATTGCAAATACTCAGCTGCTATATCACCTTTGCAGATTTGCTTTTCTTGGGGCTGCAGTCTTTCCCTATTTTCTGCATTCAAAGCTTGACTTTTTCCTCACAAACTGACCTCTCTCTCAAACAAGAGTGTGTTTAAAAAAAAAAACCCAAAAAAACAACCACTACTGCCAACCTCTTCCAACTTCCTCGCCATTAAGAGGCACAACCACATCGTCTCCCTTCAGTGCACACACATTCAGAATCTGGATGGTGAAAGGGGAGCGCCTGCCAGGCTTGGCAGATCAGGTGAGAAGGGCTGGCTGGGGTTCTGCTGCCCAGCTGGAGTGTTTGCTGGCCGCGGTGCCAACTGCAGGGCCAAACAAACCCTAAGACTGCATTTCAAGTTGCTGCCTGAGAGATGCTGTTAACTCCGCTACTGAGGGCTCTATTCATCCTAAATGATCCATGGTCCTGGACAAAGCACCAACTGCAGCCCATTGCAAATCTTGGCTCTACCTGACTAACCTATTAATCAGAATTTTAACTGGGCCTTGGAAGCGTTTTTCTTTCACGTGTAAGTCAGAGAGCTGATGGCAGTGGAGACTTCATGTAAATGATGCCATCAACTTGATGCATGGGGCCTTCGATGTCTGAATCTGTGGTCACAGGAAGTATTATTTACCCTAAAAAAGTAATCCGTCTCCTGGATGCTTTAACTGCTGGAGGCTGTCTTCGCCATTAGCAGCATCTTTGATTGCCAGCTCTGTCTTGGTGCTGAAATGACCAAATGGCAGTAATCATTTTTGTGTTTGAAAGGACTTTTTTCTTTAGTTGAGAGAGAAATACCCTTGATTTTTCGCATTCTTTTAAAGCAGTTTTTTTTTTCAAAGTGGATTTTTGTTCAAACGGTAGTCAGCCTCAAGGCACTTGAAGTTGACAAACAATAATTAAGTACTTGTATAAGTGAAAGTATTCATATAGACAACTGGCCGATTTGAATTCACTGACCTCATAAGGAAGGAATATTTTTGAGTTCCCTTTTAGCCTCTGTAACATGAGAAATCCTTAGTACAGAGAAAGAATCAGCATTTGTTCTGTTTATATTGATGATTTTATTTATATCAGATCTAAAACTGGGATAATAAATGTAAATATTCTAACACTTTGACAGTGGGCTCTTATGAGTTGATATTTTAAATAGTTCAGTATTTGTCAAAAGAGTATTGCCCAGATTCCATTTACTTATTTATTTTTTTATAGGTGACATACAATGTTATATTAGTTTTGGGTGTACAACATAGAGATTCGACAATTCTGTAGGTTGTGCTCATCATGATGTGTATAGTTACCATCTGTCACTATATAATGTTAATAAAATTTTATCGATTCCCTATGTTGTATTTTCTATCCTCCTAACTTATTTATTTTATAATTGGAAATTTGTACCTCAATCTCTACCTATTTTGCCCATGCTTCCACAACCCCCTCCTCTGGGACAATCACCAGTTTACTCTATGTATTTATTTATTATTATGTTTAAAGGTTTTATTTATTGATGAGAGACAGAGAGAGAGAGAGAGAGAGAGAGAGAGAGAGAGAGGCAGTGACATAGGCAGAGGGAGAAGCAGGCTCCCTGTGGGGAGCCCTATGCAGGACTTGATCCCAGGACCCCGGGATCACAGCTTGAGCCAGAGGTAGATGCTCAACCACTGAGCCACTCAGGGGTCCCTACTCTCTGTATTTATGATTTTTTTTGGTTTATTTGCTTATTTTGCTTTTTAGATTTAATATGTAAGTGAAATCATATTTGTATTTCTTGGATTTATTTCACTTGGTATAACACCCTCTAGGTCCATCCATGTTCTCACAAATGGCAAGATCTCCTTTTTTATAGCTGCATGATATTCTATTGTGTATATATACCACATCTGCTTTATCCACTCAGCTATCGAACGCTTAAGTGGCTTCTATTACTTGGCTATTATAAACAATGCTATGATGAACCTGAGGGTGCATATGTCCTTTTGAATGAATGTTTTTTGTTATCTTTGGGTGAATGTACAGCAGGGGAGTTAGTGGATCATATGGTATTTTTATTTTTAATTTTTAAAGATACCTCCCTGCTGTTTTCTCCAGTGGTTGCACCAGTTTACATTCCCACCAACAGTGCACAAGGATTCCCTTTTCTCCACATTCTTGTCCCCATTTGCTATCTTACCTGTTTGATCCTAGCCATCCTAACTGGTGTGAGGTGATTATTCCTTGTGGCATGGATAATTCCTGATTTGCACTTTTCTGATGATCAGTGATGTTGAACATATTTTCACGTGTCCGTTCACCATGTGTAGGTCCTATTGGGAAAATGCCTGTTCAGGTCCTCTGCCCGATTTTAAATCAGATTGTTTTTTTGGTGTTGAATTGTATAAATTCTTTGTATATTTTAGATATTAGACCCTTATCAGGTCTATCATTTGCAAATATTATTTCCCCATTCAGTTGGTGGCCTTCTCATCTTGCTGATGGTTTCCTTTGCTGTGCAAAAAAGCTTGTTGTTTTGTTGTAGTCCCAATGGTTTATTTTTGCTTATGTTTCCCTTGCCTGGGGAGACATGTCTGTAAATATGTTATTAAGGCCAATGTCCAAGAGATTACTGGCTATGTTTTCTTTTAGAAGTTTTATAGTTTCAGGTCTCGCATTTAGGTCTTTAATCCATTTTGAGTTTATTTTTGGGTATGGTGTAAGAAAGTGGTCCAGTTTCATTCTTTTGCATGTAGCTGTCCAGTTTTCCCTATACCATTTGTTAAAGACTGTCTTTTCCCCATTGTATATTCTTGCTTCCTTTGTTGTAGATTAATGGCCATATAAGTATGGTTATATTTCTGGGGTCTCTGTCTCATTCCAATAAAATGTCTATTTCTGAGTACCATATTTTGATTACTGTAACTTTGCAGTAATATATATATATGTGTGTGTGTGTGTGTGTGTGTGTGTGTGTGTGTGTATATATATATATATATATATATATATATATTTTTTTTTTTTTTTTTTTTTTTTTTTTTTTTTGCTACCTGGGTGGCTCAGTTGGTTTAGCATCTGCTCAGGTCATTATCCCAGAGTTCTGGGATTGAGCCCATGTTGGGTTCCTGGCTTCAGTGGGGGATCCTGCTTCTCCCTTTTCCTCTGCCACTCCCTTGCTGTGCATGTTCTCTCTTTCTCTCTGTCTCTGTCAAATAACATCAGAGAGTCACCTCAGGCAGGAGGAGAGAGAGAGAATCTCAAACTCTATGCTCAGCATGGAGCCTCACATGAGACTTGGTCTCATGATCTGACCTGAAATCAAGAGTCTGAGCCACCCAGGCAAAGCCCTGTAGTATAACGAACTGAGCCACCCAGGTGCGCCCCTGTAGTATATCTTGAAATGTGGTATTGTGAGATCCCCAGATTTGTTCTTGCTCAATATTGTGTTGGCTGCACAGATTCCAATTAAAAGACACAATTTGTGTGACCCTCCAGAGTTGACTTAGTCTATTAAGCTAACAATAACCTTTTTGTTCACATAACTTTTTCTCTATAAAACCTAAACAAGGGGATCCCTGGGTGGCTCAGCGGTTTAGCACCTGCCTTGGGCTCAGGGCATGATCCTGGAGTCCTGGGATTGAGTCCTGCATCAGGCTCCCTGCATGAAGCCTGCTTCTCCCTCTGCCTGTGTCTCTGCACCCCCCCCACCATGTGTGTGTCTCTCATCAATAAATAAAATCTTAAAAAAGAAAAAAAACTTAACAAATTAAAAACAACCACAAAATCAATCAAATGTAAACTAACATTAATTAAATGTAAAAGAAAATGTTGATTGCTAAAAATAAATAGGTCACTTACAGTAAAATCAGGATACTAAACCAGGTACTAGTTTAGTAGAGTGTGGCATGCCAATGCTAATGTGTTTTTTGATTACTAGTGCTTTGTGATGTTGTTTGGCCTTCCCTGATGTGAATACTTCATTTATGCCATTTGCTTCTCTTCTTGTCCCATTGGCTCATGACAATTAGTGAGGGACTGGTTGGCCTCACTTTATGAGATACATGCAAAAGCTGTTTCTCAAATGGGAAGATATAGGCTAGAAGACAGGCTTCCAGAAAATACAGAATACGTTCATATAACTTTTAAGATCATCATGAAAATGAAGATAAAGAATTTTAAAAGTCCCATAAATAACTTGTTGAATTCTGAAAATATATCCTATAACTTCAGAAATACTGGTTTAAAAGAGTACATGTCTGAGAGCATTCTAGTCTTCACTCTGATCCAGTAGTCAAAATCCACTGAGATGTTCAATTAACCTTCTCACACTCTACTTGCTACTTTTGGCAGCATAAGACCAACCAAAAATTACACAAATTCAGTTTCATGCTATGTATTACGTATCTATCATGTGTCAGTCATGGGGTAAATGGTAGAACAGATTAGAGAAGGAAGAATGAAGATCTGTTATAGAAGAATATAGTGATAATCCATTCGGTTAGCATAATGTGATAGCATATTAGCACATTGTGATAGTTCATTATGATAGTTCATATTATGAACTATCCTAGTTAGAATCTCTGAAAATTTTGGTACTTAAACTTGGTTAAAGTTTAACTTGACCCTATATAAACTGATTTTGAGAACTTTAGGTTTGCATTTACAAGGGTAAGGCTCTAATGAGTTCAGCAAGTAACTTCCTAGAAATTCCCTTTTAAAAAATTTGAAAAAATATGTACTTAAAAGCAATAAGCATTCCTTTTTCTAAAAGTAGACAATAATTTCAAATTTTTATTAAGTTGAAAACAATCTACACCAATTAGTCCTAATTATGGAAATTTGATTTAACATCTCTTTTGGATTTAGTACCATGCTCTTTCCTTTGTTCAATGTAATAGGTAAGAGTTGACTACATATAATGTATATGTATTATGCCTATGAATAATTCATTTAAAATTGTAAACAGAATGACCAACAGTTTAATTGCTAGCTTCCAGCAACATGGTCAAATTTGCTAACATTGTAAGGCTTTCCTCCCATTAGAAAGCCATAGGGATGCTAATGGCTAGGACAATTTGAATACATACCTGAATTTAAAGTAAATACCAATCAGGATTTTTTTTTATAATCTGGGAAAGAAAGGGACCCCACAGAGGGGTGAACCATAATGAAGACAAACTAATTCAGTCAGGTAAACCAGCTTAATTTGGCTCACATTCATGTCCAGTTGGGGTTGGCAGAGAACTTTGTTATGATAGTCCCCTAGTGCTCACAGGGACCCAGGCTGACTGAGGATCCAACTTGACATACATGATTGCCAAGGCAGGAATAAGGGAACATGATGAATAAACGTGTGCTTTAAAAATTCTACAAGTAAACAAGAGAAGTTAATTCTATTTACATTTTAGTGTCTAAAGAAAATCATTTGAACACAGGTAAAGTCAGTATATGAAGGGAAATACAATCCCTCTGTCCAGAAAGAGAGCAGTAATGAAATATTTATGGACATCCTTAGTAAACTGAGGATGGAAAAAATCCATGAAGGAGTTGAACTATGGCAAGAAACTTTTATCAGGTCTAAAAGAAAACCCAGGAAAATTAGTATTTTAGTCACAATCCACACTATATAAATATGTAAGCAAAAACTTAAAGTATTAAGTATTCTTACTATCATTAAAGAGAGAAACAGGAAAAGTATTCTTACTATCGTTAAAGAGAGAAAGAGGAAACAAACCATGAGAGAATAGGAAAAGATGAAGCAAAAAGACAGACTTGAGCAAAGAACCCAATCAAACTGGAAGATAGATCTAAGGAAATCAACCAGAATGTATTATAGAATGATAAACAGTTGGAAGATATGAGATAAACAGATTGGAGATATCAAGGGAGGTAATAATAAAAAAAAAATCAACATGGAGGCTTTAATGAAATGGTCCAACAGAAATCTAACAGAAATTACCAAAACAAGAGAGAGACTCAGGGACAATATTCCAGACAATATTGGAAAAGATAATGGCTGAAAAATTTCAGTACCTAAAAGATCTGAGCCCTTTGGTTTAAAAAATGTATACATATCAAGAACATCTCAGCAGGATAAATAAAACAAATCTTCATCTAAGTCTGTCACAGAAAAACTATAGAATATGAAATAGAGAAAATAATAAATGCTGCAAACAACAGCAGGAGGACAATACAGTGACAGCAGAGATATTTTCAGCTCTTCCAGATGTCCCAAATGTATTCTCAGGCTCCAAGAACCACTCTGGGCCAGCAGTGAAAATACTGTGACAAGTACATGCACTGGAATGTGAAATCCAGGAAATTGTGGTAACAGGAAAGCAAACAAATATTTATGGGATATATCCTGTCTTTAAGTAAGAAATACTATGTTACAGAAATATTGTCTTAATTATCTTAAATATATTTTTTTAAATTTTTAATTTTATTTATTTATGATAGTCATACAGAGAGAAAGAGAGAGAGGCAGAGGGAGAAGCAGGCTCCATGCGCCGGGAGCCTGATGTGGGATTCCATCCCGGGTCTCCAGGATCGCGCCCTGGGCCAAAGGCAGGCGCCAAACCTCTGCGCCACCCAGGGATCCCTATCTTAAATATTTTGAAATACTTATATAGAAGTAATTTTTAAAAATTTAAAAATTATAAGTCTTTAATCCCATGTTCACTGCAATTGCCTTCATAGGCAGGGCGATAATTATTAGTTCCATTTTAAAGATAACATGGAAGATCTTGCAGGTTAAGCAATATTTACCAGTCGTAAAGCTGGTAGGTGTAAAAGGAGGGTTGAGAAACTCAGGTGCCCAGATCCTGGATTTACTTTTTAAGTCAGGGTTTACATAAAGCAAATATTTGGTCTTTGTATTTGCAAACTATGCCATATTGAAATGGGGCATTATTAAAACAGAGATTTTGTCAGTTCCAAACACAGTTGCCTCAGAGAGTAACACGAGAATTGCTACTTAGTCTTTTTACAGCAATCACATTTGAGTACAGATATTCTTTTAAGAATGCAATATGTTTCTCTAAATATTGTGCAGATACTTTTTTTAAAAATGGTTTTTGCTAAGAATATGCTTGGCCCAGACTTGTTCACATTAGTAGGGACTTTTGAAATGTAAGTTCTGGAGTTAACTTAGGATAGAAGTATATAAATAGTTTGGATTGTTTTGTGAATAATAAAAATCTAAGCCAAGGCGGTGATGAGGTTATGTTGGAGGTCCTTGCCAGATGTGAGATGATTGTCTACCCAGAAAACTGAAAATAATTGATGACAAACTATTAGAGATAAAAAGAATTTATGAAGGTAAACTAAGAAACAGACTCTTCATTCTAGGGAACTAAGTAATAGTTACCAGAAGGGAGTGGGTGGGGGGATGGATGGGTGAAATAGGTGATAGGGGTTAAGAAGTACTTTTCTCATGAAAAGCACTGGGTGTTATATGGACTTGTTGAATCCCTATATTGTACACCTGAAACTACTATAACACTGCTAGCTATACTGGAATTAAAATTTAAAAATCAATGAAAATTTAAAAACTACACTAGAAGTAAAAATTTAAAAGGTAGATTGTTGACAAAGTTGAAAAGAATTGATACACAGCCCTTCAAAATTCTTTTTATTTCTAATCATTTTTTCTGATATATTAGTAAAAGCTGTTTTATTTTCATGTATCAAGTTTTAAAAAATTAGAAAATTTTAATAGTGTGAGTTTTCAAATGTGGTCACTATCAATAGGCATGTTGCTCCTCACAGTAAAAGATAGTCTATTTCCTTTTCCTTCAAATCTTGTGGTAGAGTGTGGTCAGAGTGATGCTATGCCAATTCTAGACTTAGCATTTAAGAAGGCTGGCAGCTAGCTCTCTTTCTCTGAGAATCCAGTCACCATGTAAGAACTCAAACTGATAATACCGGTTTGATAATACCAACCTTGAGAAAGCACAATATAGCCATATGGAGATAGAAAGTGACGTTTAGTCAAACCCCGGCTCTCATGTCCATCCCACCTGAGGAATAAACATGGAAGAAGGAGCCAGGCATCTTGGATGCCCTGGGTCTGGAGGACATCACAGAAGGCAGAGAAACTGCTCAGCTGGGCCCAATGTAGATGGGAGAATCATATATAATACAACATTTGTTTAAGAAAAGGGGGGAATACATCTGTATTTTCAACCACTAAGTTTTGGGGTAGTTTGTTATGCAGCAATAGATAACTATAATATAATGTGGTATCTAGATGTGGGGTACTTCCAAAACAGAAAGCTAAAATGTGAAATTGGCTTTATGACTAAGCAGTGAGTAGGAAACTAAAAGGCAATGAGAGAATAGTTGTTGGAAGATGGTGAAAAAGACAACCTGTGTTATGCAGTGGTGGGATGTTTGGCAGCACTATTGTCTGCAAGTACATAAAAGAAAGAAAATGTACCTAATAAACTTGTGGACTTGGCTGGGAGATTTCTAGGCAGAGTTTTGTAAGCTGTCTATGATAAATTACATAAACTGAGAGATAAAATAGAAAAGGAACTCTGCTTGGTTTCACCAGAATTCAGGGGGAAAAAAATCCAATCTGGAGCATGCTGAAATTATGCTGTTTCTTATTACCAGTTTCTCCAGCTGGCAAATGTTCTCAGAATAAAAAATGGCCTCAAAGAAAAGATCAAACATAGGGAGATATCAGTAAAATACGTACCTAAGGGTTGAGATCAAATCAAGTGTATGACTGTGAGATGTTTCTAGAAATATCCAAAAGATTCGGAATCAGTGTCTTAACTTCTAAGTCAGATAAGAAGGTTTCTAAGTGCTTGATGAGTGCTGTCCCACAGCATTCTGACATGCAGAGAACATTCTGTTCTAGATAATATCTGTGGATGCGACTCTCGTCTGATGGAGTCAACTGAAATAAAATTCCTAGAAAACCTACTAGGGTTTTAAGAAAACTGATGAGAGAGAGCACTGCCAACTTGAACAAAAAAAAAAAAAAAAGACTAAGTACAAAAATAAAGAGATCTTAGGATCCTCATCCTTACAAAGGCAACAGCTCTGTTGAAAAAAAACCACTCACCACAAACGTAGAATGTTTCTCATGGAAAACGAAGAATGACTCAGGGTAGAGTCATGAGTCACAGAGAAATAGTCCAAGAGATATTCCTTGCCCTTGGAGTAGAGGGAACTGGAAATACATGACTGACTATATTTCAGAATTGCTATGGGACAGATAAACTTCTATGTGCATTTCTTTTTCTACTTTTGAACAATGGTGTCTAATGAGGTTATCCTACTCTTGCCCCATTATTAGGCATTTGTGAGGCCCATACTATGTAATTTTTAGTTCACAGTCTCTCTGCACCTGAAGGAGTTCAGCTGAGGAGACTCCTCTGTTCCTGGATCTAGACCATATTTAGATGGAAATATTCTCTATGAAATACTAGAGTCTGATGTCAGAGTGGGATGAAATGCTGGGGTCTTCGGTGAGGGTGAGCATATTTAACATGTGGAAGTGGTATGAATTGTGGCCTGAAACCACCATTAACTCCTTCTTCCTTATATATATATATATATATATACCACTCTTCATATCAAAAAGTGGAGTCTTTTTCTCTTTCCCTTGAAATTGGGCTAACTTTGTGACGGGATCTGCCCAATATAGTGGGACAGTACTTATACTGTGCTAATTCCAGTATCCTTTAAGAGGTTTAGGAACTTTTTTCTTTTGGAGGCCAGTCATCATGTAAAAAGTTCAACCACCCTGAAGACATCTTGCCAAGCAAAACTAAAGCATGCAACACATAAAGGGAGCCATGTTTATCCAACCTTTAGTAATTCCATATATCCTAGCAGAGGCAACATCATATTGCTGAAAGAATCATCTGGACTTTCCAGTTTGAGCAGACACCATGTAGAGCAAAGAAATTACCCAGCTTGGCTCAGCCCAGAAGGTAGAATCAACTAAGTTTGGGGGTACTTTGTTTCACAATAATAGGTAACTAAAACATTGAAAGTATGCTTATATTAGTAATAAAAATAAGGTTTTAAAGGACTTTTATGTAAAAAGTAATAAGAATAATTAAATGTTATTTAAAGTCATTAAAGAACTGAGTAAATGGAGAAATGTAACGTTTATATGTAGAAGGTAATATCTTTATGTTAATTCCTCACAAATTAACCAATGAATTCAATGTAATGCCAATAAAAATCACAGTAGACTTTTTTTAATGTAGAAAATTTTCCCAACTTAAGTTTATTTGAAAGTAAAAAATTCACTCTCCAAGAAGAAGAATCTTTTGAGTTTGTATTTTGGCTACCCAGAAGAATAGAGTATTAAAAACCGTCTAGTATCTGTGTAGAGATAAACAAATTGGATGGCCAAAATGATGACCTTTGAAAGAGACTCACAGATATTTGGAAGCTTAATCTATAATGGAGTTGGCATTGAAGACAAGTAGGGAAAACATGGAGAATTTAATTAAATAATGCCAGGAAAATTGATCATTTTGGAAAGATATATTTAAATGGATCTGTACTTCATCACACAAAAATTCCACATGGATTGAACTTAAATATGGATCACAGACTTTATAATTTTCATTGATAATAGAATATTTTTATGACTTGAGATAGTAAAGGATTTCTTGATTGAGACTCAAAGTACAAGAAAAAATAACAAATTCATCTAGTTAAAATTAAGAAAGATATTTACCAAAGACCCCACATAATAGTGAAAAGGCAAGGTACACGGCAGATATTTAAGTACATTTGGCTAATGTGGCATCCTATATATACAGAAATTGGTTACCAATCATTTGGAAAAATGGCCAAAAAAGGGACCCAAATAGGTATTTCACAAGAGAAAAGATAATAGACATATGTAAATATTCTCAAACTTGTACATAATAAGGGAGATAAGAATAAAATACCATTTCATACTTTCTGGAATGTTGACAAAGTGTACGGCAATATCAAGTGCTCACATATTATTACTGTTTTTTTTTTTTTTTAAGATTTTATTTATTCATGAGAGACACAGAGAGGCAGAGACACAGGCAGAGGGAGAAGCAGGCTCCATGCAGGGAGCCTGACATGGGATTCGATCCCAGGACCCCGGGGTCACGACCTGAGCCAAAGGCAGGCGCCCAACGGCTGAGCCATCCAGGTGTCCCTATTACTGGGTTTAAGGGTGACATGACTATACATTACTAACTAGCAAAATCACTAGTAACTAAATATGCACACCATACACAAAAGAAAAACTTATATTTAGTACCAGGAGATTTGCATATGTACAAATCCTGCATCCAGTTCCAGTTAAATGCATACGTGATTTGTGCTATCTTTCTATGTGGAATTCTATCAGCGGAAATCAATAAACTACAACTACACAGCAATATGGACAAATCTCAAAAACAAAATTTTGAGAAATAAAATCTTAAAATGATACATATAAATTGATTACATGATGAGTCCTAACTAGCCAAAATGAAATAATGTATTAAGAAAGCATATATATGTCTCTGTGTATATATGTGTATACACATATATGTATGTATGTACATATATACATATACATATATAAAAAAACCATAAATAAAGGCAAGGAATAAAATCAGGTTTGGGCATAAGTGAGAAATAACAGATTTTTTTCATCATTACTAAAATATGCCTTAAAATCACTTTGTATATGGGATATATTGTGCAGCTTTAAAAACTGGGGGAGAAAGCCTCATCGAGAATTTTAAGGTCTGAAAGAAAATGTGCTGTATATCAAATACCTTTAAAAGTCTTACAGTGACAATTGTCTAGTTAAATTTGGCAATTTTGTTACCAAGGTGAAGGTAATTGTTATATTCTTAAAGTAAAAGCTACATTATAAAACAATAACATTTCAATAATGATGTTCTGGCATGAAAATTCTAGGAGCCAACAAAAATGCTAGTGGGAAGAGAAGGTAGAAAGGCAATTAATATTTCAGGTTTTAAATGATTAAGCGTCAAGATAAGGGTTCTTATGGACTAACACAAATAGTAAACCAAGAAACAATACCAACGTGACACCTTATACTAAAAGATAAAAATAAGTGAGTCATAAATGTTTAATGGCAGAAGTAAATCCAAAATTATCTGTTAAAATGATGATGTTTTGAGTATAAATAAACCTATCTAGTTCAGAGAAAAACCTAAAAGAGTAGGCTACCAAGATCTTTTTAAAAACAAAACGAAACAAACCCTTTGCAGAATGCTGAGAGGTCTACTTTAAAAAGGGACTATATAAAAGGTGGTGGGGAAGATGAGAAAGGGTGCTCAAATGGAAAGAAACAAAAGTTTCAGGGTTAGCAATATTCATATCCTATAAAATTCGGTGCAGAGGGAACATTATATGGAAAAGATCACCTTTTTTTCCCCCAACATAGTGATTTGACAATTCTGTATGTTGCACTGTGCTCACCACAGCATGTACAGTTAGCATCTGTCATCATACATCATTACATTATTGACAGTATTCCCAATGCTGTAATTATTTTCCCCATGATTTAATTTTTCTTTTTTTATGATTGGAAGTTTGTACTTCTTGATCTCTATTTCAGCTACCTTCTCAACCCTTTCCCCTCTGGAAAGTTTGTTCTCTATGATTCCATTTGTTATGTTTTAGATGCCACATATAAGTGAAATCATATAATATTTGTCTTTGACTTATTTCATTCAGCATAATGCCTTCTAGGTCCATCCATGTTGTTGCACGTGGAAATATTCTTTTTATAGCCAAATGATATTTCATTGTATTTATATACTATATCTTTATCCATTCATTGGTGAATAGGTTGCTTCCATATATTGGCTATTATTAATGCAATAAATAAGGGGTGCATGAATCTACTTAGTGTTTTTGTTTTCTTTGGGTATATACCAGTAGTGGAATTACTAGATCATATTTTTAAATTTTTGAGAATCTCCATATTGTTTTCTGTAGCAGTTGTACCAATTTACCTTCCCACCAACAGTGCATGAGGTGTCCTTTTTCTCCACATCCTCACTGTCTTTTGATACGAGCCTTTCTTAGCCCTGTGAGGTGATATCTCATTTTGGTTTTGATTTGCATCCTTTTGATTAGTGACTTTGAGCATCTTTCATGTGTTTGTTGGCTATCCATATATCTTCTTTGGAATAAATATCTAGATCTTCTTATTTTAAAATCAGATTATAGGTTTTTTTGGTGTTGAGCTGTATAAGTTGTTTATATTTTTTAAGATTTCACCAATTATCAGATATATCATTTGCAAATCTCCATTAAGCTACCTAGAAGGGAGAATCTTTAGGAAAATGACAGCAATAAAGTATAAAGAGTATACTTTTAGTATAAACAGTAGCATGACGTAATTTTTTTTGCGTGTGTACAGTAATGGGAAAATCAACATATTAGTGCACTGACTCATGTAGAATTTAAAATTTATCAAATGGGTTAAATTGTAGAATTGTCTTATTTGGAGGCTTTATATGAAGACGGCTTTTCCTGTGTCAGTCAATTTTAAGATTTATAATCTAGAGACAATGAAAATGTCTTACTTCATGATCTGGATATTAAGGGATTATCCTTCAAGTTCAGTGTGGTCACAACTGCTGCCATTTTGATCTTAATCCTTTTCTTACCGAGCATATACTGCATTGTAAATTATCGTGTGTGTGTGTGTGTGTGTGTGTGTGTAACTCAGATGAATTTTCATTGTTTCTATCACTTGCAATTAAAGGAAGGCATCCTAACTAACACATATGGCATCTGGATATCATTAATCAACTGGACATGAAATTGCTAGAGAAAATACCCCAGGGCATTGCAGTATCTACTACAGTTCTCATCAAAGGCTGAAAATGTGAAATAAAACTAGTAAGTAAACTCAAGCAATAAGGGCATATTTGCAGTATAGTATTTGGGTTCAAGGATTTTGCCAGATTCCTTGAAGCCACTCAATGATTATGCAGTTAATGCTTCAGGAACTGAATTATGAATCATTTTGTCACCAAATGAGTCCCTTTGAAAAAAAAGTCAAGCAAATAATTCATGGAAGGCAATTGCTTTACAAAAAGGACTTGAACCATATCTTGGGATTTATACTATTAGAAGACAGATTTTAGAAACTTGCCCAAGATTTATCAAAATATTCACCAAGGAAGAAGGAATTAATGAGGGAACGCTAATGTGATTGCATTTGGATTTGGTAGTTTCAAGATAAACTTAAAAGGAAAAATTGTATGTGGAAAAAGTGAAGATCTTGGATATTTAATCAACAGTGATGTTTTTCACTTAAGCTGAATATTCCAGCTGTAAGATATATGTTGGGGTGTGTTTGTGTGTATACATACATACGAATTGTACAGAAACTCATTTTAATAGTGACATGGAATGTTTGAGACACATCTGTAGAGTCTACAATAGAAATCTAGTCAGTTCTCACCTTACAGCTTATAAAACTTGACTTTGTTTATTGTAATAATAGTATATTACCTACAAGTCCTGAGGATGCTCAGGCCGTCGTTCTTTACTGAAGGAAATTCTTAGGAACTGCTGTTTTGAATAAAGGCAGTAACTGTCGATCCCCGTAATGACAGGTAACTCTTAAGAAGTTCTTCTTGCATTATCAACTCTGTGCGTTATCTCAAAAGCCCTTCCCCAAGCACTGCACTCTCTTAGGCACCCAAGGGCAGGATCTACATTTAGTTGTGTGACCTAAGGCTATCATCATTTTATTCCTGATCATCTTGCGTAGTAGGCTAAATCCTTTTCCCTCTAGTCCTATAATTTACCTGGTTCCAATGGCTAGGATTCTTCAGGACTTCTCCAGAGCCACTTGGCCTTACGATCTGCATAGTCCTGTTTTTCTTCCTGGGAAGGGTACCCAGGTCCTCATAGTTTCTGTCAAATTTGCATTTCTATTTCAATAGGAATGCACTCCTTTCCTCTTGCAACAAGATTATCCTTCCCACTAAATGTGAGGTACCTTCGTCAGAGCCTACTGTCATGTGCTAACTAGCCCATCAGCTGGGACTCTAGATATCTACTCCAGTTCAGACTTGAGCAAGTCAGGTTGTTTGGCATTTTTGATTTGGGAGACTGAATACACAAATACAGTCAGTCATCAATTTGAACTGCCTTCTCTTCCTGTTCTCTTTTGTTTACCTGTTGTTAAAATACAGACATGTTTTGAGGCCAGTGGGTTATTGACATTTGATTTCTGCTGTTCCTTATTCCAAATCTATACTATGTATCCATGATATCCCGACTATGAAATTAACAGAAAAGTAAGTTTGGGGAAGTATTTAAGGCATTTGATAAAATCTTTTGACACATTAATAATTTATTTAGACAAAAACTCAGAATTTACAGTATTATCTTTCAAGAAAACTGAATTAAAGCAGATGACCCTAAAATTCCCCAAGGTACAATTTATGCCATCCATATAATACATTTACTAGGAAGTAAAAGAGATTAAGTCTGCTGAAATTATACCATTTCTATCATGTTTTGCTTCCAAAAATGAAAAGTGAATGTTGATTGATTTCATCACCTTTTGAAGAAAAATCCTCCACGGTATTTGGAAGTTAAATAGTGTATCCCTTTGAATTTAAGGATGTTTTCAGGACTTTCAAGATTTATGTTCGTGTTGTAGTGAATATAGATCATTGTATCTTATTGCTGCTTGTTCTTCTAAGTTTATCAGGGTGATTTGGCTCAGACACAATTAACCAAAAAGGCACTAAGACCCCTGTTTCTTATCATTCACAAATAATTGATTATAAGAACACAGGCACAAACTGATTAAGAGATTGTGGTGCTATCAGGGGGCTCAATTAACAATTGGTACTAATTACAAACTTCTTTTGACATTTAAAACATAATCTCCACTTTTAATTATGATTCTACATATTATAGCACTAGAATTCCTTGCTCAATTGCTATTAAATACTTATCTACAAGCTTAGAGGAGTTATTGAAAGCTCTGAGTTTCCTTTATTATATATATTTAGTGTCATCTCCCTATAAAAGTTTTGATATTGGAAGATTTTCCTGATTTACTCCTTCATCATGAAAAAATTGTACAACTGACAGTATAGGATCTATATCACCTGAGGTCTTAAATTTTGTGCTGTACCAAAGCGAAGTATATTTAGCTGTAAATAACAACCACCCAGTATACGGTGCCTTAAAAGAATTGGGGCTTGTGCTTGTTATGTAACAAAAGTCCTGGAAGTAGATGGCTGTGGCCTTTGATTTAGTGATTTGATGGTGAAGGGACCAGAATCTCTTGACTTTACCCTTATACTTGTCACTTCTTGGTTACAAGCAGGGCACTAGCAGCTCCAAACAGCACATGTATGTGCTCAGGACAGAGGGAAGATGGAAGGGAAAGAGTTAGCTCTTTCTGACCCCTATTATCAGGAAAGGAAGAGTTTCCCAGGAACATCTCCACACATCTCATTTGGTGTTAATAAGTCCTACGTCCAGCATTGACTGCAATTCCTTCCTTCCCAGCGAAGGAAGCTGGGAAGTTGTCAACAAGTGGTCATGATTGATGTAACCCGATCATGATCTATCACCTCGGTTGGGTAAGGAAAAAAGAGGAGGATAGTGCATGGGATGGGCTAATGACTGACACAATAAAGAAACCGTCTGAAGAATTTCATCTGATGGTTGAAACACAAACTATAAATCACCATTCTAGAGGGTCATCATTATAGGGGTGACCATCATCATCTGATGTTAGCTTCACTATGTCATATATTTGAAATGTCATATATTGTCAAATATTTGAAAGATCCTTACTTGAAAGCAAGTGTATCAGCTTTAAACAGGGTTTGATAGAAAAATAAATGGTAAAGCTAAAAAGTAAACCATAATCCCTCGAAAGAATCCATTTGCCTGTGAGAAGAGACCAAAACTATCTTGGTTGATGATGCACATTTGCTTTGCAAGATGATTTCAGGGACTACATCTCAATGTTTCAAATACTTTTAGTTGTGATACTCTGTTTCAAACATCTGCTGCTATATTTACAATTCTGTTGGACATGCAACACAGACTTCTCATTTCACTGTAAATTCTAAGGGGTGTGCTTTATGTTTTAGTTTAATGAATTGTGAAAAGAAAGTATCTTTGCCTCTGCAGACAGGCACAGGCTTTCCTACCTAAATTTTCATACACTATACAAGAATAATAGCTAGTATTTATTAATACCCTATACTGGGCATGGTATTAACTCATTTTATAGTCATAATAATAACATGAGTTATTTTTGATGCCTATTTTGATGCCTGTTTTGTTATACAACTAAGTAACTAAGGTACCAGTAAGGTAGAGTCACAAAGATTAAATAATTTTTCTCCATACAAATATTGAAAGGTGAACCTGGAATGGAGACTCTGGCTCTAGACCCCAAGTTCTTTACCACCACCTAAAAGAGATTGTTTATTTTACTCCCTTGAAAGCAGTACATGTTGTTTATGTTAGGGCCATCATTTTTATTTTTATTTATTTTTAATTGAACTATAGTTAACATACAATGTCATATTAGTTTCAGGTGTCCAAAATAATGATTCAACAAATCTACATTTTTCAGTGCTCATTAAGATATGTGTAGTCTTGGGACGCTTGGGTGGCTCAGCAGTTGAGCGTCTGTCTTCGGCCCAGGGCGTGATCCTGGAGACCCAGGATCGAGTCCCACATCGGGTTCCCTGCATGGAGCCTGCTTCTCCCTCTGCCTGTGTCTCTGCCTCTCTCTCTCTCTGTGTCTCATGAATAAATAAATAAAATCTTAAAAAAAAGAAAGGATATGTGTAGTCTTAATCTTTATTTATTTCACCCATTTCCCCCACACCTCCCTTCTGGCAACCACCAGTTCGTTCCCTGTATTTGAGTACTTTTATCTCCGTTCATTTGTTAATTCCACACATAAGTGAAATCACATATATGTTTTTCTCTGACTGACTTATTTCACTTAGCATTATATCTACTAGGTTGACTGTGGCAAGGTTTCATCCTTTTCTGTCTGAATAATATCCTATATATATGTGTGTGTGTATATATATACACACACATATATATCACATCATCTTTATCATTTATCTATTAATAGACACTGGGCTGCTTCCGCATCCTATTATAAATAATACTATAATAGAGATAGGGCTGCATGTATCTTTTTTTCATGTTCTTTCGGTAAATACCCAGTAGTGGAATTACTGGATCATACATAACTCTATATGAATTACTTAGCAAGCCAAAAGTCAATCCATCCATCTATATATCTACATAGATAGATATATATACACATACATATATATCTGTGTGTATAAACACACACACGTATATAATGGAATATTAATCATAAAAAAGGATGAAATCTTGCCTGTTGCAACGACACGGACAGACCCAGATGGTATAATGGTAAGAGAAATAGGTCAGTCAAGAACGACAAATCAATCCATTCTGAGTGTACATTTGTGATGGTGTAAGAAGGTGGTCCACTTTCCTTCTTTTGCATGTAGTTCTCCAGTTTTCCTAGTGTCATTTGTTGAAGAGGCTTGTCTTTTCCCCATTGTATATTCTTGCCTCCTTTTTCATAGATGAACTGACCATATAAGTGAGAGTTTGTTTCTGGGCTCTTTTTCCTATTCTATTATCTATGTGTCTATTTTTGTGCCAGTACCGTACTGTTTCAATTACTGCTATAGCTTTGTAGTATAATTTGAAATCTGGGGTTGTGATCTCTACAGTTTCGTCCTTCTGTTTCAAAATTGCTTTGACTATCTGTGTTTGTAGTTCCAACAATCAATCAATCTATCTATCCATCCACCCATCCAACAATTTTAGTATTGTTCTGTGAAAAATACTGTTGGTATTTTCATATAGATTGCATTGAATCTGCAGATTCCTTGGGTGGTATGGGCATTTTAATAATACTGGTTCTCCGAATACACAAGCATGGAGTATCTTCCCATTTGTGTCATCTTCAATTTTTTTCATCAGTGTTTTATAGTTTTCAAAGTATACGTTTCTCACCTCCTTAAATTTATACTTGGATATTTTATTCGTTTTTGGTGAAATTATAAATGGGATTGTTTTCTTAATTTCTCTTTCTGCTATTTTATTAGTAGTATATAGAAATGCAACAGATTTCTGTACATTAACTTTTTAACCTGTGGCTTTACTGAATTCATTATTAGTTCTAGAAGGATTTTTGGTGGAGTGTAGGGTTTTCCGTATATAGTAAGTTATCTGCAAATAGTAAAAACTGTACTTTTTTCCTACCAATGTGGATGCATTTTATTTCTTGTTTGATTGCTGTGGCTGTAACTTTTAGTGCTATATTGAATAAAAGTAGTGAGAGTGGACATTCTTGTGCCTAATCTTAGAGGAAAAACTGTTTTTTACTATTGAGTATGGTGTTGGCTGTGGGTTTTTCATATGTGGTCTTTATTATATCAAGGTACATTCCCTCTAAACCTCCTTTGTTGAGAATTTTTGTCATGAATGGATGTTGTGCTTCATCAAGTGCTTTCTCTGTGTCTATTGAGATGACCATGCTTTTTACCCCTTCTCTTATTAACGGGATGTATTGTGCTGATTGATTTGAGAATATTCAACTACCTTTGCATCCCTGGAATAAATCCCACTTGATCGGGGTAAATGATTTTCTTAATGAATTGTTAAATTTGGTTTGCTAACACTTCGTTGAGGATTTTTGCATCAGTGCTCATCAGAGATATTGGCCTATTGTTTCTGTGGTGGTTGTCTCTTTTCTATTGTCTGTGTCTGGTTTTGGAATCAGCAATGCTGGCCTTGTAGAATATATTTGGAAGCTTTCATTCCTCTTTCAGTTTTTGGAGTAGTTTAAGAAGAGCTATTAACTCTTCTTGATATACTTGGTAGACTTTGCCTGTGAAGTTATTTGGCCATGGACTTTTGTTTGTTGGAAGAGTTTTTTATTATGGACTATATTTCATTGCTGGTAATCAGTCTGTTCAGATTTTTTATTTCTTCGATTCAGTTTTGAATGGCTGTGTTTCTAGTGACTTATTCATCTCTTCTAGATTATCCAATTTTTTGGTATATGTTTTTTTCATAATTTCACGATCCTTTGTATTTCTGTGGCATTTATTTCTCTTCTTTCATTTGACTTTATTTATTTGAGTCTTCTCTTTTTCTCTTTTGTTTTTGCTTTTGTTCATGATGAGTCTGGCTAAAGGTTTATCAATTTTGTTTGCCAGGGAATGAGCTCTTAGTTTCATTGATTTTTTTTTTTAAGATTTTTAATTTGTTGATTTGAAAGGTGGGGGAGGAGAAGGAGAAGAAGCCTCCCTGTGAGCAGGGAGCTCGATCCCAGGACTCTGGGATCATAACCTGAGCAGAAGGCAAACATTTAATGCCTGAGCCACCTAGGCACCCCTTCCTTGATCTCTTATATTAAGTCTCTATTTCATTTATTTCTGCTCTAATCTTAATTATATCCTTCCTTCTACTGGATGGGGTTTGTTTTTCTAGCCCTTTTAGGTGTAAAAGTAGGTTGTTTATCTGAGATTGCTAGATGGCTATATTCTTCCCTCTTAAGACAATCTTTGCTGTCCCAAAGATTTTGGACTATTGCATTTTCATTTTCATATTTTTAAATTTATTCTTTGATTTCTTGGTTGCCCCTGTCATTGTTTAGTAGTATGTTACTTAGCTTCAATGTATTTTTATTCTTTTCAGACTTTTTCTGTGGGTGACTTCTAGTTTCATACTGTTGCAGTCAGAAAAAAAATGAAAGATACAATTTCAGTCTTCTTAAATTTATTAAGTTTTTTGTTGTTGTTGTTGTTGTTGACTAACATGTGATTTCTTCTGGAGAATGTTTCCAGTTCACTTGGAAAAAAGTGCATTCTGCTCCTTTTGGGTTGAATGTCCTAAAAATATCTGTTAGATCCATCTGGTCCAATGTGTCCCTCAGAAAGCCTGGTCCTTTATGATTTTCTGTCTGGATGATCTATCCATTAGGTTATAAGTGGGGTGTTAAGGTCCCCTACTATATTATGATATTACTGTCAATTTCTTCCTTTAGGACTATTAATGGTTGCATTGTGTGTTTAGGTGCTTGTATATTTAGTGCATAAATACAGTTGTCATATCATGTTGGGTTGTTCCCTTTATTATTATGTGGTGTCCCTCTTTGTATCTTGATACAGTCTTTATTTTAAAGTTTATTTTGTCTGGTATAAGTCTTGTTACCCCAGCTTTCCTTTTGCTTCCATTTGTATGGTAAATGGTTTGACATCCCCTTACCTTTAATCTGCTTGTGTCCTTAGGTCTGAAATTAGTCTATTTGTAGGCAGATCTTACTTTTTTTTTTTATTAATCTATTCTGCAACCCCATGTCTTTTGATTGGAGCATTTATTCCATTTGCATTCAAAGTCATTCTTGATAGGTGTGTACATCCATTTTGTTACTTGTTTTATGGTGGTTTTTCTACTTCACTGTTCCTGTATTTTGCTCTTGCTCTCTTCCTTTGTGGTTTGATAGCTTTCTTTCATGATATACTTGGCTTCCTTTCTCTTTATTTCTTGTGTATCTTTTACAGGTCTTTGATTTGTGGTTACCCTTAGGTTATACCATTACGCTATTCAGTACAACATCTTAAACATATGGCAATTTATATTAAGTTGATGGTCACTTAAGTTTGAGCCCATTTTATTTTATTTTAAAAAATTTTTAAAAAAGATTATTTATCTATTTATTTATTCATGAGAGACAGAGAGGCAGGCACACAAGCAAAGGGAGAAGCAGGCTCCATGCAGGGAGCCTGATGTGGGACACAATCCCAGGACTCCAGAATCATGCCCTGAGCCGAAGGCAGACACTCAACCACTGAGCCACCCAGGCATCCCTTGAGCCCATTTTAAAGCACTAAATTTTTACTCCTCTCCCCCACATTTTATGTATATAATATTTTACATTCTTTTATTTTGTGTATTCCTTGACAGATTTTTATAGATAAAACTGATTTTGCTGCTTTTGTGCTTTAGACTCCGTATTGGTTTTATAAGCACTTATTCTACTATTATTTTGCATTACCTGTGAAAGTTTTCCTTTCCATACTTTTTCTTATCCCTGATTATAGAATTTCCTTTAACTTTTTATAAGTTTGATTTTGTGGTGATAAAAATCCTTTAACTTTCATTTGGGAAATTCTATCTCTCCTTCTATTCTGAATGATAACCTTGTTGGGTAGTGTTCTTGGTTGCAGATTTTTTCTTCTCAGTGCTTTGCTGGCCAGAAGAGAATGGCATTATGTATTCAAAGTTTCCGCTAAAAAGCCAGCTGATAACCTTATGCTGTTTCCTTCATATTAACTGTTTGCTTTTCTCTTGCTGCTTTTAAAATTCTATCTTTTATCACTGTTTTTTGCCATGTTAACTATTTGTATGTTTTGGTGTGGACTTCCTGAGATTAAGTTCTTTGGGAGCTCTCTGTCCTTTCTGGATCTAGATTCTGTTACCTTCCCCAGATTAGGGAAGTTTTCCATTATTATTTCTTCAAATAAATTTTCTGACCTTGCCTTCTCTCTCTCTTCTTCTTCTTCTGACAATACTATAATGCAAATGTTATTTCACTTGATGATATTATTGAGTTTCCTTAACCTATTCTCATTTTTCATTCTTACTTTTTGCTGTTCAGCTTGGTTGCTTTCTCTCCCGCTGTGTTCCAAGTAGCTAATTCATTCTTCTCCTTCCTATAGTCTGTTTTTTTTTTAACCTTTAGTATATATTTTATCTCAGTTATTGAGTTATCTCTGATTGCTTCTTTTTTATATTTTCTATATCTTTGTTAATGCCTCACTGAGATACTTTACTCTTCTCAAGTCCATTGAATATCTTTATGACCACTATTTGGAATTCTTTATCAGGCATATTACTTATCTCTGATTCATTTACCTCTCCTCTGATTTTGTTCTCTTATTTCATTTGGGGCATGCTTCTCTGTCTCTTCATTTTGTCTCTCAGTGTTTGTTTCTATATACTAGGAAAATACATCTCCTGATTTTTAAAGTAGTGGTCTTATGATAAAGATGTCCTATGGTGCAGGTTATCATTTTTAATATGCCCAACAGTATTAGCTTGTACCCAACTTTTAGAAGTGGTTGACTTATAACTGGAATATTTTTTATAAAAAAATTTGATAATACTTCAGAACTTTATCCTTAAAGGATAAAAGAGTAAAGAATTCTGCTATATCTGCCACTCAGATTCCTAAGATAGTAATATTTGTTACAGTTCTTTTATTTACTTTTTTCTTTTCTTTTCTTTTCTTTTCTTTCCTTTTCTTTCTTTCTTTCTTTCTTTCTTTCTTTCTTTCTTTTCTTTCTTTTCTTTCTTTTTCTTTCCTTTTTCTTTCCCTCCCTCCCTCCCTCCCTCCCTCCCTCCCTCCCTTCCTTCCATCCATCCATGATTTCTGTATCTACTTACCTATCAGCTGATCCATGTATCCCATTGGCTTGGACTTTATCTCATGACCAAACCTAGTCTCCTTTCTGGGTGACCATGTGCCCTACCAAGTTTTATATGTTCTATTATTGACACACAAAAAAATGGGGAGAGAAATATTTGAAGTTTAGTCATAGAAATAATATCTAATTTGTAGATTTGTCTTTTGGATTACATGAATGTTAAGATCCAGGCACTGTGGTAATAATGCTTACACGAATATATTTCTAGTTGTTATTAACTTAATAAAGCACTGGTTTATTATATACTCTCTTGTTCTGTTTTATTACTGATTTCTACCTATCATTTTGGCACATGGCATTGATATTTAAGAGCCATAGAAATGGGGATCCCTGGGTGGCGCAGCGGTTTGGCACCTGCCTTTGGCCCAGGGCGCGATCCTGGAGACCTGGGATCGAATCCCACGTCAGGCTCCCGGTGCATGGAGCCTGCTTCTCCCTCTGCCTGTGTCTCTGCCTCTCTCTCTATCTCTCTGTGACTATCATAAATTTAAAAAAAAAAAAAAAGAGCCATAGAAATGTACTCTGTAGATTTTATGCCAGAACAGTCACTGTCTACCTTAACATGACCCACAGTTGGAAAGACTGAGGACTTTGGGTGTCACTGAGCTTCATAAAGAGGTAATTTTTAAGGCTTATTGCAACAATCAGATTATAAGTAAACGTTACAAATTCCCTGTTGCTTTTATTCGTATATCAGGTTCTACTTCACAGAGGAGGAGACCTTTATTTAACTTGTACATTTCATTTATAATATAAATTGGCCTGAGGTAGATTTTTACCCCCAAAAATAGAACTTCTGGATTGTGCAATGCAATTGGAATGTTGACCTCCAAATACAAGAGTGGCATGAGAATTTATATAATAAACTGATGGGTGACACAGTTTTAACCTTATGAGGTTTATCTTTCTGGTAGCTTAAGAGAATGAGGATCAAGATGTGTGACTACTTGAAAGAAAGTGTTTATAGTTCATAAATGTGAATAATTTATTAATCTTCTGGGACACCTGTTAACATCTAGTCTCTAAAACATCAACCAAAAAGATTTTAGCAGTTGGTTTCTAATAAAATGTATTTTCCTTTGTCATGTGTCCATTGGTATTATTGCAGATATCAGTTATAAGACTGTAGAATATGTTATTTATACATTTGTGTTATATATGTATGTGTATACATACAATTTTTAACTTTAAATATTAGAAAGAATGACTAAAACATGTGTTTTTATCTAATTAAGGTCTTAAATTCCTAGGGAATGTGCTGTACTTTCAAGGGCTTTTGATCCGTTGAGAATCCTTTGCCAATAATTGCCTAAAGACATAGCTGTTTGTGAACATAGAAGAGATGACCACCCCCTGTCCTGCTTTTTTTTTTTTTTCCTGTCCTGCTTTTTAAAAGAAAACCGACTTTTATCATTGAATATATATTTTCGTAAAATAGGTGGGCTTTTCTCTTCTTTGAAAATTTTAGAGGTACAAAGTTTATAAGAAGGTGTTTTTGTTTTGTTTTGTTTCTAAAGAACCAGGGAGAAAGGAGTGATGGAGGGAAAAAATGTAACTACCCTTAAATTGATGAGGCCTTAGAGTTTAAGCTTAGTCATTTGTGAAGTAGATGGTCATGGGTAGTTTTTTCTTAGTCTCACTGAGCCTCAGTTTCCCTCCTCTCTATAAAAGCTTGATATATATATGATATGTACACACACACACATCTAGTTTTGTTACCTATTGTTGCTTAAGAAAACATTCCAACACTTAGCCTAAAGGAACAACAACATTTATATTGCTCATGAACTTAAATTTGAGAAAGACTCAGTGGAGACCGCTTTTCTCTACTCCACTAGGCATCAGAGGCATGGGATAAAATTATCTGAATGCTCACTCACTCATGTAAGCATTACATATTAGCATTAGTATTTTCTGAAAGCATATATTGGCTATCAGCTAGGACCTCAGCTATGGCTGTGGTTGGAACACTGATATGTGGCCTCTCCACATGGACTGAGCTATTTTACAACATAGTGGCTTTGTTTCATTGTGAGAATTGGCAGACAGAAAGAGTCAGACAAACTGAGTTGCCTTGAAAGCTGCACATTCCACACATTATCACTTTGCCTTGTTCTATTTGTTAGAATGATAGTCACTAAGACCAGCCCATTCTCAAGAGGAGAAAACAGTTTACTTTTTGATAGGAGGATTCTCAAAAATTTGTAAATATATTTAAAACCACCACAATGGCACATTGCAAATACTTAGTATATATTCATGGTTCCTTTCTTCCCTTCAAATATTCTCACCTATCTCTTGTAGCTTAGGATAAATCATTCAAACTATTATGTATCCTGAACCCTAAGGCCAATGCCTTACTGTATTTACTAGACACCTCTGATTTTCTCATGGAGTTTATAGTCAAGAGCACATCTGAACAAACTGCATACACTTATTCAGGTACTTTTTTAAACATTTATTAAACACCTACTGTGGGATAGGCTCTATGGTGTATGCTTTGAAAGATGCAGCTATGGGGTCCATGTCCAGTCTTCCAGTCTAGTAGGGGGCATAAAATATGTACAGTAACAACTGTAGTAACGTATACTGTGATAGATATCGTAAATGAGGATTATAGATAAGGAGATATCAGAGGTAAAAAAAATTAGCAGCTGGATAGTATAGGGAAATCTTCATAGAATAAATAGCATTAGAGCTGTTATTAGAAGCATTTGAGTGTGCAGTGTTATGTGAAAACCTCTCCTAAACTTAGTCAACAGAATTCCTTGTATTTGTACATTGCTCTATAGTATATTAAAAAGATAATTTACCTCAACTAATTTTACCAGTCACCACATAAATTTGCATAATACTATCTTATCAGCACTTTATATATTATATATATTATAGAAAATCTATATATAATCAGCAGATGAAACTGGGACTGAAATAACCTAGTTAACATTGTACAGATAGTCAAAGGGGGAGCTGAGACGTCATTTGGTAACTAAAGCAAGCTTATTGGCAGCAGAGAGATATAAACAGGACAGTGCATTGGGAAAATTTTTTGGCAATCAGTGTCAAAAATAGATTAGAACCAGATTTCTTAGAAGCATGGAGTCTTGTTATAATAGCAGTTTATGCCAGAGCTAATGAACCACTGATGTGGTTTTCTTTTTTTTTTTTTTTTTATATATTTTTTTATTATTTATTTATGATAGTCACAGAGAGAGAGAGAGAGAGAGGCAGAGACACAGGCAGAGGGAGAAGCAGGCTCCATGCACTGGGAGCCTGATGTGGGATTCGATCCCGGGTCTCCAGGATCGCGCCCTGGGCCAAAGGCAGGCGCCAAACCGCTGCGCCACCCAGGGATCCCTGATGTGGTTTTCATAAGGCCAGAAAAGAAAAGTGCATTTAGAAACATGGTAGGGGTAGAACTGACCACATTTAGGAAACAATGAGAAATGTCAAACCTGAAGACAAGATTTTAAGCCTAAATAGTTATGACATTGGCA